>NW_024412413.1:38984532-39155650 GCF_014898765.1 Herpailurus yagouaroundi
CCTCCACATTTAAGTACCATGGAAAGGTAGAGGAGGGAGCAGAAATCTAGCTTTCCTTTGTGAGTGAGCGTTATTTGGAATTTCTATAGTTCTGTTGCCTTAATTGTTGCATTTTTACAATGATCAGCAAAAATGCCTTTTCACCTACATACTGCTGTTCTTTTAGTAATGTCTCTATTGTTAAGACGTATATCAAAATTCTTGCCTGATTCTGGTAGTTTTTCAGGTTGACTGAAAAGTCTGAAATGAAAAAACTTAAGTCTGTGCACTTGGAAGTTTCAATTCAAGGCCATTCTAGCCTTCTATAGAAATTCTAGGGAACATGGGGCGCCTGGGTGGCGCAGTCGGTTAAGCGTCCGACTTCAGCCAGGTCACGATCTCGCGGTCAGTGGGTTTGAGCCCCGCATCAGGCTCTGGGCTGATGGCTCAGAGCCTGGAGCCTGTTTCCGATTCTGTGTCTCCCTCTCTCTCTGCCTCTCCCCCGTTCATGCTCTGTCTCTCTCTGTCCCAAAAATAAATAAAAGTTGAAAAAAAAAATTAAAAAAAAAAAAAAGAAATTCTAGGGAACAATTTCCAGTTTAGCAGGACAGAAAAGAAATAAACATACACTTTCCTATAACCCTCATTCAAAAACCATGACTCTTACTTAGAAGAAGACAATAAAACATCATCTCTTAAATTACCTGAAGGAAAAAAACTAGACTAATTTGGACAATAAACATGAGAAACTACTTTGCCTGCTTTCTGACAGTATCATCTGAGCCTAGTGAGAGCTCTTTTGTTGTAAGCTTAATAATGCTAGGAACCTAGGGCATGTGTCTGCTTTTTTGTCTTACATAGAGACTAATTTTCCTAAGGAGTATTGCTTATCAACTGTGTTATAGGTTTGGAGTATTGGTCTGTGATTTTATTTCCCTAAAGTAGTGATGTGAACTTATAGCAAAACTCCTGAACAGACAGGCTGCGAGGTCTATAAGGACTTTTGTGCAGATTCTGAAAACTCCTTGAGTTTTCTGGAAATCTAGTAAAAGAAATTTGAAAAGTAAAACACATAATTATTTCATAATGTCTTACACTAGATACTCAGGGAACATTTATGAACTAATTTTTTTAATAGAAGGAAAAACAAGTTAATGACAAACACTGGATTTTTGTAATAGGGGATTGGATTTGTTACCTGTCCTCAAGTCCTAGAAACACTCAAGGGTCACGTGTGATTATAAATTGCCCTAGACCCACAGACTATTTTACTCTTGAGTTCCTTAAGAAGAACTCTGCTCTCCTCTTGGATGAGTGCCCTCCAATTCCAGCTATTTATTTGCATCTACTTTGTCATTAGGTTTAGGACATACTGTGCCTTTGTCACTATTTGTTCTGGTACCTCTGACCTTTCAGCTTCAAGTTGGAATTTGGGAGGGAAAATCTCCTTAGCATCTTCCTTAACAAAGAATGAAGCACAAAGTTGACTGGCTCCCTGCTTTTTTTTTTTTTTCCTTCTCATTCCTAAAGGCCTCTTTCACATCATCATCAAACTTCACTCTGTCAGATTGCTCTGACAGAGCTGAGCAGTAAGGAAGCCTATTTTCTTCATTCTTTGCTACCAAACTCCCTGACTCCCAAGAGCCCACTGCTCTTCACTACACCCTACCTTTTGTTGCTTCTCTCTGACAAGGAGCCTAGTGCTTGCATAACCCTGGTCCTTTCTGGTCCTAGAAGAAATTAGTGTAATTTCACAAATTCTCACTGATAGTGATAGCCAGACCAAGATGCTGCAAGGCCAGGTGATTCTGAATGGAATGTACTGTTCTTGATCTAGCAAAAAGAAGGGAACTCACAAACTTGGATTGAAGTCCCAGATCCATCACAATTGGGATTGGAAAGGCAAGTTATTTGACCTCCATGACCTTGATTTCCTCAACCAAGAAAATAAGAATGGTAATGACAATTACCATACATGGTTGTAAAGAAAACTTAAATATGATAATATCTGTGATAAGTGATTTGCAAGGTAATAGCAAGTTAATATTCACATATTCACATATGTTTGGATTCTATAAGTCACATAATTCATGATGCTCTTTAAGTTAATATTAATTTTTAAATGTCATAAAGTTGGAGAGCCATTCGCAGTGATATAAGTGATTAGTTAACTGCTCCCCCACGTCTCATCCCCATCCTTCCCTCCATTCTGGAGAATTTACCCTCCACAAGATGTCCATCTAAAGGAGACAGAAAATGTTTAAAGATCCAAGTCCATGCTCTGAAACAACAATACTAATTTAAGTACAAATAAAATGGCCCTATTCTCACAGATGTTTTTAGATAGAATTTTTCTTTTAATGTCTTCAGGCAAACTTATATTTTAGACCTGAGAGAAATCACAAGATGGTTTGTTTTGGCCTACTCTGTCTTGCCAAGATCTTGAAATTAATCTTATTGTGAATCCTATTATCTTTTATTTCAGCTACACAGAATTCTATAATTAAATAACTGAACGCTTTTTGTCTTCTTTGTCTTTGTAATTTCTTCAAGATGCAAATATAAAACAAAGCATAATTATTAGAAACAGATTTTAAGAGCTAAAAAAAAATAAGGGGTATCTATGTCTATGTCTCTTTTTTTAGACTCATCCCATGTTACAGATACGGGCTTCAGAGAATCCATACACTTCCCTATGTTATATAAAATTGTTGTGTGTGCATTCTTTTCTCCAAGGAAAGGGTCCTTACTCTTCAGTGATGATCCATGATTCAACCAAGGTGAGCGACAACTGCTCTTCTTGGCCCCTGAGTGAAAACCAATGCCAATGGATGTCTGTGAACTTAAGACCTACTGTAAGTTTTCTTCCATCTACCACGAAACTGCAGGCCTTTTCTCCACTAATTGTTGTATTTGTTTGTTGCCTTAGAAACAGCAAAAATCCAGTGACTGGCACATCACTAGCTGCTCAAATGAATGATAAATGCAAATGGATGAACCCTGAGTGTTACCCTTTGATCTCCCAACTTGCTGGGGTATCTCTCTGGAGTTTTCTTTGCAGGGCAATTTGAAAGTTGCTTTTGAACAGCTTTCCTCTTTCATTTTTATTGGATAAGAAATTACTCTACATTCTGTTCAGTAGGGAACACATTATTCTGTCAAAGCTGCATAGAAAGAGAGGCATTTTCAAAATGAGTATCACATAGAGGAGGGATAATTCTTGAAAGAAGTTTGGCTCCATAAGATAAACAGAAAAAAAAATATTCTGGAGAGATTTATGAGAAACAATGAACTCTGGTCATGTAGGACTGTCTATTTGAGGGAGAGCAAGCTCACTTCTATAGTTACTGACATTCATTCTTGTTGTTGTTTTCATCAGACACTATAGTAAGAGAGTTACAAAGTGTCAGAGCATTTGGGATGCCTCTGAACAAACAGAAGAAATATACACCTCTCTCCAGCCAAGTAAATTATTCTCTGAGGGTAAATTGGGCCCCTATTTATAGCACCATTAACTCTTTTAGCATGAAAGAATCTCTAGATATAGGACGTAGATAGTGCACCTGCAGAGCATACCACATAAGCAGCTTACTCTTCCGATAAGATCAGAATCACTATGCTATAAATAAAATGGTGACAGATGCGAAATTCTGAGCACCATATTTACTACCCTTGTTCTGCCTTCTTCATTCCTTTAAGAGCAAGCAACACACTTAATCAGACATGATCGACCTGAATCTGAATCAAATCTCTTCTGTTCAAAAAAAAAAAAAAAAAAAAAAAACCCTCTGAGGTGAACTTTTGATCAACAGCATCCCTTAATTAGATTCGAGAGTTTCTCCCTACTACCCAACATTGCTAGAATTTTACATTAGGAATTATACGTGACCCTACAGGACTCCAGAAGGTGGGAGACAAAAAATAAAGAATGGAAGAAATAAAAGCTGGTAAGGGAAGGAGAGAAAGAACATTTGTTCAATTAATGATAGAAAGGGGGTGGGTCTATCAGCAGAGATCACTGTAAAGAGAGGCGACTCAAGGAGTGACCTCTAGGCTGTGATTTGAGTGTTCTAGAAAAGCTTTTCCCGGTCATCTTTTCCCCATCCCCATGCCACCTCCAATCCAAGTTCAAATCCACAGCTCCTTATTGGAAACCCAAGAGGCCAGGAGGAATTTGGAATTCTAAATTTTTGGGACTTCACAAAGTTACTAAGAGTACATACACCTTATGTTAGTTAACACCCTATGTGGAGTACCATCATCAGATACATTGATATATCTGCTACAGGGGCGCCTGGGTGGCGCAGTCGGTTAAGCGTCCGACTTCAGCCAGGTCACGATCTCGCGGTCCGTGAGTTCGAGCCCCGCGTCGGGCTCTGGGCTGATGGCTCAGAGCCTGGAGCCTGTTTCCGATTCTGTGTCTCCCTCTCTCTCTGCCCCTCGCCCGTTCATGCTCTGTCTCTCTCTGTCCCAAAAATAAATAAACGTTGAAAAGAAAATCCCCAAATCTTGTTTAAAAAAAAAAAAAAAAAAGATATATCTGCTACAAAATGTATGAATACTCACCCTAAATGTGAAAACAAAGACTATAAATAGCCTTTTGTCAATTCATGCCAGGTTTGTACCCAATTAGGTCAGGTCAGCCTTTGCCACCAAATTATTCTTTCGAGATGGAACACTACTATGTTAGTTCACTCCAAGTGGTCTTTCCTAGGTCTCATACCCATGCATTCCCATAGAAATCATTAGTTGCTTGAGTGGCCCCAAGTTCCAGATTTCATTTTCATATTTGAATAAAAATGAGTCAAGTTCCCCTCCAATGTAGAGTGGGAAACTTCCTGCCTGCCACCCTGCCAGATCGCCACGCCCTCTCGGATTTGTCTTTCTGCTGAATTGCCATCTCACTCACATCTGGCTTCCGATGTCTGTTTTGCGTTCTCTGTGTGGTCCAAATATGGAATACAACCCCTTTTCTTTTGAGTGTCCAATAAAAACAAAGCAAAGTGGGGATAGACTGGAGGAAAGAGATACAAGTGATACTGAGTCGGTAGAATGAATGGGATTTGGCTCTACGGACTCCCAGAAAAAGAGAGACATTACATTCCTGGCTTGGGTGAATGCCTAGGAATAGTGCTTCCTACCAATATAGATACGAAGAAGTTTAACTGAAAATATCTTACATTCTAGAATCTTACCAAACACATAGGGATAATGGCGAGGCGGGGGTGTCTGACATCTCAGAACAACGCAGAAAACAAATGAAAAATGTTAAGTTCAGAGTCCTCATCCATTCCCACCACTTGGAACTCTAACTGCCTGTCTTCTCACAGGACTCCAGACTCTGGCTATGATGTTGGGGGTCCTCTCACTATTTCTGTGCTGTCCAATAGAGTAACCTACTAGCCACATGTGCCCACTGAGCTCTTGAAATTTGGCTAGTCCAAATTGGGACATGCTGTGAAGGTAAAATATATCACTAAAATTAACTTCACCTGTTTCATTTTACTTTTTAACATAGCTGTTAGAAAATTTTAAAGTATATGGCTGGGGGTGCCTGGGTGGCTCAGTCAGTTAAGCCTCCAACTTTGGCTCAGGTCATGATCTCACCACCTGTAGGTTTGAGTCCTGCAGTCCCGCATCAGGCTCTGTGCTGACAGCTCAGAGCCCAGAGCCTGCTTCAGATTCTGCATCTCCCTCTCTCTCTGCCCCTCCCCCGCTTGCATTCTGTCTCTCTCTCCCTCTCTCAAAAATAAATAAACTTAAAAAAAAAAGTGTATGGATGACTCACATCATGCTTTTCATGGACAGTGCTGATCTAAATGTTTCTCTTAACTTCCTCCCTCTCAAGAGTCTCTTTCAGTCTTCTTTCAAAAACTCAGAAGTTCAGTTCAGTATACTAAGCAAGCAACACAGCCCCCTCCTGATCTGTCTATCTTATCTTGGCCAAGCCCACTTGAAAATGAGGGAGGCGAGGGTGATAGAGGGTGGGGGACAGTTTCCCATTTCATTCTCAGAGTGGCTGCTAGGGTACTTTCTTAAACATAGCTTATTTTTATCCAAAGACAAATTGTGCTGCTAACCTTAAAATAGAAAAATCTTCTTTCTATTACTGACCTACACTGAAAAACATATTTATCAGTCACTAACTTTGTAAGCTCTGTAGAAATTGAGCCACCCGAAATTCTTTGTTTCTTAATGTTTTTTAATGTTTGTTTATTTTTGAGAGAGACAGAGACAGAATTCGAGTGGGTTAGGGGAAGAGAGAGAGGGAGACACAGAATCCAAAGCAGGCTCCAGGCTCCGAGCTGTCAGCACAGAGCCCAACGCAGGGCTTGAACTCACAAGCTGTGAGATCATGACCTGAGCTGAAGTCGGATGCTCAACCGATGAGCCACCAGGCGCCCCAAGCCACCCAAAATTTTTGACTCTATGTCTCCATTGAACTGATGTGAAAAATCTTGAATGGTGGCTGATACCCTATTTGAGTTTCAGAGAACCCAAGATTGGGAAGCAAAACAATAGGAGGTTGACACCCTTTAAGAAGATTTCATTCAGAGCATGGCAAGTTCTGATGAAACAAGTCTGCCTGTTAGAAAACACCTCTTCACTTAGTGCATATGTAGTGAGCACCTACTAGAAAGGAGTAGTGTGAGGGCTGGACAGTAGGTGCTCAGCACACCCAAGTTCCTGGAGGCAGTATTCTTCTCCCCTGGACACCGAATGCCAATAAATAAGTGTCTGATTTCCTACATTTCCCTACCTGAACATTGTTACTTTCTGACGGTGTATCTTGATGGTTACAAAATGAGTCATTAATATCACCTTTCCATTAGAGGAAAAAGAGATAAGCTACAACAGATGTTGAGTTCCACAAATTAATCTAAAAGACAAAAATAAGAGAAAGACTATTTCACAGCCTACTTTTATTCTTACAGCTAATAAAAATATCTTGCCTTTTTTTTTCCTTGAAATCACCAACCTACTTTATAAGATTTAAGAACTCAGGAAATGTGACAGAATATAATTACCTACTCCTGCCTTTTAAAAAAGGTACCAGAATAAAAAGACCATCATGTTCCAATACACATCTGCAAGAGATATAGAAATATCACTGGTTATTTTAAGTTTTTTTGTAATGTTTATTTATTTTTGAGAGAGAGACTGAGTGGAGGAGAGGCAGAGAGAGAGGGAGACACAGAATTCGAAGCAGGCTCCACGCTGTCAGCACAGACCTGAGCCGAAGCCGGACACTCGACCCACTGAGCCACCCAGGTGCCCCAAAATACCACTGGTTATTTATGATTCTTGCAGAGCTTGCTACTTTTTATTAACAGTTATCAGGACAGTTCAATCTTTGTACACTATGTTCCTGAAGATAAATGTAGTAAATTAGGTGAACTTTAAAAAGTTATTCTATGTATGTTTATTTCACAAGTATAAAAAAATCACTCAGTTATTAAAATCACTGAAGTCCATATATATCTCCAAAGATACCAGTCCTTCTCTCTTAATTAGTTGGAATTTCACACCATTTAGATACTTTAAAAGCTCAAATGCACGTTTAATACATAGTAAAGATAATAGCTGACACCATATATTTACTAAGTGGTAGGCACCATTCTAAGCACCTGCATATACTGACGTATTTAATCCATACAACAATATTCAGAGGTAAATCTTATTATTTTCCACATTTTGCAGATAAAGAAACTGAAGGACAGAGAAATAAAGGAACTTGCCCAAGGTCACCAGGTCATTCATGGCAGAACCTGGGTGATCCTAATCCAGTTAGTCTGATGACCCCAGAGTCCTCACTTTTCAACCTTGTGCTCTACTTCTTAACAAAATAATAACTAATAATAAATAATGACATTTGATGGGGTTATTTGTTTAATTAATAATGCGAAAACTGCTGAAAACACATCTGACAAAACTGACCACAAACAGTGAAGGAAGCAGACATAAAAATCAATCTACCTTGAGAGTAAACTCCAAGTACGGTCACTCAAAATTATCCACAGACACCAGCAATTTACCTCTGAAAATCACAGGCAGCTGCACTGCATTTATTTCAACTTCAGTTGAAATGAAGAAAATTGTCGGTAAAGCTGAAAGACAACTTTAAAAAATGTGAAAGTTGGGGCGCCTGGGTGGCGCAGTCGGTTAAGCGTCCGACTTCAGCCAGGTCACGATCTCGCGGTCCGTGAGTTCGAGCCCCGCGTCGGGCTCTGGGCTGATGGCTCAGAGCCTGGAGCCTGTTTCCGATTCTGTGTCTCCCTCTCTCTCTGCCCCTCCCCCGTTCATGCTCTGTCTCTCTCTCTGTCCCAAAAATAAATAAACGTTGAAAAAAAAAATTTTTTTTTTTTAAAATGTGAAAGTTGTTACACCAAGACCAGTGTGTGCTAGTATGAAGAAGATCAGACTGTGGTCCATGTGAGAAATGATACAGAGGAAATGAAGAAAGGAGACAGGTGAACTTGGATGGAATTTAGGTGGAGGTGACTTGGCTACTGGATGGACCTAACAAACGAAAGATACATATTTGAAGCTGCGGTTCAGGGACTTGACTTGAATGATGCTAAGACAATGAAGACCTCTGCCATTCGTTAGCGTAGGGGACAGAAAGAGAAAGGCACATTTGAGGGCATAGATAGTGAACATAGCTTGGGAAGTGTTTGGTTTAAAGTGAGTTAAATGGGTGAAGGTCAATAAGGAAGGCACTTGTGATGAGCACTCGGTGTTACATGTGAGTGATGAGTCACTGAATTCTACTCCTGAAATTAATATCACACTGTATGTTAACTAACTGGAATTTAAGTAAAAACTTGAAATGAAGGAGCACATGTACCCCAATGTTTATAGCGGCACTATCAACAATATTCAAATTATGGAAAGAGATTGACTGATGTCCGTTTACTGGTGAATGGATAAAGAAGATATGGTACAGGGGTGCATGGGTGGCTCAGTCAATTGAGTGTCTGACTTTGGCTCAGGTCATGATCTCGCAGTTCATGAGTTTGAACCCCATGTTAGGCTCTGTGCTGTCAGCTCAGAGCTTGGAACCTGCTTTGGATTCTGTGTCTCCTTCTCTCTCTGCACCTCCCCTGCTTGTACTCTCTCTCTCTCTCTCTCTCTCAAAAATAAATTAATCAACAAAAAAAATTGTTTAAGAAGATGTGGTATGTATGCATGTATATGGTGGTATGCATGTATGCATGCATACATGTGGTATGCATGTATATACATGCAATGGAATATTACTCAGCCATCAAAAAGAATGAAATCTTGCTATTGACAACAACATGGATGGAACCAGAGTATATTATGCTAAACAAAATCAGTCAGAGGACAAATATCATATGATTTCACCCATATGTGGAATTTAAGAAACAAAACCAATGAACGTAGGGAAAGGGATGGAAAAATAAGATAAAAACAGAGAGGCAGGCAAACCATAAGAGACTCTTAAATACAGAGAACAAACTGCAGTTTGCTGGAGGGGAGGTAATGGGGGTGTGGGCTAAATGGGTGATGGGCATTAAGGGGGCCACCTGTTGGGATGAGCACTGGGTGTTATATGGAAGTCATGAATCACTGAGTTCTACTCCTGAAACCAATACTACATGGTATGGTAACTAATTTGAATTTAAATAAATACATTTAAATTAAAAACAAAAACAAAACACGTGAAACAAACATAAAGTATGAATGGAACATTAGATGATAATGTCCTGAAAGAGGTCAGAAGAATGAATCTGAAGCACAGGAAAGAGGTCTAAGTTGAAAACAGAGTGGCCATCAACACGTATATTATAGTTTCAACTATAGACACACCACCCCTACACATACTGTTTTGAAAGGGAGCATTCCTAAAGTGAGTTTATTTAAATTCTTCTAACGTTCATGAAGTACCAGCTACACCTATGGCACTGTGATAAGCACTGTGGAAGTTCAAAAAGGTCTGTAACTATATTTTAATTGTACATTTCCTCAAAACCTTGCATTTGAACAGAGTAAGAAGACCAACTCATGAGACAGAATATGACAGAAATTTCAACAGAAACACAAAACCTTTTAGTGAATCAAATGAACCACAGTGGTTGGATTATCAGGGAATATTTAATGAGGGAAGGAGCGAGGCCTTGACCAAGGTGAGGCGATAAAAAAGTGAGGAAGGATGAAGTTGTGACATGGAAGTAGAAGAAACCACTTGCAGTGTTAGTCCAAGCTTAGTTGCAAAGGACAGAATCCATACCAACCTCTTTAAACAGAAAGGGATTTGCTATAATTCCGAGGTATCAAAAAGTTTACAGAGTAAATAAGATAAATGAATAAATAAAATCTGGGCAGAGAGTCCAAGAATAAGTCCCCAGTTCCCACTGCAGGAATGGACTTCCTAGACACTGCCTCGCCTGCCATGATCAAGAAGCTGCCGCTTCCAAGGCCGGCCCCGGTGTCATCCACCTCAACAGCAATTTGCACTAGCAAAACGGATACTTTTTGCTCTTCCTCTCTTCAGGGCAGAACTTAGGTCCACATTTAGGTCTCATGTGATTTCATCTGACTGGCCGGACCTAAATCACATCTGACACCTTTGCGAGGAGATGTGGTTTTTAGCTTTCTAGCCTCTGCAGTACTAAAGGACACACGAAAAGGAGGTTGGAAAAGATGATGGGTAAGACAATTTAAATATCTGCCACACTGGACATTTTTGGAGGCTAGGAACCAACCATCCATCCACCAATTCATTTACTCATTTACCCAAAAAACATTTTGGTGTTAGCAATGTGCCAGTACTCAATATTAATTTTACATTTCTACCTTTACTCTAACTTTGATTCTCTGAGAACACATCAGTTCACTATTCAGCTACAGTCTGTTATGGTACACTTGCCACTTTTTTATCTAAAATATGCCTTTATATTTTCTTGACAATTGCTTTTATTGCTTGAAATGATAGTATAGTTGGCTTTCTGTGTTGGAATCATCTGATTATTAAAGTAGTTTTTTATATTCTTATCTTGTATCTGGTAGCAAAAGATCTCATAATCTTTGAAATAAAGAAGATAAAAAAATGCCTCACTGTCCCCCCATTTCCACTCATCTGGAGAACATATGTTTCAATCTTCATTTAATGATCCTCATCCTGGATAATGGTAATAAAGAGAAGGATAAGGTCTTACACTGTTGGTGGGAATGCAAACTGGTGCATCTACTTGAAAACAATATGGAGGTTCCTCAAAAAGTTAAATATATAATTACCCTATGACCCAGCAATTCTCCTACTAGGTATTTACCCAAAGGATACAAAAATATAGATTTTTAGCAAAAATAGCCAAGTAATGGAAAGAGCCCAAATGTCCACCAACTGATAAATGGGTAAAGAAGATATGGTGTGTATACACACACACACACACACACACACACACACACACACACACACAATGGAATATTACTCAGCCATCAGAAAGAATGAAATCTTGACATTTGGAACTAGATGGATGGAGCTAGGGTATATTAGGCTAAGCAAAATAAGTCAGTCAGAGGAAGACAAATACCATACGGTTTCACTCACATGTGGAATTTAAGAAACAAACAGATGAGCATATGGGAATGGGGAAGAAGAAAGAGAGAGGGAAATAAACTGTAGAGAACAAACTGAGAGGTGCTTGAGGGGAAGTGGGTGGGTGGATGGGCTAGATGAGTGATGGGTACTAATGAGGGCACTTGTTATCACGAGCACTGGGTATTGTATGTAAGTGACAAATCACTGAATTCTACTCCTGAAATCAATATTGCACTGTTAACTAACTAGAACTTAAATAAAAATTTGAATAGAAAAAAAAATAATAATAATAATAATAAAAGAAAGAAAACCATCCAATTGGTTTCCAAATTATTGTAAATTTGTTTCATTTAAAGTGTCATTTTCAATATTATTTTCCTATGATAGGCTGTGTGCTATGGTCAAATCTAAATCCTTGAGCACTTGTTAATATCTTTATTTTATTGAAATAAATTAGGCTCATTAAAAATCACAAACACAACACCCCAGAAAATGAGAAGGAGGAGGAAAATGAGAAAAATAGCATTAACAATTTTGTAGTGCTTACCACTTGCCAAGCACCATGCTAAACATTCAACTTAGCTTCTTTCAATTCTTCTAACAACCTTAGAGAGGTTCTATGATTACCACTATTTTACAGATGAGGAAACTCAGAATATGAAAGAATAATTCAGTCAACAAATTGGCAGTTTTAACCAAGCATAACTATACTTCTAAGCCCTTCTTTTTAACATAATGGAGCCCTTTCTGAAACTAATATAACATTGTATGTTAACTATTCTTCAATAGTTTAAGGAAGGATGTGTTTGCCCAAGTCAAGATTGAGTAAGAATCTCCTATACCTATAAGGTATATATTTGATTGTAAGGTAATACATGTTGATTCATAACAAGTTACTCCACATCTGCATAATAAGTGTGCAGTTGTCTAGGAAAATCACATCTAACTTAATTCTATCCTTTCTGAAAAGGAATCTTTAACTCTAATTTTACTTTCAAACTGTAATACTCCATTGTACTAACATCAGACCATGTGAAACTCTATTGTTTTCATTGAGCCTATTATATTAGTACCTCTATCTAAAAGGTTTAAAGTCATCAAGAAGATACCTCTTCCTAAAAAAACAGAAATACAAATTAGAGCTCCACTTTTTAATCAACTTGAACCAAGTCTTGTCCCAGACATTAATGGGAAATTCTTCAGTCATCCTGACAGCACCCCCAGAAAATAAATCATGTTCCCCAGGCCCAGGTTCCTATGATTATCCTGGCATCAGATCATGACATTAATAAACTTAGAAACATGAGACAAGAGTGCCTGGCATAGAGTCCCAACTTGCTGTTAATTTGTGATGTGGCTTTAAATAAGCCATTTAACTTCTTCTCTATTTGCTTCCTCATCTGTAAAATCAGGATTAAAAATAAATTCTCAGAATTTGGTCAGCAATAATTAATGTTTTGAAAGCATATTAAGATATGAGCACTGAGTAGAATAATGTTAAAACTTCCAAATCAGTGTCCTGATGTGTCCAGGGTCAAATATCTAATTTGGCACTAGATTTTGTTCAAATCCATTTCCCACAAGTTCATCAAAGCACTGTCCAGGCAGTGATCTATTTGAAACATTATACCAATGTCTTTCATTGTGTAAACATGAAAATAAGTATTCACAATTGATTGTGCAGGAGGCATATAGAACTAGAGAGTAATTGAATTTTTACTAAGATAGCAATTCAGTGACATTATGTCTTTGTCACCTAGAAATTTCTTTATAACCTGAAATAATCACTGGAATTTCATTATAAATTGGACAGCTACAATTGCCTTAACAGAATAAAATTTGAGAGATTAAATATTTCTTGTTGATTATATTGTAAATGTTTGTTTGGTTTTGAGAGACAGTACGTGAGAATATATGTGTGATGGGGAAGGGCAAAGAGAGGGAGAGAGAATACCAACCAGGCCCTGCATTGTCAGTGCAGAGCCTGACGCGGGGCTTGATGTCACAACCCTGAGATCATGACCTGAGCCAAAATCAAGAGTCGAATGCTCAGCCAACTGAGCCACCCAGCCACCCCTCTTGTTGATTATATTTTAAACAAACTGTCTTGTCCTACAAAAAAAAAGGGGGGGGGCTTTTTTTGCCTCAATAAGACCTCATAACTGAAATTGTACAAAATTTGCTCTTTTTTCCTGTGAGTAGCAACATTGATCCAGTCAACAAATACTCATTTAACATTATCATGTGCCAAGCAATATTCCTGGTCTTGCAAGTAGAATAGTAGGCAAAACAGATCAAAATCCCTATCCTTGTGAAGCCTACATTCTAGTGGAATGTGAGGAGAGACAGAAACATAAGTAATAAACATAAATAAATAAAAAACATAGTATGTATGCAGATAGAGATAAATGTTATTTAAATAATAAATTCAAATAAGTGGGGTTTTTTTAATTTTTTTTTTAACATTTATTTATTTTTGGGACAGAGAGAGACAGAGCATGAACGGGGGAGGGGCAGAGAGAGAGGGAGACACAGAATTGGAAACAGGCTCCAGGCTCTGAGCCATCAGCCCAGAGCCCGACGCGGGGCTCGAACTCACGGACTGCGAGATCGTGACCTGGCTGAAGTCAGATGCTTAACTGACGGCGCCACCCAGGCGCCCCGTCAAATAAATGGTTTTTTAAGAAATAAAACAGAAGAAAAATCACAAGGAATGTTGAGATATCTAGATGGGTTGAAGTAGGGTGAAGATAGCAATTGTGAAGAGGGTGGTCAGAAAAGGCATCCCTGGTAGGAAACTTTTGAACAAAGACCCATAGCTTTATTTGTTTGTCTGGAGAAACTACATTCCAGGTAGAGGGAAGAGCAAGTCCAAAAGCTTGAGGCATTCCTTGAATATTTGGAAACCAGCAAAGAAGCTAGGATAGAAGGAGCAGAGAAAACCAGGCACTGAGTAGTAGAAGAGGTTGACAATATATCATGAGGTATACTTCTGAGGTCAAAAGGGTATTATATTACACTCTACATGGAGACTTAATTATATGAGGACAAGGTGGTGGCCGGGAGACCTGGTAAGAGGCTATTACACTAATCCAGATAAAAAAAAGATTCTGTCTGGGACCAAAATAATGGTGATGAAAGTGACTGGACTCTCAAAATATTTTAAATATAAAGCTAAGAGGATTTACCAAATGATTTGATTTGGAATGTGAAAGAAAGAAAAAAGAGGAAGATGTTAAGATTTGTATACTAAGTATCCAGGATAGAATTGCCATCAACAGAAATGGGAAAGACTTCAAGAAGTGCATGCTTTGGGGGAAAGCAAACGTTTATTTTCAGGCAGGCTTAATTTGAAAATGTTATTAAACATCCAAATTAAGACTGGATGTACAAGATTGGAATTCAAGAGAGAAGTCCAGGCTAAAGAAATAAATTCAGTCTTCATCAACATATAAAGAGAAAATGTTTAAAGCCATGAGGCTCTATGAGATTGCATGAGAGTGAGAATAGCAAAAAAGTAGACAAAATAATTCAGAACAACTCTTCTGTTAAAAACTAAATGTTTAACTAAATATAAAAATACTCATATCCTCAGAAAAGCATCAAAGATCGTTCAGGCTTCAAATCATCTGAGTAGTCCAGAAAATCTTAAACCTGACATTAAGTTAATGTGATACAGATTTTAATGCCCCCAGAAACTTGGCAGAAACCACCAGAGTCCTTTATTCAGGAATATAATATATGTGTAGACCTCAAAGTACTTATATAGTCAATTTTCCATTGTAATATTTGAAAAACAATCAAAGGTAACTAGGTGCACAAGAAGACATGGCAGAAACTACAGACAATAGAAAGAGATCCAGAGGGGCTCCAGATATTGGAATTTTCAAAATAAGATTTTAAGACAACCATGCTTACTTTATTCATGGAAACAGACAACTGAGAACTATAAAAAGAAATCATAACAAATTTGAAAAGAGCTAAAAATATAATTACCATAATTAAGAAACCATGGAAAGATTTAAAAGCAAATTATATCTGGCTGAAGAGAGAAATGGGAAACTAGAAAAACTCAGAAAAAAAATATCCAGAAGAGAAAAATCATAGCATATGGTTAAGAGGGCTAGAGCACACTGTGAAGTTTGACATATATAACAGGATTCCCAAAAACAAGAGGACAGAAGCAATATTTGAAGAGGTTATGACAAATAATGTTTTAAAACTAATAAAATGCATCAATCCATAGATTCAAGAAGGCCACTAATTTCTAAGCAGAATAAACAAAAAATGAAGAGAATATTTTCATTGACCTAAGTCTATAGAACTTCAGTATTTAGAAGTTGGAGATATTGGGGGCACCCGGCTGGCTCAGTCGGTTGAGTGTCTGACTTCAGCTCAGGTCATGATCTCATAGTTTGTGGGTTTGAGCCCCACATTGGGCTCTGTGCTGACAGTTCGGGGCCTGGAGCCCGCTTTGGATTCTGTGTCTCCCTCTCTGTCTGCTCCCCCTGGCTTGCTCTCTGTCTCTCTCAAAAACAAATAAACATTTAAAAAATTTTTTAAATAAATAAGTTGGAGATATTGATGAATGAATGAATAAAGGAGATGTGGTTTATATATACAATGAGATATTGTTCAGCCATGAGAAAGAAGGAAATCCTGCTATTTCAACAATATGGATGGACCTTAGGCATTACACTTAGTGAGATAAGCAGAGAAAGACAAATACTGTATCTTAGCGCTTATACGTGGATTCTAAAAAAGCCAAACTCATAGAAATGGAAAGTAGAATGGTGGTTACGAGGGGCTAAGGCATAGGGGGATTGGGAGATATTAAAGTCCATAGGAAAATGAGAACTCATCAATTGGGAGGAAGATAACAGGTCTCCAAAGAAGATCACATTTGAGATGGACATCAAAGGATGGATAGAATTTCAATAAATGGAGATGGACTTTATTTAAAGAATAATATGAAATCATCGAATGTTTTAGAACAGGAAGAGTAATCTGGTATGGTACATAAAATGAGATAAAAAGAAACTGAAGGCTGGAAGACTTCTCTCAGTGATCTATAGCAATAGTGCAGATGAACAGTGAAAGAAATAGAATGTAGCATTGAGAACGGCAGAGAAAGAAAAAATGAAATTCTGATTGTACCGATCAGCTATTGCTTCCACAGTGCCATTTAACAAACAATGCTGAAATTCAGTGGCTCTAAAAAACAGTATTTTTTCTTGATCAGACATCAATGCATTGTCTGATCTGTCCGGGCTTGTTCAGGCTTAGGTCCAAGTTGTAAGTTGGGTCCACAGCTGCCCCATGTTTTTCTCATCTCCTTTGGACTAGTGGAAATAGAAGAAATGAGAGACATGCAAAATGCCTTTCCCTGAGTAACAAAAAAAAAATAATAATAAACAAAAGAAACAAATAATAAACCAGTTGAAAGGTGATTGAATGATTAGTCTGTGGAGAGACCAATGACAAGTGGTCACAGATTCTTTGAAGCTACATTAATTTCGAGTAAATTCCAAGTGTAAGCATCTCTAATATGAATCTCAAAATGAAGAAATTTTAAATTTGGGAAAGATATAATGATACTTCATTGATTTTAGAGGACACTCTTTCATTCATATAGCCAGTGCCATTGATTAAACACTTCCTATATACCAGGTGCCAGCATAGTCATTTACACAAAATAAGTAAGATAATCGGCCTTTTGTGAGGAGTCCATAGTCTAGAAGAAAAGGCAGACCTATAAATACATAATTATGATGTAATGTAACAACATAGATAAGTAGAAAATGCTGCTGTAACACAGAAGAGAGAATAGTTAACTTTGACTTGGGTGGGTGGCTGGGTGGGAGGGACATGGAATTCTTGAAAGAGTGTTTTGTGTAAGTGAGGTATGTGTGAAGAGCGATTGAGGTTGGGTTGAAGAGCAAAGACATTCCTAGAAGAGGAATCATCACAAGCACAACGTTTTCTAAAAAAGCAAGAGAGTGTTCCTATATCAAGTGCATGGGGTGGGTGGGGGAGGGGAAAGAGTGAAGGGTCACTGATAAGAAAGTTGGTAAGTAAGGCAGCAAAGAGCCAGCTTACAGGAGTCATAGTTCATGATATCCTCCAGGATAATGAGGAACCATTAATGGGTTTTAAGGAGGAGGAATAATATCTATGCCATGCTCAACTGGGAACTTCTCTGTGGAGTCATCCTTGATTTTCTTTACTCTCACTCAACTTCACTGCCATCCAAACAATTTTCATATCCTAAAGATTTTAATTCCTATGAGTTTCTTAAGTCTGTATCATCCTCTCCATCACTTATAGCTACCAATCCTGTTCAGATTCTCTTTGTACTATTTTTATAGAAAGCCCTTCAGTTGCTGCATTAGTTATCTATTTCTGCAAAATAAATTATCCCCAAACTTAGTACCTTAAAACAATAATAAACAGAATTTCTTTAGTTCTTCAATTCAAGCTATTTCTTTGTGGTTCTTGTTGTTGCCTTTGCTTAAAGTTACCCCTGGGTTCAGAATATCCTTTTCCTCCAGCACCCATGCCCAGCCCTACCTTCATCTTTGTCCCTAATATCTTCTAGTAATCTTTCAAGAATCATTTCAGGAGATACTTTGCCCAGCAAGTCATGCCTGAGTCCCTCCTCCAACTTCTGCCCCAGAGTCTTGTACTTTCCCTTGGTGCTTCTTTAACACTATATGCATATTTTTTCTCTCTTACAAATCACATTCTAGAATAATGGTCCAGTTATACACCTGTGTCCTCTGCTGAATAGGTAACATTTTGAGGTCTTAAGCCTTCTCATATTCATACACAAGCATTCACAGCACAAAGTGTCTAAAAAATAATAGACAATGAATGTTTGTTGAATGAATCATTGACTAGATTTGTATATTGGAAAGATTATTTTAAGAGTGATGGAAAATATATGTACTAGGAACTGAGGAAAATGAGGTCAGGGGAACCAGGTCAGAGGTCATTTAGACACATAGCCTGAATGATGGGAAGTCAGGGGTGCCTGGGTGGCTCAGCTGGTTGAGTGTCTGACTTCAACTCAGGTCATGATCTCGCAGTTCACAAGTTTGAGCCCCACGTAGGGCTCTGTGCTGCCAGCTCAGAGCCTGGAGCCTGCTTCAGATTTTGTGTGTGTGTGTGTGTGTGTGTGTGTGTGTGTGTGTGTGTGTCTGCCCCTCCCCTGCTAGTACTCTCTCTCTCTCTCTGTCTCTCTGTCTCTCTGTCTCTGTCTTTGTCTCTCTCTCTCTCTCAAAAATAAATAAAACATTAACAATTAAAAAAAAAGAAAGATGGGTAAGTCACTGATGATAAAGTGGTAAAGACAGATTCAAAGGATGTTTATGAAGTTGAATCAGTAGAACTAGGTAAGAAATTGTGAGGAGGGAAAGGGTGAAAGTCTCAGCAGAAAGAGATGGTTGAATGTAGGAAAGATTACCAAGAAAATAGATTGGGGAAAAATATCTGAAGATGTAAGTACAGTTTCTGAGACAGAGTAAGTGCTCAGCAAATGTTCATTGGCCTTTCTCTCTCTCCCTTTCTTTCTTTCTTTCTTTCTTTCTTTCTTTCTCTCTCTCTCTCTCTCTCTCTGTTTCTTCCTTCCTTCCTTCCTTCCTTCCTCCCTTCCTTGTTTCTTTCTTAATAATGAAAGTGGAGCCAGGGACAGGGAGGGAGGGGGGAAGGGAGAGAAGAGGGAAGAAGAGGCTAAAGTGAAAGAAGGAAGAAATAAAGAAAGGAAACCTTTTTTGCAAGCAAATTTTAAATACAGGAGCAATATCTTAGTAATAAACATTAGGGTTGTTTTCCTTAGAGACAAGAGAAAGAAGTAACTAAAACCTAATCTTGGTAATTTAAATGGGTTTAGTCACTTTGCCTGTATTTTATACTCAAAGATCAAAATAAATGAACTGACTAAAAGAGTCAAGTAAAATGCATTCTTAATATAAATGTAACAGAAGAGATGAATAACAAGAGGGGAAATTAACTATTCATCTCCCCATTTCTGACTCATTTCCTTGTTGAAAGTGGGAGAAAACATTCACAAATCCCAACATTATCTTCAAAACCACATCTGCAATATTCAATATGCTTGATATGTAGGTGAGAGGAGCAGGGCAGGAAACCTTCATTCATTTGGAGTACATACCTGGTCCTGAAGAGTATAGTGGTTGAAATGATCAGCAATTTTATGTCTTACAGAAGAGAGGATCACATGTAATTGGTATATAGTAAGTCTGGAACATCTGGCCAGATTTTTAATGAATCCAAAGCAAGTTTGAGAGGGATACTACCATAATTGATTTTTTGACATCCTTATTGATACTCCAACAAAATTTGTAAGAGAAGGCAATGTAAAATCACTTTTGCTAAAAGAGAGCTCAGGGCCCCACCTCCAGAGTTTCTCATTCAGCAGGTCTGTGGTATGGCCTGAGAACTTGCATTTCAAACAAATTCCCAGGTGAGACTGAGAAACTGAAGTAGTTAATGATGGAGATGAAATCTTTATTAAAATTGTATGTTTGTTTAAACTTCATTTTTTCTATTTAAGCAATGCAAAATATTAAAATGGCTGTGGAATCAAACTGAAACAGTTTTGAGTTCCAGCTCTACACTGATCTGCTGTGAAATTTTGGGAAAGTCATAATCTGTAGAAAGACCAAAATAATGAAACCTATCACACATGGCTGTTACGAGGATGAAATGAAGTCATGTAAATCACTTCACTCCATGAGTGACACATGATAAAGCTAGATAAATGCCACTTATTATTGTTGTCATTATTATCACAAGAGAAAATATAGCTCTATATGGTACCTAACACACCCACTCCTCATTCATCGCACATCAAATAAAATAAAACATGAAGCTGATTCTCATAGGACACCATTCACTGGAAATGAAATTGTTGGTCAATGTCATCCTTTAAAAGAATTCTTTATTACATGGTGTGTGCAAAGTCCTTTTTTGAGTGCTAGGACACAAAGATAAAGCTCCTACCCTCAAGGACTTTCCATCTTCTTAAGGAAAAAGGACATAGAAAAACAGTATTAACTGTTGGGAACTATGCCCCAAACTAATGGCTGAAGGAAAAGAAAGTTTTATGGAGCAGCTGCAGTCACTTTGAGCTGGGGTACAAAGGAATGATTCATGGAGGAGGTGGACAGTGGAATTTGTTATTTGGGGCTCTCCAGCTCTGACTGTCCTTTTCTTAACAAAATTCCACTCTCCCTTTCGGAAAAGTCCACAGTGTGAATACTCTTGGTTGGAGTTACTGTTCTCTGCACACTATGGAAACAGAGATCCCTTCTACAAACTGACCAAACAAATGGACATAGGACTTAGTCTGGGCTAACTAGGTGCTCTATGCCAGGCCTTGGAATTCTGAGGGGAATGCAAGGGATAAGGAATACTTAAAGGTCAAGGTCATGACAGCTACAGTGGCAGGGACTAAGTCCTTAATAGGCTTCTCTTGCCCTGAGATGCTTGCTATCTGTCTCCTCCTTCTTGACCTTCTAGAGTTTTCCTGGTTCCAGATGCCCAAAACCTCCTGTGCCCTTCTAACCTCCTGTGAATTCTGTTATCCTTCTAGTAAATTCCAACTCCTCATATTTTTTGTGGCAGAAAGGAAGGTAGGGCTTAAGTTAGCTAGCATCCACTTTCATTGTTTTGAACCAAGAACTCATAGCAGATAAAACATGAGTTTATTTTCAAATAAAGGTAAAATTCATGAAAGAAGAGAAGGAAGATCATGGTTTGATAGGGAATATGGCAGAGATATGGAAATGACCTCATGAAAAATTACTACATTCATTTGGTTAAAATAAGAGGTTGATACAAAGGAATCATGGAAAAACCATTCTCCAGCAAATCAGCCTAGGAAATCCTTACCCTCCCTCTTTAGATAATTCCTAAGCCCATTCAGAACTACTTTACTCCTTAGGCAAAAATCACAACAGAAACCATAGAACTCAGCTTGGTCACCTCCCTCCCTGCCCCTTGTACCGCCACATCTCTCTAGTAGTATAACAACCAAAATTTGCTTACCCTAATCCATTGATTGACTATTTCTTTGATCACCTGATAATGTCTACCCTCATCTGTCCTCAGACAGTCTTGTTCTTTAGTCCCCCATTTTTTTTAGAAAGAGAGCACACGAGTGGGGGAAAGGGGCAGAGGGAGAGAGAAAGAATCTTAGATTAAGCAGATTCCACACCCAGCACAGAGCCCAATGAGGGGCTCAATCCCACCCACAACTCTGGGATCATGACCTGAACAGACATCAAGAGTCAGACGTTTGACCAACTGAGCCACCCAGGCAACCCTAGAGTCCCTAATATTCTTCAACACATTTCTGCATTGGCTCCATTTCAACAACCTACCCTTCAAATTGCTTTTGATTGCATTGACCTCTATCTCAAGCACTCCAGAGCTTCCAAGTAAATTGCTCTGCTTTAACATCTACATCCTAGACAACCACTAATGTGTTTTGTCTACTCCTCACTGGATATATTGGTCTAGCTTTAAGGGAAATATATCTTCAGAACAGATACATTCCCAGCTGGCTTAAATCCAGCCACTTAAATCCAGCCAGAGCATGATGGAGTGACTTGTTTAAAAAAATTGTTTGGGGGGAAAAATCTGGTACTAGCTTAGTAACAGTTGGAATGGGGGGAAAACTGAATACAAGGAGACCAGTTGAGAACAAGTATGACATAGGACTTGGACAAGGGTGGTAACAGTGGGACTTGGAAGGAAAAAAGGAGATAGAATACGACAAAGGAAAAATAGACAAGACTTAGTAGAAAAGAGATGGAGGTGAATCAAAAATAACTTTCTGGTTTAATCCATGACCAAACTAGAGAAATAGTATGTGCTGGTTCTGAGAAACTGTTTTATATACTTTCACAAAAGTTCAGAGAAGAAAAGAAGAATTTCAAGGCAGTGACAACAATCAACAAGGCAAATGTTATAAGAAAGTCCAAAAAACATGAGTCAGTTATTTAAAAAAAAAAGTCTTTAGATGTGTCTCCTAAAAGGTCACTGGTGACTACGAAAAGGAGTTCAGGAGAGTATGGGACTGAATTTGGACCTATAGAAAATAAAGAATGAATAGGCAGGAAATAGAGATGACAAATATCAACTATTTTAGGGAAGTTTGGAAATGAAAAGAAAGCCAAAATATGAGGCAATGATTGAAGATGTTAAAGTTAAGAAAGGGTGATCCCAGCCTCATTACAAAGCTATAAGGAAACTGTCCAATGGTCTTTTCTGCTACTACTATGAGTCAAGATTTTTATAGATTTTTTAATGTTTATTTTATTTATTTTTGGGAGAGAGCAGGGGAGGGGCATAGAGAGAGGGAGACAGAGAATCCCAAGCAGGCTCCACACTGTCAATGCAGAGCCTGATGTGGGCTCCAACCCACTGTGAGACCATGACCTGAGCCGAAATCAAGAGTCAGACACTCAACTGACTAAGGCACCCAGGTGCCCCACAAGTCAAGATTTTTAACCTTAGAAGTCATTGCATTCTAAAAGGGACTGGCAGTTTCTTGCTGTTAACATCTGTCGGCTGAGCTGGTTAAGACATAATAGTTGATCACACAGACACTGTTTCAGAAACATAGAAAAAATATAATTAAAACACAAAGAGACTGAGGTACCGACCAGTCTTATTCCTACCTTTCTACTCTGTAAATGAATTTGGTTTTGTTTGATGTGAAACAAGATCCAGAGAAAAGGGTTTTTAATTCAAAGCCTGCGCTCTCTCTTCCAAGAGAAACTAATTGCTTTATAAAGTCGAGAGTGCTTTATAAAGTCCAGAGTGCAGTCAAGGACTCGAGTTGCAGAGCAACTACATGGATTTCTGCATTTGGAAACTTGATCTTTCCAAGTCATAGAAATGAAAACAAAGCATATATGAAAAATGACTGCCCTGCTCTTATTTGAGTGTTTGCATACTGTTTCCCATAAAGGAGCAGAAATCCAGTGCCAGACTTGTGCATACTCAGAAAGGTAAAAAGATAGCATCTCAGGAATGAGACTGGAGAAATGTGACTCATCTCTCTTGTCCCTTGCCAAGCTTACCTTGAAATTTACTTCTATAAACATAGTCAGCAGAGACTACGCAAAAAAAAAAAAAAAAAAAATTATTTTCTGAATCTACATCTGGACTTTTTCTCGACTGCCACATCTTGACCAGCTAGGAGACTTTTCCCCTCTTCTGTTACATAGCAGTGCTAGTTACCAGCCACGCAACGTACCTTGTACATTAGAAGTACCTTTCTTCTAACTTCCTCCTTGCCTGCCAGCCTCATTTCAGCTTTGCCATGCCCCTGTGAAATGAACAAGGATGATAGGTTTTTTTGCCTTCCATTGATTATCAAGGCATCATGATGGCCATGCAAAGGGAACACAGATGCTTGACCTTATTTTGGTGTTGGGTGACAGTGCACTTCTTCTGTTTATACATCAGAATGCATCTTTGAACTAAGTTCATAAGGTAGAAGTGTGGTCTGTATATCAAGCTTAAATGTGATCTCAAATACTTTTTTTTTCTTTTTAGTTATCTACACAGCTCAAAGGAAAGGAATGGTTTTGGCAATTGTTTGTTTGTTTTTAATCAGCCTAAAATGAATTAAAGAGTGTTTGAGCCTCAGATGGATTTTTGGTTTGAATTCTTTATATTAGCTGAATGATGGTCTTGCATTATCTCTTCACGTTTACAAAATCATGTTCAGAAACTAGTACAAATTGTAAGTGTGTGTCATCTCATATACTCTCTGCACATTTCTTACATCCTTACTCCTCAGTAACTCAGGCACACCTCCAATTACTGGAACTCAAAACAAACTGTTCCTGTTTACGATTACTGAGGGATGAAAGGATTGGTCACTAGCCCCATAAACCCACAGAGAACTTCCCGCTATGGTTATATACTATCCTATCATCCTCATAATGTCAGCTAAATTCCCTTAGCCTAAATCTTGCCTTACAATATTAAACCATCTACATGATGCAAAGTAAAGAGTTTTGGTGTCAATTGTTCTATTCACTTGGTCAATTTAGAAAACTAAACAAGATCATTCAAGCTGCCGCTATTATTTTTTTTTAACCTGACGTGACTGAATTTACTTTGTGTTGTATCGACTCTTCCCTCCAGGGAGGAATTAGAGACTTCTATAAGATGGTTTCTACGGATGAGGAGACTTTTGCAGATAGTTAATGTCTACACTTGTACGACGTTAGTGTCAGGAGTTCTCTTCCAGAGTATCTGGTGGAGGAGCTTAAGGGGCAATAGTCTGACATAAAGGTAAGTCTCGGAGCCTCATCTTAAAGGCTTGAGGTGGCTTTAAAGGTTGTCATGAGTTGGTCTTCAGCCAAGGATTTGCATACACGTGGGGATTGTGGGGATTTTCCAGAACAACACTTATAAGGGAGTAAAGGAAGCAGGACAGGGCAGAGGGAGAAGTCGAAGTGCAGGAGAGTTGCAACAGAGGCTTCAGCCTCTCCCACCAACTGCTCTGAAGCTGAAATGGTCCCTCATATCTGACCTGAACTGAAGCAAGGAGCTGGGCCTTTGTGCCCCTCCCCCTTCACACCCCCACTTACCCTTTACTCACCCATCAACTAGTCATAGGAAATACGCTGGCCCGGCTAATGAGATATAAGCTTGGCAGGCAAAAGAATTTCCTGGGGGAGGGATCAGCTGTGAGCCCCCAGCAGCCAACACTTCTGGCCCATGGAGGGATGAGGGTGTTGGTGCTGAAGGCAGGATCTGGAGAAAGCACCACTTCATCCACAACAGAGGTGGATAATGAAAATTGCAGGGGTGCCAAGGCCATCCCCTTTCCTTCACCCCATGTGATCCTTTCTTCTGCCACTGCCTAAAGACCCCAGCCAGAGTCCAAGGACAAATTTGTGAACATGTAATATTTTTGAAGTTTGTGATTTTATGTTCATGGAAATCTTTTAACAATTCACCTTACCCTGTTAAAACCTAAAACTTCTGTTTTGAAGAAATAGTTCAAATTGAATAACATTTTCATAGAATAAAACTTGTTTCTTTTTTAATATATATATATTTAATGTTTATTTATTTTGAGACAGAGAGACAGACAGAGCATGAGAGGCGAAGGGGCAGAGAGAGAGAGAGACACAGAATCCCAAAGCAGGCTCCAGGCTCCGAGCTGTCAGCACAGAGCCCGAGGTGGGGCTCTAGCCCACAAACTGTGAGATCATGACCTGAGCTGAAATCAGATGTTTAACCGACTGAGCCATCCAGATGCCCCTAAACTTCAGTTTCTTAAATCAGTATTTCTCAAACTAGGATTTGGGGGGAGATCCTTAGGAAAGAGGGGATCCTTATGATATTTTTGGAAAGGAAGTTGTACATTATTCACTATAAACAAGTATAAGAAATGCTCTTAGCAGGTATTATAGCCTCCTCAATTACCTGTGCAAGAAAAGAACCATGATGTTAAATCACTAGTTGGATTTTCAGATAAAGTAATTGAAGGAAGGAAGGAAGAATAGAAACAATGGTGGCAGTGGGACTATCTGGGCTCAACAATCAGAGAGACTTGGGTTCAAATCCTGCATGTGCTGCTTCTTACTAACTGGGTGACATTAGAGAAAGTAATTAAGTTTTTTTTTAATCCTTTATGATCTCATTTGTAAAACGTGCCTACTCACAAGGTTGTTGTGAAAGTTAAATAAAATAACCCAGCAAGGATTCAGCATAGTGCCTGGCATATTTAAAAACACTAAAGAAATAATACATATTATCATTTATGTCACTAAATCTTTGTTGCTGCTTTGATATAATTTGGCACACATCTTTTTTGCATTGCCTGAAAAAATATGTTAATAAGAAGATAATTAGAAATTTATCACCATCCTATGATTGGCTTAATGTGGTGGTGACATAACCAAGCCAAAGACCAAAATGCAAAAAAAAAAAAAAAACAGCATTTTCAAGCTTTTTGTTGCTTGGGAGGTGGGTATGAAGAGACTTATTTAATGAAACCAAAAGAATTGAAGCATAGCTTGTAAGAGAAGACTAAAACTTTTGTAAAAGGAAAACAAGCAAACGAAACCAACCATAGTCTCTAAAAAGAGCTGGTGGAAGGAAATATTATGTCTACAGAATCATGAGTCAAGAAATTCTGGACATATAGAAGGCATTCAATAGATATTCCTCGAAATGACATATATCATATGAATACAGTGAACAAGACTGTGTTTACCAACTAGCATTTTACAATGGAAAAAAAATAATGAATACCTACCATGTACCAAAAATGCATATATTAAGGCCTTGAATATGTAAAGAGAAATAAGACATAATCTCCACCTTACAGAGCTCACTGTTCAGGTATGAGAGTGATATGTCAACAAATCAGCACAATACAGCGACACGGTGTATTGGGAGCACAGGGAAGGGGCTACTAACTGATGGGAAGGAGCAAGCTTAGGGATTTTGATATTTTCCCATAATCAACAGGAACAACACAGGCTTATAAGCAAAGCGGTGGCATTGCTTGAATTTGTTATTTTGGAAAATGCTCTATTCATTCATTTTTCTTAATGTTTTCATTTATCTACTATGGCCAAGTACTGTCTAGCGAGCAAAACAGACAGCCTCTGTCAACTCCAGTTATAATGCAGTTATAATCAACTTCCAGTAGACTGCAGGAAGAACTGAAGCCAGGTGACTCTGGTGGCCAAGAGACCAGCTAAGAAGCTGTTGCATTTATCCTGTGAAGAAATGATGAAGAGAAAAGAACAGATTCAAGAGGTAGGTGGGAGAGAGTCCTGCGTTGTTCAGAGAATTCAGAATCACATTTCATTTGCCTTAGAAAGATGCGCCCCTGAGGCCTTGTGATCCTAATTCTAAAATCCTGGTTCTGTGGCTGTCAACTGGGCCAAAAGGTCAATCGCTTGATGCTATTTCCTTTCTTCTTCCCACTGTCTTTTCTGGAGCATAAACAATCATGCTCCTCACATTCCCATCAGATAGAAAATTGTGATTCCAGGGAAATGAACCAAAATTAGCCAGCTTCCTCCTTATAAGCAGGCTTCTTCTCAATAAATAAATTCTATTTACTTTGAAACCAGAAACCTTGTTTAATATCTAGTATCAATATCAAAAGACAGTCTTGTTCTCTTTCTTCAAATGACTGAAAAAACAGATCGAAGATGAAACAGTTTTTAAGACAAGAGTTTTAGGACCTCTCTCAGTCAGACTCTGCCTGATAAAAATGACTTCTCTAGGATACTATTTTTAGCCTTCATCTTTTTCCTACCAAAATATGTTCTCACTAGTACAAAATGTCAGCTTAATGCAATAAGAGTCATTTCTCCCCAATTTTGCTATTAGTAAAAATAATTCCACCCAAACTAAGCAAGTGATATCTGAGTGTTTGAAATGATGAGAATTAAACAGTATTTCATATTACTCTAAAGAGCTGTGGTAGAGATTTATTGATTGAATTACTGCTCACTATAATTTGCAAATGTGATTGAATTCAGAGTTTGTGTATAATTAAACATTTGGGGGACATGAGATTCAATGTCTTCTTCACCTTCCTAAGCCGCAAGAAGACTGCCCCTCCCCTCCCTGTCAGTCTTGCCAGTTTGCTCAAATCGGCAGATATCTTAGTTAACTGTCTTTGCAAAATTGGCATCAATCTGTCTTAATTATGCTTTCATAGCCTGAAGACAGCTGAGAAGAACTTTCTACAAATCTGTATGGTCAAGGAGTTTAGTCTAACTCCTTGCAGCATAATTACCTCTAATTCATTTGAGCCTACCAAGTTCACCTCTTCCCTGCCTTGGGAAGCTCTTAAACTAGACAGCAACTCAGAGTGTTCCTGGGCTCTGATAATAGAGTAGCTGTCCCTCCCCCTAGCGCACGTGCACACACACACACACACACACACACACACACACACACACACACATCTCTTTAAAGGAAGGTTAAAAATGGCCCAAATAAGAAGTGAAGAAGAGCAGAGCAAGAGATTGGCTAGTGGTAGTGATGAAAACGACAGGTTTGATGGTACTGCCCAGGCTTCCTGAAGGGGGTCATTTAAAAGATGAGCTTGGAAGGAACAGGGATATTTGGAAAAACAGCAGTAGTAGAAAAGGCATTTAAGACTGAGGGAAATATGAGCAAAGAATAAAATCAAGAAAGCACAGTGTGTCCAAGAAAACCTGTGAGATCCAATTTAGCTGCAATTGGGTACATGGATAGTAATAAAACATAACCATGTAGATAAGGTAGGTTTATTGATGTGTGGATTGTTCTAGATCCTACAGAAAAAAAAAAAGATTAATTTGGTAGACTCAGAATAGGCTGATATTATGAAGAAAAAAAAAACATTATCAGATGCTTTAGGAAGCATCTGCTTATGCTGGTAAGCAGTTTTTAGAGTGAACAAGAGAAAGAAGAGACAAAGAGTAGGGAAAACATCAGGGAAGGGGGGTTATTTCAAGCAAAATGTACTAAAGCCTGAGTTAAAATGATGGCATTGGGAATAGAAATGACATAACAGATTCAAGAGCCATTGTGGAGTTAGGTTGTATATAACTAGGCTTCTTACTGTGATTACAGAGTAAGAAGAAGCAGGAGTCATAGATAACTCCAAGTTCTCAACTCTAAATTAATTGAATAATTCAAATGTCATTAATGGAAAAGTCAGAGTAAGAAAAAAACAACTTGTTTTGGAGAACACATGATGAGTTCTATTTTATATATATTTATAGATGGTAACTAAGATTTAGAGGCAGAAATGATTATGTCAGATCCTCTTAAGTGCCACCCTAAATACTCTTAGCCTCATTTGCCTCTGGGTTCCTTGTCCAATTGGTCTACATGAGCCTTCACTTTGATGACCAACTCTACATGGGCTTCAACAGGTACACCTAATAGCACCTGACCATTCATGCCAATAAATACACCTTCCATCTTCAATCCCAGGGCTTCCCTGTCACCACTGAGATGTAAGACCCTGCCTTGCTTATTCAGGACACATACATACACAACCAAAACACAGGGAAGCTAACACTTTTTTAAATAACTCTTTGAGTAATGGGAGATAAAAGCTGATGGGTAATTACCTCTTCCCAAGATGGATGATTCAGAGATGCAGTAATTTAGTACAGCCTGTTGGAAGGAGGCCCTTCAAGAGTGAGTAATCAGTTGCACTTGATACCAGCTGGTACCAAGGCCAGACTATATTCTTCTTTGGCTCTAGCAACTTCTCTCCTCATTCTCCTTTTCACTCGCACCAGCTTCCCGTATCCCCTAGTAAAAAGTTTCATGTAAGCTTTTACTTGGGCAATCTAGTCTAAGAGAATAGCTAAAGCCCTAACGAAGAGTGATTGGTTATTTATTTTATAAACACTTGGTCACTGAGATTAATGTGATGGCTACTGGTATTCCAGTTACTCTTCTAGGCACATGGTAGATTTGCACTTCTCTCATCCCTTGACATTGAGTGTGGCCAGTCAGGTGTTTCTCTGGTCAATAATAACAAAATGTGAATTGAAAGGATGGATCAACTCAAGCTTTAAATGCTTAACAAGGCAGTGTGTAGTTTTCTGTGTCCCCATAAAATAATGAAATCTTCTTAAATCCAAATTTGTCTGAACATCCTTTAAAAAATCATACACATCAACAAATATAATAAAACTTCTGAAAAAAACCCACAAGATGGCAGAACAGCATGGAAGTTTTTTGTGTGTCTCACATCCATGAAATACAGCCAGACCAACACTAAACCATCCTGTACACCTAGAAAACTGATCTGAAGATTAACACAACAATCTGCACAACCTGAACCACAGAACTCAGCAGGTACATGGCATAGAGAGGTGAACTTGGGGAGAGAAAAGCCGTGAGAGACAGGGAGGTACATTTGTGTGTGGAGAGAGGACAGAGATGGTGGGGAGAATACGGGAAAAGCACCCCTCCCCAAAAGCAGCTGGAGAGAAAGTGGAAAATTGGAAACAGCCGCAGGGACCGAACTAAAAAAGGAGAAAGGAGAAAGGAAAGGGTTTAAATTCCATTAAGACTGTAAACAGGGGGAGCGCAGAGTCTGCAACCCCGTAGCTCAATACCTGGCAGTGCTCTGGTGGGAAGGGCAAATCCCCAGGAGCAGAGTGGGGTCCGAGAGGTTCTCAGGCCACACGGTGAGAAGTGGTTCCACTGCTGGAAGGACATTTGGTAGAGACTGAGAAACCTGGGCCCAGCAGACCCCAGAGAATGGCCACATTCTCTGGTGCTGGAATAAGGTTGTTAAGGGTGAATACTGGTGCCAGATGTGTGCTGTGATTTCCATAACCCCTGAAAAGCTGCTGCTACACTATCTTGCGAACTTTTTCTGAGGCAGGCTGGCAACTGGCCGCAGTCTCGCGGCACTGGCAGCAGCAGGGTCCAGCAAGCATTCCTGGGTGCAGCCGATATTCAGCCAGTATTCATTTGGCCATTGTTCGGTGCGACCTTCCTGCAGAGGGGCAGAACGGGTCAAAACCACAGTCCTTCAGAAGTAAGGGGCCGGGGAAAACAGCCGCATCTGAGACAAAACTCGGGAGAGAGGTACTACCTGGGACTTGGTCGCAGACAGCGTAAAAGCGGGTAGCAGACGAAAGCTGAAGACAAAGGACAAGTGCTCGATTACTGATCGGGAAGAACAGAGTTTCCAATACTAGAGACTGGGTAGCTGGGTGACGCCATTTTCACTGCTCCCGGGCATGCACATACTCACCTACAAGTGCCACAACAATCCACCCCAAGGCTAGCAGCGCCATCTAGTGAAGAACAGAGCCATTATACTAAGCCCCACCCAATGGGGCCAACCTTGCTATTCAAGAACACAAGTCTCACCGCCTGCTTAGTTTATGGACTATAAAGCACTTCATAGTCTGACTTCTAGGGTAAAACAAAGTAATTTCAGTCATATTTCAGTCTGTTAGCAGGTCCATCTATTCAAACATCTTTCTTTCTTATTTCTTTTTTCTTTTTTTCTATTTTTCATTTGTTTTCTTTTTCTTGAATACTGAAAGAGAAAAAATTCATTTTTATTTTCAATTTTTATTAAAAATGTTTTCCTTTAAATTTTTTACTATATTTTTAATTTTTGTGTAAATTTTTTCAAATTCTATTTTACTTCCATCATTTCATTTTAGTCTACTTCAGTGTATTCATTTTTTCAAATTTTCAAATGATTTCCTTTTTTTTTCATTTTTCTCTCTTTCGTTTCTTTTCTTTTTCTTGAATAAAGAAAGAGAAAAAATTCATTTTTATTTTTAATTTTTATTTTAAAAATTTCTTTAATTTTTTTGTACTATATTTTTTACTTTTGTGCAAGTTTTTTCAAATTCTAGTTTACTTCCATCATTTCATTTTAGTCTACTTCAGTGTATTCACTTTTTTCAAATTTTCAAACAATTTCCTTATTTTTTCTTCTTTCCCCTTTTTTCTCTAATCTATCAAGCCACGTTCACACCCAGACCAAAACACACCTAGGATCTAGCATCACTTATTCTATTTGTGTGTGTGTGTGATTTTAATTTTTTAATTATAATTTTTTTAATTTTAATTTTTTTAATTTTGATTTTTTTTTCTACCTCTTTAATTCCTTTTCTCCCTTCAAAATGCTGAAACGAAGGAATTCACCCCCAAAAGAAAGAGCAGGAAGAAACGACAGCCAGGGACTTAACCAACACAGATACAAGCAAGATGTCTGAACCAGAATTTAGAATCATGATAATAAAAATACTAGATGGAGTCGAAAATAGATTAGAATCCCTTTCTGCGGAGATGAAAGAAGTAAAAACTAGCCAGGATGAAATAAAAAATACTATAACTGAACTGCAATCATGAATGGATGCCACGGCAGCAAGGATGGATGAGGCAGAACAGAGAATCAGCAATGTAGAGGACAAACTTATAGCGAATTAGTGAAGCAGAAAAAAAGAGGGAGATTAAGGCAAAAGAGCAAATTTAAGAATTAGAGAAATCAGTGACTCATTAAAAGGAACAACATCAGAATCATAGGGATCCAAGAAGAGGAAGAGAGAGAAATAGGGGTAGAAGGGTTATGTGAGCAAATCATAACGGAAAACTTTCCTAACCTGGGGAAAGACACAGACATCAAAATCCAGGAAGCACAGAGGACTCCCATTAGATTCAACGAAAACTGGCCATCAACAAGGCATATCATAGTCAAATTCACAAAATACTCAGAGAAGGAGAGAATCATGAAAGCAGCAAAGGAAAAAAAGTCCTTAACCTACAAGGGAAGACAGATCAGGTTGCAACAGACATATCCACAGAAACTTGGCAGGCCAGAAAGGAGTGGCAGGATATATTCAATGTGCTGAATCAGAAAAATGTGCAGCCAAGACTTCTTTATCCAGCAAGGCTGTCATTCAAAATAGAAGGAGAGATAAAAAGTTTCCCAGACAAACAAAAATTAAAGGAGTTTGTGACCACTAAACCAGCCCTGCAAGAAATTTTAAGGGGGACTTTCTAAGGGGAGAAAAGATGAAAATGTAAACACATACATACATACATACATACATAAATACCAAAAGCAACAAAGATTAGAAAGGACCAGAGATCACCACCAGAAACTCCAACTCTACGAGCAACATAATGGCAATAAATTCATATCTTTCAGTACTCACTCTAAACATCAATGGACTCAATGCTTTAATCAAAAGACATATGGTAACAGAATGGATAAGAAAACAAGATCCATCTATATGCTGTTTACAAGAGACCCACTTTAGATCTAAAGACACCTTCAGATTGAAAGTAAGGGAATGGAGAACCATCTATCATGCTAATGGTCAACATAAGAAAGCCAGAGTAGCCACACTTATATCAGACAATCTAGACTTTAAAATAAAGACTCTACCAAGAGATGAAGAAGGGCATTATATCATAACTAAGGGGTCTATCCACAGAGAAGACCTAACAATTGTAAACATTTATGCGCCAAATGTGGCAGCACCCAAATATATAAATCAATTAATCACAAACATAAAGAAACTCATAGATAGTAATACCATAATAGTAGGAACTTCAACACCCCACTCACAACAATGGACAGATCATCTAATCAAACAATCAACAAAGAAACAATGGCTTTGAATGACACACTGGACCAGATGGACTTAACAGATATATTCAGAACATTTCATCCTAAAGTAGCAGAATATACATTCTTCTCCAGTGCACATGGAACGTTCTCCAGAATAGACCACATACTGGGACACAAATCAGCCCTCAGCAAGTACAAAAAGATCGAAATCATACCATGCATATTTTCAGACCACAATGCTATGAAACTCAAAATCAACCACAAGAAAAAAATTGGAAAGGTACAAATACTTGGAGACTGAAGAAAATCCTACTAAAGAATGAATCAGCTAAATAAGAAGTTAAAGAGGAAATTAAAAAGTATATGGAAGCCAATGAAAATGATAACACGGCAACCCAAAACCTCTGGGATGCATCAAAGGTTGTCATAAGAGGAAAGTAGATAGCAATCCAGGCCTTCCTAAAGAAGGAAAAAAGGTCTCCTTACAGCTAACCTTACACCTTAAAGAGCTGGAAAAGGAAAAATAAAATCCAAAACAACAGAAGACAGGAAATAATAAAGATTAGAGCAGAAATTAATGCTATCAAAACCAAAAAAACACAGTAGAACAGATCAATGAAACCATAAGCTGGTTCTTTGAAAGAATTAACAAAATTCATAAACCCTTAGCCAGTTTGATAAAAAAAAAAAAAAAAAAAAGGAAAGGACCCAAATAAATAAAATCAAGAATGAAACAGGAGAGATCACAACCAACACAGCAGAAATAAAAACAATAATGAGAGAATATTATGAGTAATTATACGCCAATAAAATGGGCAATCTGGGAGAAATGGACAAATTCCTAGAAACATATACACTACCAAAACTGAAACAGGAAGAAATAAAAAATTTGAACAGACCCATAACCAGTAAGGAAATCGAATTAGTAATAAAAAAAAATCTCCCAAAAACAAAAGTCCAGGACCAGATGGCTTTACAGGGGAATTCTACCAAACATTTAAGGAAAAGTTAACACCCATTCTCTTGAAACTGTTCTGGGGCGCCTGGGTGGCTCAGTCAGTTAAGCGTCCGACTTCGGCTCAGGTCATGATCTGGCGGTCTGTGAGTTTGAGGCCCTCGTCGGGCTCTGTGCTGACAGTTCAGAGCCTGGAGCCTGCTTCGGATTCTGTGTCTTCCTCTCTCTCTGACTCTCCCTCGTTCATGCTCTGTCACTCTCTGTCTCAAAAATAAATAAACGTTTAAAAAAAAAAGAAAAGAAACTATCTTAAAAAACAGAAATGGAAGGAAAACTTCCAAATTCTTTCTATGAAGGTAGCATTACCTTGATTCCAAAACCAGACAGAGACCACACTAAAAGGGAGAACTATAGACCAATTTCCCTGACGAACATGGATGCAAAAATCCTCAACAAGATATTAGCCAACTGGCTCCAACAATATATTAAAAAAATTACTCACCACGACCAAGTGGGATTTATACCTGGGATGCAGGGCTGGTTCAATATCTGCAAAACAATTAACGTGATTCATCACATAAATAAAAAAAGGACAAGAACCATATGATCTTCTCAACAGATGCAGAGAAAGCATTTGACAAAATACACCATCCTTTCTTGATAACAACCCTCAAGAAAGTAGGGATAGAAGGAGCATACCTCAAGATCATAAAAGCCATATATGAACGACCCAACAGTAATATCATCCTCAATGGGGAAAAACTGAGAGCTTTCCCTCTAAGCTCAGGAACAAGACAGGGATGTCCACTCTCGCCACTGTTATTCAACATAGTATTGGAAATCGTAGCCTCTGCAATCAGACAACACGAGGAAATAAAAGGCATCCAAACTGGCCAGGAGGAGGTCAAATTTTCACTCTTTGCAGATGACATGATACTCCATATGGAAAACCCTAAAGCTTCCACCAAAAAACTGCTAAACTGATTCATGAATTCAGCAAAGTTGCAGGATATAAAATCAACACAGAAATCGGTTCCATTCCTATACACCAACAATGAAGTGACAGAAAGAGAAATCAAGGAATAGATCCCATTTACAGTTGCACCAAAAACCATAAAATACCTAGGAATAAATCTAACCAAAGAGGTGAAAAATCTATACACTGAAAACTATAGAAAGCTTATCAAAGAAATTTAAGAAGACACACAAAAAATGGGAAGATTCCATACTCCTGGATAGGAAGAACAAATATGGTTAAAATGTTGATACTACCCAAAGCAATCTATATATTCAATGCATTCCCTATCAAAATAACACCAGCATTCTTCACAGAGCTAGAAGAAATAATCCTAAAATTTGTATGGAACCAGAAAAGAACCCAAATAGCCAAAGTAATCTTGAAAAAGAAAACCAAAGCAGGAGGCATCACAATCCCAGACTTCAAGCTATACTACAAAGCTGTAATCATCAAGACAGTATGGTACTGGCACACAAACACTCAGATCAATGGAACAGAATACACAACCCAGAAATGGACCCACAAACATATGGCCAACTAATCTTTGACAAAGCAGGAAAGAATATCCAATGGAATAAAGACAGTCTCTTCAGCAAGTGGTGCTGGGAAAACTGGACAGTGACTTGTAGAAGAATGAACCTGGACCACTTTCTTACACCATACACAAAAATAAACTCAAAATGGATGAAAGACCTCAATGTAAGACAGGAAACCATCAAAATCCTCGAGGAAAAAGCAGGCAAAAACCTCTCTGATCTTGGCCACAGCAACTTCTTAATCAACATGTCTCTGGAGGCAAGGGAAACAAAAGCAAAAGTGAACTACTGGAACCTCATCAAAATAAAAAGCTTCTGCACAGCAAAGGAAACAATCAGCAAAACTAAAAGGCAACTGACAGAAAGGGAGGAGATATTTGCAAATGACATATCAGATAAAGGGTTAGTATCCAAAATCTATAAAGAACTTCTCAAACTCAACACCCAAAAACCAAATAATCCAGTGAGGAAATGGGCCAAAGACATGAATAGACACTTCTCCAAAGAAGACATCCAGATGGCCAAGTGACACATGAAAAAATGCTCAACATCACTCATCATCAGGGAAATACAAATCAAAACTACAATGAGATACCACCTTAGACCTGTCAGAATGGCTAACATTAACAACTCAGGCAACAACAGATATTGGCAAGGATGCAGAGAAAGAGGATCTCTTCTGCATTGTTGGTGGGAATGCAAGCTGGTGCAGCCACTCTGGAAAACAGTATGGAGGTTCCTCAAAAAACTAAAAATAGAACTACCCTACGATCCAGCAATTGCACTACTAGGCATTTATCCAAGGGTACAGGTATGCTGTTTCGAAGGGACACATGCACCCCCACATTTATAGCAGCACTATCAACAATAGCCAAAGTATGGAAACAGCCCAAATGTCCATTGATGGATGAATGGACAGAGAAGATGTGGTGTATATATATACAATGGAGTATTACTCAGAAATCAAAAAGAATGAAATCTTGCCATTTGCAACTATGTGGATGGAACTGGAGGGTATTACGTTAAGTGAAATTAGTCAGTCAGAGAAAGACAAATATCATATGACTACACTCATTAGGACTTTAAGAGACAAAACAGATGAACTTAAGGGAACGGGACAAAACATAAGAGACTCATAAATATGGAGAACAATCTGAGGGTTACTGGAGGGGTTGTGGGAGGGGGGGATGGGCTAAATGGGTAAGGGGCATTAAGCAATCTACTCCTGAAATCATCGTTGCACTATATGCTAACTAATTTGGACGTAAAAATTTTTTAATTAAATAAATAAATAAATAAAACTTCTTAGAATGCATGTTTACAGCACAACACAGAGATTAAAAAATAAAATATTCTGAACATAACAGTGCATGTTAAAGCAAATGAATAAGTATACTAATGTTTGGGGAACCAGAGTTCTCCCGGATGGAGAAGGAAGATGAACATATGGAAGAAGTTAAGGAAGAACCCTATGTTGCTTGATTTAAAATAGAGGTATCAATATGAACACATTTTTTAAATTTCAGTATATTTATAGTTCTGACCTCTGCAAGGGCCCAGAAGCAACAACAGCATAGTAGCAATGAAAACACTTAGTGTTAGATTTTTGTTTCTAGACACCATCCCACCGTCAGTCTCCGTAAAGAAATTAATGCTTCCAGATCTGTGACAGGGAAAGTGCAAAATGAGCCTGCAGCTCAAAAACTGATAGACTAATCAGAAGGACGCAAGAGATATCTTAAGGCTAAATTTGGGGTAATTTTAGTAGCAGAAAAAAATAATGATGATAGTCAATTCATTTTTAAAAAAATTTTTGGACTATGTGTCCAAGTGATACCAAAGAAAAAGGGGTGCAAGAGAATTTCTTTATAGGAGAATGCCAGCTAATAAATGTAGAATGAATGTTAGAATTAGAAAACGAACTTTTGCAACCATCGAGGTAATAATTGATTTAAGCAAAAATCATGAGTGGGTGCTAAAACCACTGGGTGAAAGTTTGTTGAGATACAGAATATTTAAATATTCTCATAGTATGTCTCACTTAGATTGCTATAGCTTACAAAGAGAAAAAAAGTAAGTTAGCAATGGGATAACTTTCGCTAAATTATCAGATTTCACATCACTAGTCATGGGACAAACTGACATGATTTGTGCATCCTAATATGATTCACAGTGCTCAGAGTAATCTGGGTTAAGAAAACTGGATATGACTCTAGCCACTTGCTACTACAAAAAGAACAATTACTTAGAATTATTACAAAATAACAAATCAGAATTACTGTAAAGCTCTAATGATATTATGTATCTGAAATAGGAGCAAGTCAGTATGCCAAAAATCAAATCTCTAAAACCAATTCTATTAGCTAAATGACTAAATTTAAAAAGCCCATTTGCCAACTCCCCAATATTAGTAATTTAACAAAGTCTTGTTTCTCTTAACTATTTGAATAGCATTTCAATAATTTTATGTAATTTTTTACAGCAGCAATAGGAAACAAATAAAGCCATTCTGCCACCTACATTATACAGTCCACATCCAAGCTACCCTCTGATGACACTCACTTGAGCAAGTGCAGCCAACATCAGCAGATGTTAAACCATCCTGTTCATTATAACTTGCTATAACAATGACCAACATTTAAAAGATATTTTTGGTAAATTGAAATAATAGGTATTATTTGTCAAATTGGTGGACACCATTTTTTAGCAAATTCACTGAAGTAAAACAAAATACTTCAAAAATATTATTTTCAGTATCGTGCTAAGAAATAGTCATTTTACTGGTGAATCAATTAAACTAAGTAGAAAGATAGAAACTACACATAAAACAGTTTAATACCCACTATTACATTGCCTTCTGTATAGCAATGATTAATCGAATATAGCCAAAGTGTTCTAAAATATGGAATAATTCAATCCAAAGCATCTATACATAATGAGTACTCGTGAGGAATGGAGTATAGGATTGCTTGTGTGTCTGTGTGTCTATGTGTATATTTGTGTGCGTACATGTGTGTATGCTTCTGCATATGTGTTTTTCACAAAATGGTTACAAAAATCTTCATGTCCTATAGAATATGCTCTAGTTGCCTGAAAATCCAAAAACCCTTTTGGATTTTCCTACATGAAAAGATATATGATCATAAGATCATTATATTATATATATAAGATATATATTAAATCTTAAGAAGATATAAGATCATAAGAAATATCCTATTTCTTATGTCCTATGAGCTGTATCAGCTTAGGAAATATATGGAGAAGAAAGAGACAGAAGGGATTAATAAAAACATGTGGAGAAGAGAAGAGGAAAGATAAAGGAAAGCAAAATGAAGAAGGTGGAACTTCAGTCTTTGGGGAGATAAAACAAACACAAAGATGATTATTAATCCACTAGGACACAAACCTTAACCTAAACCAGTTTAATGGCATGGGACCCCAGACGTAGTCTGTGAAGATCATAAAAATGCAATGGCGTCAGCAAGAGGTGGTTCCTGGTAATGCAAAGGCCATTCTGTCCTAAAAGAAGGAGGAAGATATGATGATTTCATGAGAAGATGAAGCTGCCAAGAGCTGGGGAACCTTCATTGTCTCATACGTACATTTTGCCACACACAGACACTGACTGATGACATCTGAATATAACAGCTGATGAGGCACCAAGGCCTTGGAGCCAGCAAATGTTTTCATCAATACACCCCAGCAGTTATGATTTGCATCCATTCATTCCTTGTTGATCTTGGAGTAATTCCCTTTTATTTTTAATGATATGATAAGATATTTGCTCCTACAATTAACTCTGAACATATCCAAAAAACAGTCTGCTCATGTTTTGATGGAAATGTTTTTATCTACAAATGGTCAATGTTATTTTTCCCAGCGCCTTTTGGAACCAAGCCATTCATGATTTCCATTGGGTGCACCTTCATATATTGACAGTAAAGTTCCAGGGCTTTGTAAACTTTTCCATAAACCACCTTCAGCAATAGTTATGAAATGCAGTCATACCACGGATATCAATCTCCCTTTTCTTATCCAGAACCATAACATCTGGGTAGGAAAAGGGGTGTAAGGTAGGGGAAGACAAGATTGGGGAATGGAACAAAAATGTTCTGTTTTCATTTTTTTATTAACATTAATGTTAATGACACTTGCAATTCCATAGATATAGATATATATATGTCTTCAAACATTTATACATATATACATATATATATTTATACATATATACATATATATATGAAGATATATATGATATATATATCTTCAAACATTTATATAGGCTAGATTAAAACTAATATTTTTGCTTTCCAGATAGAAAAAGTCTTCATTAGAACAATTTTGATATTGTCTAAGAGCAATGATAATATGTAGTGCAAACATAAAATCTCTGCAATATGTTGAAATAACCTCTTCTGGATCAATATCACAATGTCTGTTTCCTTTATAAGTCTAGCAAGTATATGAGAAATCTTCCTAAGACAGTTAGGTGTGTGACCTTAGACAAACTAACCTAACTTCTCTAAAATGAAGGATAAACCCTGGTATGTCTTTTATCTCTAACATGACTAAAATAACTGAGTAATCATTAAGTTTATTTTGATGTGACTTCCTTTCCACAGATGTTTAAAGCCCACAGTTACCTCTACTGCATGTCTTCTTTAAAATAGCTCTCAACAATTTTACTGAAAGACAGGATATTCCTAATTTAGTCACAATTTTTTCTCAGCATATTTTCTTAATTTTAGTTTTTCTTTTCTAACATTTTTTTGGTTCCTAATCTAAACATTTATGAATTAAGCAGATTCTTTAAAAGACTGATGATGCACAATCATTACTAAAGCTTTTGTGTGACATAATCTATAGGCACCTAAAATAAGCACTTAAAACATTCTTGACCAGGCAGCTCCTCTCCCCCAGCTTCACCCACAACCTTGCTCTCACCACCCTGATCCAAGGCATGCCTTCCTGAAGAAATAAAGAAGGCAATGAAGAACTAAGACACTGTAACTATTTTATTATTAAATGTATCCCTGGCCCGAACTAGACAACTGAGTTGGGTCTTTCCCCAAGTTAGGTAAGTGCTCCCTTCTGCTGATAGCACAGAATAGGCCCCTCTTGGCCTCTCTGATTTAATTGGTCTTGGCTGGGACCCAAGTATCAACTTGTTGGAGCTCCTAGATGACAACAAGCTGCAAGTATTGAGAAATGGAAGAGCTTGAGGCTCTTCTAAGCACCCCCTAAAAGAGTCTGAGTGGGGGAAGAGCTGAGGGGTTGTACATTTCATGGCGGGTGGGGGCTGGCCTTGATTTTCCACATAGTATATTTGTCTCGTGCCCCATTTAAAGGTTATTTACCACAATATCAAATGGATGAAATTATAAAGATTCAACAAGTATTTATTACATTGCATACTCAAGATAGAACTGTTCCACTTGCAAAATAATTGGATCTTATGGCACCCTTCCCACCAGCGGATGATGTTTTGTATAGGATTCAGAGTATTATTAACGTTAGCCACACAACACTAATCCTCAAACCATCTGGGATAACTATGCCAGTCACACGTGGGGAGATTTTTTAAAAGTCAGAATCTTGGCCCCACCACAAATCTACTGAATTTGGATATTCAAGTGCTTCACTCATCTCCTTTACTAGTTTGTAAACTGCTTCCAGAGTAAGTTCTTTGCCTCATACAGCACTGTAGCCTTCACAGCATCTAGCAGGGTGCTTCACTCCTGATAGTGCTTACTTCATAATTTTCTAGATTAAAATGAATATGAACACTGGCAATTCTTCCCTCGATAGCCCAATTTCAATAGGTGATTAGAATAAATCAATAGACAAAGTATCAACTTAATTTATATATGAACTAAATTCAAACTGAAAACCTCAGGCCAGAGAAAGCCCATCATACTTGAAATAATACTGATGACTCTCCAGAAGCAAGGCAAAGTTTTCATTTATCAGATACCTGGAACATAACATTATCTTGAAATCAGTTTCGCAATTATAAGCCCATTCTTTTTGCAAAGAGTTATATGATAGTTTTCAAAGGTATAGGCATCTATTATTTATTTATTTATTTATTTGGGAGAAAGTGAATTTATTTATTTATTTATTTATTTATTTATTTATTTATTTTGGAGAAAGTGTGTGCATGAGCACATGAGCAGGGGAGTGGCAGAGAGAGAGAGAGAGAGAGAGAGAGAGAGAGAGAGAGACAGAGAGAATCCCAAGCAGGCTCCACACTAAGTGTGGAGCCCGATGCAGGGCTTGATCCCAGACCCTGGGATCATGACCTGAGCCAAAATCAAGAGTTGGACATTCAACCAACTGGGCAATGCAGGCAACCCAAAAAGGTGTAGGCTTTTAAAAATACCAACAGTACTTTCATTTTTATTCCACTATGACTGAGTTTTAAATTGAGAAAGTCATTAAATAAATATTTATTGAATGCCAAATATGTGCAAGGCACACTGCTGGATGATAGGTATTCGGCAGTGATAGGACAGCTTTCGTGGGGCTTACATTCTAGTACACGAGATAATTAATTATTTTATGGCATTTTAAATAAATGCTATTAAAGAGAAGTACAGAGTGGTGTGAACATATAACAGGTGGATTAGGTCCAGTCTTAGGGTCAAGGCAATACCATGTGAGCTGAGTTTTGAAGAATTAATAGGAAGTGACTTTGGGAAGAGAAAAGAGAACATCCTAGCATGAGGCACAGCAAGTAAGAAGACCCTACAGCCAGAAAGGATATGAAGCCCACAAGAAAACAAACGAAGGCTCTGGTGGTCGGAGTTCAGGAAGCAAAGACCAAGTGGTGAGAGATGGCTCTGACAAGACTGTCAGTCAGTAGGACTTTGTTAAAATGAAAACTGTGGTGCTTACCTCAAGAACAGCAGGAAATCATAACGAGATTGAAGCTGAGGGCTCGCACAGTCAGACTTGCACTTTTCAAATGCCCCTGACTGCAGTGAGAAAACCAGATGCAATTGGGAATGGAGGGAATGAAAGGGAAGAGATCTTCAAGAAGACTATTCAAGTGGTCAAGGTAAACAAGATGGTATCTCCAACTAGTGAAGTGACGGTGGAGATGAAGAGAAGTAGGTATTCATGAAAGATTTAAAGCTAAAATCAACAGGAATAGGTGACTGATTAAACATGAGGGTGAGGGAGGGGAAAGAGTTAGAGCTGATGCCCAGTCCTCTGGCTTGGACCACAAGACAACTGCATGCCAGGTCAGGTCACCCAAGGAACACATGTAGACATCTAGCCTTGGGGAAATAAAGCAATAAGGCTATTTGGGTGATGATAACACAAGCAGTTACACAGAAATAGCTCTGCACCTGATGCTGTTCTAGGTACTGTGTGTGTGCATATATATATTAGTTTCCCAAAGCCTCATAGCAAGTCCATCAGATAGATTCTATACAGTCCTCAGTTTACCAATGAGAAGTCAGAGGGGCAGGGAGGCTAGGGGAGTTGCTCAGTCACACAGCCAGTTAATGGCACAGTCCCTCACCACTATATTCATATTCAACAACCTACCTGTACTGATTTTGAGGTGCCTGGGAGGCCTCTGAGTGGATTTATCAATCAGCTGTGTTTGAGGAGGTCGTCTAGAAGATGTGACTGCTGGTTGACCCATGAGCTGGACCCAGAGCATAGGAGGTTTCTCACCTCCAACCCTATCCTTGGAATGTACGTTTCACCCACCATTCTCATAGCCGGAGCCATAATCAAGGACACAGCTTGGAGAGAGCAATGTGTTGTTGAGACTATCTGAACTGTATAGTGACCGAACTCAGTTAAGACCTCTTGGTAAACTAAGATTCTGGCCAGCAGGTGTGGAGATCTGCTTGTCTTATGGCCACAGGAGACAAGCCTCATGTGTAAGTTCCCTTGCTTTTTAAAACTGCCACCTACCAACCTAGAGTGGTCTGCCTCTTTCTTTGGTCTCTCCTTGCCCTCCGTGTAGCCCCGGGGCCAGTTTGCAACCATTTATATTCATAGGTCTGGAATTAATTGAGGTCTGGCTGGATACATTGTTACATAAGAGAAAATAAGGTTGTGTTAGCAGAGTTAAGAACATTACTTAATTTCAGCTGATCCTTGAAGACCAAATAACCTTTCTCCAGAATAAAAATTTTTAAGTGGAGCAGATTAATTTTGGAACTCTTCCCAAGCGATTTTCTATTTAATTGCACTGAGGACATCAACACCATACCATTTCCCCCCCTTTACATGAATGGTGTGGGCCTCAGATAAACATGGATTCCAACTTCAGGTTCCCCTTATAACTAGTTCTGTGCCCTTGAAAAAAAGCTGCTTTGCCAGTTTGAGACTCAGTTTCTTCATCCATTAAATAAAGAGAAAACAAAACAAAACAAAACAAAACAGCAACTGCTTTCACATGTATAACGATTCAGTGACATAACATATACAGAACCAGGCACCCCCTTCTACTATCTCTCCACATGGCCTCCTGATGAATATGTTACGGCAAGACTGTAATGTAAATAGTTTCCTTATTTTACATTAATTGGATTATAATGCAGTTGTAAGAGTGTGTAGACTGTAAAGGAGGGGTGAGAACAGTCTCCATTCAGCCTTGTGTTTCTGGCAAGCATCCAAGAGCCTTAACATCAGAAGGGAGGACACTGTTGGGGAGGGGGTGACGAGAATAAAAATGTTCCAGGATGAGAAGGTGTGTGACTACCTTGATTCTTACACTAAAATATTGAAAGTACTTAGAATTATTTGTGTTAAGAAAACTGGATATATATTCCACCCACTTACGACCACAAAAAGAACTTAGAGGCATTTGGCCTGTGTGGACTTGTACCACGCCATTTTATTTGAACTCCTGTGGTAACGTCAACCTTTCATGGAGGAGGAGCAAGGAGGATTTGTTAGAAAAAGAGAGCAAGAGATTCTGCAGGAACTTCTTAAGTGCTTTTAAAGCAAACATTTGAACAGAGCAAGACACACTCACTTTCTAAAATCGGGGCTTTCCATTTTACTGTTCATTGAATGTTTATTCATAAGCCTCCAGGAATTATACAATTTTCTTCAAGCTCTTATTTAATGCTTGATCGGTGCCAAGATCAAGGAGCTTCCATGCTGGAGAGGGGAATTTAAAAACATTTGCCTTGGTAACTGAAAAGAATTGTCTTCTACTGTACTGTTATTTTCTCCATTTGAGATAGGAAGCGGCCACGGAGGAAAAAGCGAAAGTAGAGGAACTTGAAAAACAAAAGTAGGAAAGGATTTATTCATCTTAGCACAATGACTACAGGCAGACTGAATCATTCTTCCTTTGCATAAACATTCTAGAGTTGTAAGAATAGCTCATACCCCCAAGGCCAACTGGAAGGAATAGGGAAAGAGGTTAACTGTGTAAAATAATGGGCTTGTTATTAGTTTTCCATAACACCTAAACACAGGTTAACATAATGAATTCAGTCAAACACTTTCTAGCAGTTTAAAAAAACAGTATGTCTTTGGGGGTACCTGGGTGGCTTAGTTGGTTAAGTGCTCAAGGCTTGGTTTCAGCTCAGGTCATGATCTCACCGTTTGTGGGTTCGAGCCCTACATCAAGCTTTACACTGGCAATGCGGAACCTGCTTGGGATTCTCTTTCTCTCTCCTTCTCTCTCTGCCCCTGCCCTGCTCACTCTCTCCTCTCTCTCTCCAAATAAATAAATAAACTTTAAAAAATAAATAATAATAATAATAATAATAATACAATAATAATAATAATAATTTTAAAAGTATGTTTTAAAATTTGAAATCAACTGGGGCACCTGGGTGGCTCAGTCAGTTAAGCGTCTGACTTTAGCTCCGGTCATGATTTCACAGTTTGTGAGTTCAAGCCCCGTGTCGGGCTCTGTGCAGACATCTCAGAAGATAGAGCCTGCTTCAGATTCTTTGTGTCCCTCTCCCTCTGCTCTCCCTTGCTCATGCTCTGTCTCTCTCACTCTCATACAAAAATAAATAAGTCTTAAAAAAATAAAAATAAAATAAATAAAAAATAAAAGTTGAAATCAACTGCATGGGTCTACATGGACCTCCACTACTAATAAGGTTAGTATAAACTATGTTTTTAAAATAACAATACTTGCTACCAATAGGTAGGACAACTAAAATGCCCGAATTTTTAGATAAACTTTGAGTGTCAATCTATCAATTATAGGTGGAAGGGATCCCCACTTTCCAGACTGTGGAAGCTTAGCTCAGGAGCAAAGGGAATTTGTCAGGAGCCATGTGTACAACTGACCCTTTCAGAACTGACTTTTGGCTAATGAATTATTCCCATTAATGTAGAAGCAACAACAATGGCCACAGAGCACAGTCCAGACCTACACAGTTTCCTTTCTGGAAGGTGATCAGAACCAAATCACAGATCCTTCTGACTAAGTGAACATCCGAGGGTTCTTAGATTGATCAAAGGGGAAAATATCCTACAGAGGAAAAAAAAAAAAAATAAAGGTCATTCTTGAGCTATTGATATTAATAATAATTTTTAAATGTTTTGGGGCACCTGGATGGTTCAGTGGGTTAAGCATCCGACTTCGGCTCAGTTCATGATCTTGCAGCTCATGAGTTTGAGCCCCATGAGCTCCTTTGCGCTGACAGCTCAGAGCCTGGAGCCTGTTTCTGATTCTGTGTCTCCCTCTCTCTCTGCCCCTCCCCCACTCATTCTCTCTCTCTCTCTCTCTCTCTCTCAAATAAATAAAAACATGAAAAAAATAATAATTTTTAAACGTTTTCTATCCCCTAGCTCATATTGCAGGATATATTGTAAATGCTTTGTAAATCTCCCATGTCCATTAAACCATTCTGAGCAGAACAGCAAATTACAGTGACTTATACGTTTACTCTCTCATAACCACTGCAGCCTCTGTCTTATAAGGGGTGCGCTGGCTGTGGCTCTATCCCTTAAGGATTGTATCTTGAGAGCTCCCTTTTTGAGGGGCTGAGAGCCCTATGGGAAAAATATCCTTGTATACTTTCTACGGTAAAGAAAAAGAGCAGTGGTGAATCACTTAAAATATCAAACAGTAGGTATAAATCACTCAGTACCTCATCCCCATTTTGCTGATGTAAAAAGTCCGTTTCCATGGAAACAGGGATTAGAAATAGCAACCTATGAGAAACACTGGGTTTATTGGAACACATGGAAGTTTTAGTTTGGTTTTCAGCCAAATCTTGAAAAAGAAAATCTTTGACTAATACCTACATGCTATTTTTATCACTTGGAGAAGCAATGTTTGAATTATGGATTAAGGGAAAATCATTTTTTTCCACTTAAAGGCAATCAAAAACAACATAAGCTAATTTAGGGATTGGAAAGCATTATAAGATTTGAAAGGTTCTCCCTGGTTGTCCCCCAGTTTTCTATCTCTGCTCTGCCTAAGATAAGTGTACAACAACAAAATAAGGAGAATAATCTGTCTTGATTTGCAGATTTAATTGCAGGTTGAACCCAGGGCTTTTAATTGATATCTATCCCTAAGTGGGAAATCTCCAGACTTTTCATTCACAGACAAAAGAAACATGGAAAGACATCTAACAATACTGTATTGTGTAAATTAAAAGCCTCCCTATGTTTAATTATTGAACTGCTTCTTTAATAAACAGGAAACTGCAAACTCAAAGATTCAGCTTGGGAGACAGCATGGTATCCCAGAGTTAGCAAACAATCTGTGGGCAGGAAGGTAAGAATTTACAGGAGACTACATCCCTTTAGGGCCTGCTATCTCTCCTCATCTATCTCTCTCACCTTTATTTGCTCCTCCCGCAAGGCCTACCTCAAAACTCGCCTCTTCCTCAAAGCCAGTCCTCCAGATTTACAGTGTACATTATTCACAGGTAAAGTTTTTGCAAACGCACCAACTGGCTACAGTATACTTATAGCCCTCAAAATCGGCAGTGACGCCATTTTCCCAGTCACTCTCAAATATATGGAGAGCACACCTTCCCAGGTAAATCTAACCAGGCAACATTCTACCCTCTTGTTTCAGCTCTTGTACTATAAACAAGTGGCCTTTTTGTCATCTATTCAATACTATGTCTTTTGCATGTTGGTGTTTCCTGTTGGTGACTTCGCTGTTTAAAATGGCCCCCATGCACAGTGCTGAAGTGCTGACAAGTATTCCTAAGCATAAGTAGCTGTGATTTCTTACAGAAAGAATGTGTGTGTTAGATAATCTTCATTCAGATGTGAGTTATAGTGCTGTTGGCTGTGAGGTCAATGTCGATGAATCAACGATGTATATTAAATAAAGGTCTTTAAACAGAGACACACACAGAGTAAGATTATGTACTGATCAGTTGTTGAAAATGTCCTGACCAGAGACTCACAGGAACCTAACCCTGTACTTCCCCTAAAAGCGGTGTGTAATGTCTAAAGCAACTAGCTTCAGTATTCCCTGATTCAGTGCTCTCAGGAACTTCATAGATCAAATAACATACTGCAAATAACAAGAATTCACTGTACCTTAAACTCATGTTGCTCTCATTTTAAAAATATCTTTACCTTCCAACTAGCCCCTTATTGTTGATGGCCTTAGACTCTGGTTGTTGATATTATACTGTTTAGCTCTTTGTTATGTACTTTTTGATAATTAATAAAACGATCATCATCATCATCATCATCATATCAGCTCTTAGTGATTGAGGTCCCACTGTGTGACAGAGTACTGAGAGCTTTACAACTATTATCCCTTTTGTGGATGACCCATACCCCAATTTGATGACAAGTTCCTTTATAGTCAGGAACCTCATCATTTTTTACTGTGTAATATCGTCTAGCAGAGAGACAGGTCCATAAACCTTGCTGAAAAAATGTAATTTTGCTATTTTTGCTCTCATTACACACTTCCTTAGATAACTATTTTGGAAAGCGATTTAATGTAAGTAAATTTTAAGTTATGGTTAATGATTAAATCATAATTATCATATTTCTTATCTCTGTCATGTTTGAGCACTTATGATTTCTCTCACTGGCTGTGTTTGGTGCCACATATATATGTGTGTGTGTGTGTGTGTGTGTGTGTGTGTGTGTGTGTGTGTGTATGATATATATATCATACATATATATCATTGAAATGGTTAAAACACCTATAGAAACCTAATACAAAAAAGTTTAAGTAACTTTACAAAGTCATTGGCCCTAAGGGATGGAATTGGACTCAAATGCAGAAGTTCTTACCCATTGCAAGTATTTTCCCTCTTAAAATCAGAATGTTTCTAAGTTCCCTGTAAGACAGAAGTTATAATAATAACTAAAACTTAAGTGTTTAGTCTGAGCCAAGTGCCATCTAAGTAACTTGCATTCATCAATTTATTTAATCCTCATAGCAATTTTATAAATTCAATGGTATCTGCCTTTTACAAGAAAGACACTGACCTCTAGAGAAGTGAAATAACTTGCCCAATGTCACCTAGCTAGAGAATAAATAGCAAAGCCAGGATTTAAATGCAAAGTGTTCTTCCTCCAGAACCTCAATTCTTAGCCATTGCACAATATTGCTTTCAACCTGTGGGTATATTTTCTTAGACTGTTACTATATAATGACAAAAGGAAACTCTAAATTTATTAAACACATAATTAGATTTATAATTTCTAATCATAAAATCAACCATATATTTTGAAAAATAGGCATAGGTGAATGTGAGAGATACGTTGTTTATTCTATGGGCATGTGACCAAACACAGTTCTTGGTTTCTCCACCACAGGCTGACATGTGCTTCAAACTGATTAGAACCTGACAGAGGAGCTAACCATGTGACTGCATGATTCTGGGGTCAGACAGACCCAGGCTTGACTCTCAACTCCACCATTTACTAGGTATGGGATGTTAAACAACTGAATTACCTTCTGGGGTGTCATTTTTCCACCTTTGTCCTAAAAACTACTATAATACTATCCAGCTCACAGACTTGCTGTGAGAAATAAGATAAAATATTTGAAGAACCCACCATAACAAATAATAGGTAATCAATAAATGTAGGTTCCTTACCTCCAGGGAACTCTTAATCCTCTTCTACTAAAATAGGGCACCTGGAAATCAAGGGCTGCTCAAATCAGAAAAGAGCTCACCCTTTGATTCCTGAGATTTTGACTGCTAGCCACTGTCATAGCCACATTTTCACAGGAATAGTTTCTCTCCAAGCATAGTAGACACCCCCCTCCCCCCGCATTCACCATTTTGCTTTCCCTTCATTTCAGGTGGTCAACTTCAAGTCAGGAAACAGATGGTCGTCAATATGTCAGACAATATGTCAGAATAATATGTCAGGTCTGACAATATGTCAGAAGGTCAATAATAGCCAAACAGTACATGATAATATCCATGTCATTTACCTCACTTCATCTCATCATGTAGGCATTTTATCAACTCGCATCATCACAAGAAGGTTGACTACATACAGTACAATAAGACATTTGAGAGAGAAGCCATATTCACATAACTTTTATTATAGGATATTTTTATAATCTATTTTATTAGTAGTTGTTGTCAATCTCTTACTGTGCCTAATTTATAAATTAAACCATCATGGGTATGTATTATAGGAAATAACTTAATATATATGGGGTTCAGTACTATCTGGAGTCTCAGGCACCCACTGGGGGTCTTGGAATCTATCCCCCATAGACAAGTGGGAGAAATACTGTATTCTAAAATTTATTGTGATGGCGGTGGCACAACACTGTGAATATACTAAAAATCATTGAATGTTATACTTTGAAAGCCAATAGTACATGCATTTTATGTTGTGTGACGATAGATCAACAGAGTTGTTTAATTAATGTCAAATGGGACGCCTGGGTGGCACAGTCGGTTAAGCGTCCGACTTCAGCCAGGTCTCGATCTCACGGTCCGTGAGTTCGAGCCCCGCGTTGGGCTCTGGGCTGATGGCTCAGAGCCTGGAGCCTGTTTCCGATTCTGTGTCTCCCTCTCTCTCTGCCCCTCCCCCATTCATGCTCTGTCTCTCTCTGTCCCAAAAATAAATAAACGTTGAAAAAAAATTAAAAAAAATAATTAATGTCAAATGATAATTAATTATTAATCAAGGCCTTACATTTCTAAATCAATAAGTGTTTTTTAAAATCTTCTCTTTGCATTAAAGTGAGTTGAAGATAAAGAAATAGAGATAACTAAATTAGATATCAATACAGCAATTGTCTGTGAAGGGTACAACAGATGGGGTCACAACGGAAGGGTATGAAGAGTCATATGCCTCTTTAGAATTTTACTACAAGAGAGGACATTTAGAGCAAAAGAAAGCTCTGTTCAAACAGGTCCTCAGTGTGAAAACACACCTAGGGTAATGAGTAACAACTCTATAAAATCTTAAATTTTCCTAAGATTTCCTATTTTTTAAAACTCATATTCGTCCTTTTATCTTTTCTAGCTTTACAAAGTATATTATGAACTCATAACTGTTGGGAACTACTAGACTAGTCTTGTCATGTCATGATACCCCTGAGAGATACTGCATTTCTGACCCTGAATCCCATCCAGAACCGTATCAATCTCCAAGGCCAAGTCAAAGACTCTGGAACCCCAAGCACCACCAACTCTGGATTTCCCAGTCCTGGTCTCCAGCTATCTACTCAGATAACAGGACTCAAATTCATCTTTTTTGCTGCTGCCAATTATTTACCTGACCTATGACCCAAACTATAGCTTCTCCTTCAACATTGCATTTTGTTCTCCAGAATGAAATTCCTCTGTCGACAGCAATTGCTGGGGCAATACTTCCGGCCCAGGAGCAGGTATAATTGCTTATCCAACCCCCACCACAATCTCCATCCCATCTTAAATAAATAATCATTCCAAGAAGAATGATTAGTTCTTCTAATATGGTCACCAAGTTCTAAGTACATAGGAATGACATTCCTTTGCTCACTAGTTAAGCTCCAAAATTCTCAGCTACCTTGGACTGTTTTTATTGCTCACAGTCAATCAGTGAGTTAATGACTGTGGCAGTTATTTCTTCCGTTTGGCAGTACTCAAATCTCTTCTACTACCAGTCACATAGAATAATTGCATTTCTCTATCCTATGAAGTGAGGCAAGACCATGTTATTTCCTTAAGTCCATAAAATGGTAGCAAAAGTTACCTTGTAATAGAATGATTTAATTGATAGTGCTTGACTTTCTAGTTCATGCTTCTCCTGTCACAGTGATCATAAAAGTACTTGTTGATATAGATGAGTCAAAATCAAAGAATCTCATAATGCTAAGCCAATGCATGTAGGATAACTACCCCAAAGAATCACCTAAATTTGCAAAGTGCCTAAACAAGAAATACATCTATGTTGTATCAGGCACCTGAGACTTCAGGTTTGCTTGCTAATGAAGCATAACTTGGACTATCCTAACTGATAGAGTCACCAAATTCTAACTGAATGTATGAAAGTATATTTATTGTATGTTTCAGTGATGATGAAAAACTAGAAACAATTCCAATATCATCAACAAAGAATTGGTTAAACAAATTATGGTACAATGGAATAGTGTGCAGTCACTGGGAGGAAACACATAATAACATCAAAAGATGTCCAACACTTTTCTAAAGAAGACATCCGGATGGCCAACAGACACATGAAAAGATGCTCAACGTCACTCCTCATCATGGAATTACAAATCAAAACCACTCTGAGATACCACCTCAAGCCAGTCAGAGTGGCTAAAATGAACAAATCAGGAGATTACAGATGCTGATGAGGATGTGGAGAAATGGGAACCCTCTTGCACTGTTGGTGGGAATGCAAACTGGGATACAGTTACCCAAGGGATACAGGAATGCTGATGCATAGGGGCACTTGTACCCCAATGTTTATAGCAGCACTTTCAACAATAGCCAAATTATGGAAAGAGCCTAAATGCCCATCAAGTGACGAATGGATGAAGAAGATGTGTTTTATATACAGAATGGAATACTACTTGACAATGAGAAAGAATGAAATGTGGCCTTTTGCAGCAACGTGGATAGAACTGGAGGGTATTATGCTAAGAGAAATAAGTCAGGCAGAGAAAGACAGATACCATGTTTTCATTCATATGTGGATCCTGAGAAACTTAACAGAAGACCAGGAGGGAGGGAAAGGGGGGGAAAATAAAGTTACAGAGAGGGAGGGAGGCAAACCATAAGAGACTCTTAAGTACTGAGAACAAACTGAGGGTTGATGGGGGGTGTAGGACAGGGGAAAGTGGGTGGTGGGCATTGAGGAGGGCACCTGTTGGGATGAGCACTGAGTGTTGTATGGAAACCAATCTGACAATAAATTATATATAATATAAAAATAAATAAATAAATAAATAAAAGATGTCCAAGATATACTCTTAAAATGAAAAAAAGTCACAAAGCATCATACATAATGTAAAAATTTTTATGAAAAGAAAATATATGTACATGTGTACATATAACATAAATAAAATCTGTACATGTAACATGGATGTAGGCTATATTCTATTCATGCTACTATATGTGAAGATAGATCTGTAAGAATATTTTACAAGGTAAATAGAATTATAGGACATTTTTGCTCTTTAGTTAAACACTTCTGCATTGTTGGAATTTTTTTTTTGAGGATCACAGTTTACTTTTAAAAACAGAAAACATACATAAGTTTTTAAGTAAGCTCTATGCCCAGCACAGGGCTTGAACTCACAACCCTGAGATCAAGAGTTGCATATTCTACTGACTGAGCCAACCAAGGGCCCTATAATGTTTTTAATATAACATTCATGTTTGCCCACCTTTCTATTATCTCACCACCTTCAAGAGGTAACACATCTCCCATAGGTTTAAGAAAAAAAAAAAACAAACAAACAAACCCAGGGGTCCAGGGTGGCTCAGTCTGTTGAGGGTCCCACTTCAGCTCAGGTCATGATCTCACAGTTCCTGGGTTCAAGCCCCATGTCAGACTCCAAGCTGAGAGCTTGGAGACTGGAGCCTGCTTCAGATTGTGTCTCCCTCTCTCTCTCTGCCCCTCCCCAACTTGCACTCTGCACTCTCTCTCTTTCTAAAATAAATAAACATTAACAAAAAATTTTTTAAAAATCTAGGTAAGAATATAGTGTTTTGGTTTGGTTTTTTTTCATTCCATTTGTTTAAAAATACCTATTCACCAGCAGAACAGACACAAAGTTCTACTTGTTTATTTCCATGCCTGAATTCTATGAGACAATTCAAAATTACTTTGTTGATACATTATACTTAATGCTTTCAATGCCACCTTATTTAGTTGTTGTGTTGGTCTTCTCAAGAATTCTTCTTTGCTAGACTACATGAAATATATGCATTCCTGTTTGCTTTTGGCATCCAACATTGCAATGCTTCTGGTTAATGTTTTAATCAGGCATCACTTCAAGCAAGGGAGGAATTCACTACACAGCAGATAGTTCATTGTGTCCAAAGAATGTTTAAAAATGTAAATTTTTAACAAAATACTAGAATAGATTTTTTAAAGGATAATTGACTCATTTAATTCTGTGTCACTTTGATTTGCCACGTTTATGCAGTAGTTCTCTTTTATTAAGAATTAGTATTCTCAATTACTGTCAATTTAGCAAATAGGAGAAATAAATTTCACTTTTTGTACTTCATTGGCAATGGTGTTTTCAGTATTTCCATATAAAAATAACAGGTAAGGGCCTTATTTAAGCTACTAACCATGTAATAAATGCAAATTGAGAAGCGGATCCTTAATGGGACAGAAAAATTTGTTTACTAGTCCATATCGGTCTAACCAGTGAAGTATTTGGTGATGTTTCTCAACCTAGAGTCACAAGAACAGGCTCTACAGTCAAACTGCCTGATTCAAATTCCAGCTCTGCCACTCACTGACCACATGACCTCAGGCGAACTACTTCATTTCTTTATCTGCAAAATGGGGGTAATAATAGTACCTAATCACAGGGTTATGGTGGCAGCTTAAATGAGAAAATCCAGACAGAGCAGTTAGCATGGCACCTATCATTTTGCAACAACTCGATAATTGTTACCTGCTGCTAGTTAGTACAGTTTATAATGACATTGATATTGAAATTGCTGATTCTTTGTTTTGTTATATGTTGATTTTTTTCCATTGGAATATATCTCTTGGTGGTAGTGTCCATCCAGCAAGAAACTAACAATGTGAGTAAAAATCCCAATTTTCTTACCCAAGTTTTATTTTTTGGTTTTTTTGACTTGACTTAGACAAATAAAGTTTACAGTGACCCTAAGAGAAAAATCAAGACTTGAGTATCTTGCTAATTGTTTAGAGACAGTGCTAAAGATTCATTTTACTTAGAAAAGTTGAGTTTGGGGCGCCTGGGTGGCGCAGTCGGTTAAGCGTCCGACTTCAGCCAGGTCACGATCTCACGGTCCGTGGGTTCGAGCCCTGCGTCAGGCTCTGGGCTGATGGCTCAGAGCCTGGAGCATGTTTCCGATTCTGTGTCTGCCTCTCTCTCTGCCCCTCCCCCGTTCATGCTCTGTCTCTCTCTGTCCCAAAAATTAAAAAAAATAAAAAATAAAAAAGTTGAGTTTACTTTTGGTTTATTAAAGAAATGCAGTAACAGGGATCAAAATTTAACGAGACAATAAGAACTTTAATAAGTCTTTAAAATTCTTAAGAATTATGGCACCTGTGATGATCCTGATATACCCAACATCTTTTAAAACTTACTGTAATATTGTATTTGTAAATTCGTGGCCATTTAGAAAATTACATCAGCTCTAAAATGTCCATAATCAGCAGCAATCTTTCCAGGAAATCTACTTTATTCATATTTTTTCCTTTAAAGTGTGCATTCTTTTTCTGTTCCATCACACCTTAATGACTAGCAGACATGTTTTCATAAATTTTAACAAAATGAGTTTAAAGGACATTATAGTCTCTGAAGGGAAAATTCTGTAAATCATTGTCTCAAACTGATCCTTGGGAGTCTTCTCATTAGTTAATGAGAAAAGAACAGCCATGGACTGAATACCTAAATGATGACTCCGTACCAAGTGAAGACCAGTGATATCATGGCATGCTGTACAAAGATTTCTTTATAGTCCAACTTGTAAACATGGTGACAAAATTAATGACAAAATATGTCATAGTATAGACATAGAAAGCTCCAAAGAGCCTGCCCTTTAATGGTCAGTATTCATATAACAACTAACAATTTCTTTCCAGCAAAACCTCCTCCATCACATTAAATTAATGTCGCTAATTTATATTTTACTGGTTTTGTAGTTTGTACATGTGTGTTAGTTTTGTTGGTCGTGTAAGAACCATAAGCATTGGGAATTTATTTATTTGTTTGCTTATTTAGGTATTTATATATTTATGTATTTATGTATGTATGTATTTTAGCATTGGGAATTTAAACTTAGTTTAATATTTATACGCATTTAAATTAAAAAATAAATTTTCAACACTAAAAAACACTGAATTTGAATTTTTTAATCGATATTTGAGGGTTTTTAAAAGACTAGTAGTGGGGATCCTGGGTGGTTCAGTTAGTTAAGCATCTGATATTTTATCTTAGCTGAGGTCTTGATCTGACAGTTTGCGAGTCTGAGCCCTACTTCGGGCTCTGGGCTGACAGCACAGAGCCTACTTGGGATTCTCTCTCCCTCTCTCTGATCACCCCCCAACACAGCTCACTCTTCCTCTGTCTCTCTCTCAAAATAAATAAACTTTAAAAAAAAATTCTAGTAGTTAATTTGTCTTAAAGAAAATGAAAATATAAGTTCTATTAATTCTAATATTTTCTTCCTGATGTTTTAGTTGAATCCAATATTAAAATACACATAAGATGGGGCACCTGGGTGGTTCAGTTGGTTAAAAGTCTGACTTCAGGGGCGCCTGGGTGGCTCAGTCGGTTGAGCGTCCAACTTCGGCTCAGGTCACGATCTCGCGGTCCGCGGGTTCGAGCCCCGCGTCGGGCTCTGGGCTGATGGCTCGGAGCCTGGAGCCTGCTTCCAATTCTGTGTCTCCCTCTCTCTCTGCCCCTCCCCCGTTCATGCTCTGTCTCTCTCTGTCTCAAAAATAAATAAACGTTAAAAAAATTTTTTTTTTAAATAAAAAAAAGAAGTCTGACTTCAGCTCAGATCATGATCTCGCAGTTTGTGAGTTCAAGCCCCACATCGGGCTTTGTGCTGACATTTCAGAGCCTGTAGCCTGCTTCGATTCTGTGTCTCCCACTCCCATTCTGTGTCTGACCTGCCCCCACTCATGCTTTGTGTGTGTGTGTGTGTGTGTGTGTGTGTGTGTGTGTGTCTCTGTCTCTCTCAAAAATAAATAAACATTAAAAAAATTACGCATTCATAGTACATATACCACCAAGTTGAGGGTTGAACATGCATTTGTACATTGTTAGCCATGGTGGAAACTAGTAAGTGAAGCATGAGAAGAATGTCTGCTTTCCTCTTTCTTTTCTTTTTTTTTTTTATTTTTTTTTTAACCTTTATTTATTTTTGAGACAGAGAGAGACAGAGCATAAACGGGGGAGGGTCAGAGAGAGGGAGACACAGAATCTGAAACAGGCTCCAAGCTCTGAGCTGTCAGCACAGAGCCTGACGTGGGGCTTGAATTCACGGATTGCAAGATCATGACCTGAGCCGAAGTCGGACGCTTAACCGACTGAGCCACCCAGGTGCTCCTGCTTTCCTCTTTCTTTAGAGATGTAATTACAGCAGAAATTTGTCAAGTAGAATGTCTCTAGAAATTACAATTATTTAAACAAATTTAACTTTTGAAAGTGTTCTTCCCATCATTTAAACATAAGTGATCACAACCATACAGTTATATATTTGTCTTGTTTAGAATAAACCTTGTTTATACTTTTTAAAATGTATAAAATTTTGAATGTGATCCAAAAGGATACAGTTTCACAAAACTGATGGCCTGTTTTCTTAGCCTAAAATATTATTGGCCACACCTAATATAGCATATCTAATGTTCAATAATTAAAAGTTTTTCATAAGTTTATTTTTATTTATTTTGAGAGAGAGAGAGAGCACACGGTGGAGAAACAGGGAGAGAGGGAGACAGAATCCCAAGCAGAATCCCAAGCAGACCCCAGTGCGGGGCTCAAACTCACAAACTGTGAGATCATGACCTGAGCTAAAGTCAAGAGTTGGATGCCTAACCAACTGAGCCACCCAGGCACTCCAAGAATTAAAAGTTTTGACCACAACAGTTTTATAAGAAATTTAATACAGAGACTCTTTATTTTAATGCTGAGGTCTCATCTTTTATTTTTTAATTTTTTTAATGTTTTTATTTATTTTTGAGAAAGAGAGAACGTGAGTGGGGGAGGGGCAGAGAGAGAGGGAGACACAGAATCTGAAGCAGGCTCCAGTCTCTGAGCTGTCAGCACAGAGCCCAATGTGGGGCTCAAACTCACGGACTGTGAGATCATGACCTGAACTGAAGTCGGACATTTAACTGACTGAGCCACCCAGGCGCCCCTCACCTTTTTATCTTTAGTAAGAATGACTTCCTAAAGTCATTACTACATCTTACTAAAATAAGATATTTGAGTATTATGAGTGAAGAACAACAAAGCATCACCATGTTTTTAGAAATATTTGTGTGAATATGTATATATATATGTACATATATATCAATGCAGTATGTTCCTTCTCAAAAAGGGACGAATTAACAAAAATTTTACATTAATAATGTTTCTGATATTCATTCAAAGTAATTTGTAATAGCTATGCATTCACAAAATTTCCCAAAGATTGAATAATCGTTAATTTTTTAATTCCAGCAAATCACAGAATACCTTCCTTTCTTCTGGCTGTGACAAATTTACAACAAAGTGACATTTTATCATGAGTTTCTTTTTTTATTCCTTCCTTTTTTTTTTTTGCTAGTAACTGTAATCACAATTAAAAAAACATATCAATAAAATTGTTGTAACAGCATCTTTAAAGATGTTTTGAAATGCTTATTTATTTATTTTGAGAGAGACGGAGAGTGAGCACAAGTGGGGGAGGGGCAGAGAGAGAGGGAGAGAAAGGACCCCAAGCAGGCTCTGCACAGGGCCCAAATTGGGGCTTGATCCTATGAACTGTGAAATCATGACCTGAGCCGAGATCAACAATTGGACGCTTGACTGACTGAGCCACCCAGACCCCCCTAAGGATTTTTTAGTCTCATTTCTCCTACTCCTACAACCCTTTCTCAACTTTATTATCACTATAAAAACAAACTGCAAGGCCATTTATGACGCACTTAGAACATTCTGTACCTTTATATATGGTTTTTTACCAATTATGTCTAATTTAATCTTGTCTTAAGAGCACTCATTACTACATTCAGCCATTCATCACAAAGCACGGTTCCAAGTTAGGGAGATCCACAGTGACTATGACACCTTACCTTCCATTCTCACGGTCATGCTGTCTCAATAAAAATAATAATCACCACTTACTGAGCACTTAATTAGACAAACTTCGCAGTGAGGTGTTTTGTTTTGTCTGCTTTGTTTTGTTTTGTTTTGTTTTGTTTTGTTTTGTTTGAGAGAGAAAGAGTGTGTGTGGGAGAGAGGGGCAGAGGGCAGAGGAAGAGAGAAAGAGAATCCCAAGCAGGCCCTATGCTCACCACCGAGCTTGACACAGGGCTCGATCCCATGACCCTGGGGTCGTGACCTGAGCTAAAATCAAGAGTCAAATGTTCAACCGACTGAGCCACCCAGGCACCCCCAGTGAGATGTTTTTAATAGAATTGTCCATTTAATTCTCACAAATCGACCGTGTAGGTAACAGACAATATGGTAGAATTCCACTCACTTCTAGCTCTGCCATTTACACATTTACATGTGTCCCTTGGGTGTGAAACTTAACCTCAACTTAACCAGGCCTCAATTTCATTTCTTTCTTTCTTTCTTTTTTTTTTTTAATTTTTTTTTTCAACGTTTATTTATTTTTGGGACAGAGAGAGACAGAGCATGAACGGGGGAGGGGCAGGGAGAGAGGGAGACACAGAATCGGAAACAGGCTCCAGGCTCTGAGCCATCAGCCCAGAGCCCGACGCGGGGCTCGAACTCACGGACCGCGAGATCGTGACCTGGCTGAAGTCGGACGCTTAACTGACTGCGCCACCCAGGCGCCCCACATTTCTTTCTTTCTTGCTTTTTTTTTTTTTTTTTTTTTGGAAAATTGGGATAATCATAGTATCTTCCCTTTAGCTATAAATCAGGAATCATACTAGTAGCTAGCGCAGGATTTCTTGTGAATATTACATTCATTAATGTATATAAAGTAGGTAGAACAATGTCTGACTCAATAAATATAAGTCATTATAGTTGCTGTTTTATCAGTGAGGAATTTGATGGATTTAAGTTACCTGACATAAATGACACAACAATCGAGAGACTACAGAGGAGTTCAAAAGACTGGCCTGACTCCTTGGATATCCAAGTGAACTTATTTTTGTACCAATACCAAAATCTGCAACAGCTTTTTCCCTCTCAGGAAAATTGTAATATAAAAAAGAAGAAAAAATAACCCTCTGAATGGAACTGAAGAAACTCTTTGAAACAGTTTAGTTTTCTCAAGTATAATAGTGAGGAAGATACTAAAGATTCTCACCTTATTGAAAGGATGAGAGAAAATAAAGACAGAATACATAGACTAACAACAGAAGTGAATAACCCAGGGATGCCTGGGCGGCTCAGTCAGTTAAGCATCTGACCTTGGCTTAAGTCATGATCTCAGGGTTCATGAGTTCAAGCCCTGTATGGAGCTCTCTGCCATCAGTACAGAAGCCCTCTTCAGATCCTCTTTGCCCCTCCCTCCCTCTCTCTCTCTCTGTCTCTCTCTCTCACTCTCACTCTCTCTCAAAATAAATAAACATTAAAAGAAATTCCTTTTATTTGCTGTTTACTCCTTTGAACACAGGTAATATTAAGTACCTGTGACAACATGCAAAATTAAAAAAGCAAAATCATGGGCTAATCAACAGACATGAGTAATTCAATCTACACAAAAGCAAAGTCAAAGCCTAACTCTGGCTTTTTGTCACTTTGGCTTATCTTGAGCCAGTATTTTAGCATTTAAAGAAAATGAATCAGTCATATATTAAATCACTTCATAAAATTTCTTACTTCTTATGATTTGCAGAATCACAGTAAATGTGAATGTTAAGCTTAGTTTTAAAAGGTGAAAAGTGAAAAAAAAGTTATTTCACTTCTAGAGACATACTTTCCACATTATTCATATAGAAAAATAATTTATGGAACTCTGAATGTTGACCACTAGTGTATTACATCACAATACCACTATGTTTTTTTAATAAAGTTTATTTATTTATTTTGAGAAAGAGAGCAGGGAAGGGGCAGAGAGAGAGGGAGAGAGAGAATCCCAAGCAGGTACAGAGCCTAAAGCCCAGTTTGCACTCATGAAATGTTTAGTCAGGTCCTCTGCCCATTTTTTAATCAGATTGGTTTTGGGTGTTTTGTTTTTATTTTTGGTTTTGGTGTTAGTTTTATGAGTTCTTTATATATTTTGGATATTAACCCTTTATCAGATATATTATTTGTAAATATCTTCTCCCATTCAGTAGATTGTCTTTTTATTCTGTTGGTAATTTCCTTTGCTGTGCAAAAGCTTTTTATTTTGATGTTGTCCCAATGGTTTATTTTTGCATTTGTTTCCCTTGCCTCGGGAGAATATTTCTAGAAAAATGTTGCTGTAGCTGATGTCAGAGAAATTACTGCCTGTCCTCTCTTCTAGGATTTTTATGGCTTCAGGTCTCACATTTAGGTCTTTAGTCCATTTTGAGTTTATTTGTGTGTATGATGTTAGGAAGTTTCTTTTTTTTTTTTGCATGTAGCTGTCCAATTTTCCCAGCATCATTTATGGGAAAGTCAGTCTTTTCCCCTATTTTATATTCTTGCCTCCTCTGTCATAGATTAATTGGCCATATATATGTGAGTTTATTTCTGGAATAAAAAGATTATTTCCATTGATCTATGAGTCTGTTTTTGTTGTTGTTGTTGTTGTTGTTGTTGTTCCAGTACCATTCTGTTTTGATTACTATAGCTTTGTAGTATAACTTGAAATCTGGAATTGTGATACCTCCAGCTTTGTTCCTCCTTCTCAGGATTGCTTTAGCGCTTAAGAGTCTTCTGTGGTTCCATACCAATTTTAGTTATTACTCGTTCTAGTTTTGTTGGGGAAAAAAATGCTGTTGGTATTTTGATAAGGATTACATTGAATCTGTAGATTGCTTTGGGTAGTATAGACATTTTAACAATATTAGTTCTTTCAATCCATGAGCATGGAATATTTTTCCATTTGTTTGTGTCGTCTTCAATTTCTTTCATCAGTGTTTTATAGTTTTCAGAGTACAAATCTTTTTTTATTTTTTTTTATTTTTTTTTTCAACGTTTATTTATTTTTGGGACAGAGAGAGACAGAGCATGAACGGGGGAGGAGCAGAGAGAGAGGGAGACACAGAATCGGAAACAGGCTCCAGGCTCTGAGCCATCAGCCCAGAGCCCGACGCGGGGCTCGAACTCACGGACCGCGAGATCGTGACCTGGCTGAAGTCGGATGCTTAACCGACTGCGCCACCCAGGCGCCCCAAGAGTACAAATCTTTAACCTCTTTGGTTAAGTTTATCCCTAGGTATTTTATTCTTTTTGGTACAGTGTCTCTATATTAAGTTAAAGCATTCATTCTCAAAAAAAGATTATTTTTCCCCAAGAGTTTAGAGATCATAAACTATGTGTGTCTACAGCACTTAAAAACTGCTTAATAATATGTATCTATTAAATAAGTCCTAAGGATCTAACACATGATATGGTGAATATAGACAATGATATTATATAATAATAATCAAACTTGTTGAGAGACTATACCTCAATTATTTCCACAACAAAAAAGAAATGTTAATTGTGTGATGTAATAGAAATGCTAACTATCACTACAGTGGCAATCATATTACAATATACAAGTGGATTAAATCAATATGTTGTACACCTTAAACTTACCCAATGTTATACATCAAATATATTTCAATAAAAATGTATTTTTTCTTTTGGTTTATGAGGAATCCCATGTAAGAAGAATAAAACATAGATGATATTGTTCCCTGCCTTGACACAAGAGTAGCAATGGATGCCTTGGCAAGTCTTCAGTTGATAAAATGGGTAGAAGAAACAGCTGGAGCATGAGTGATGCAAGAAGTAAATACAAACCAGCCAAACACATGAGGATATTATTTGGGGCATTTTTGCTTGCATATGTTCACATAACATTGCAGCTGGGTAATGCTGGGCTTTAACTTATGCATATCTGTGGAATAGAGGAATCTCTCAAAGAATGAAGAGAGACTTTATTCAAAAGTGTACAGTGGAAAATTAGTCCTCACAATGGGCTTTCTTGACAGAAAACCACCGGGTTAACAGTATGTGTTCCATCACACATGATTTTCTAGGGTTTGATTCAGCTGGTCCAAGTAGAAATGACAATTAGGGCACTGTGCAACAATAATTGCTTGCTGTGGCACTAATCACTTGCTGTGGCACTGATTGAAGCAAATCCTCTCCCCCCTCCCAAGGAAAGATGTTTAAGCAAAAGGATGTGACTATGGTATCTTTAACTACAATGTCCACGAACAGTGTTTAAATATGAACAAATGAAAGGCAGCCACGTGTGGAGGAACACAATAATGTAGTAACTTCAAGCTGATGTGTCCATGGCATTTGAATAAGAAGAAAAGAGAACAAACTACACTTGAAAAAAATTTTACTCAGACTAAGATTCTACTTTTGGGGGTGAATGAGGAAATAAGGTTTTCAATCAATATAATAATAAAGCTTGATACTGGAACAAATAAAAATATCTCCATACATATAAATATAATTCTGGGTAAAGGGTGTATGTAAGGGATATAATCAATAAACAAAGAAAAACTTTCTATTCTACTGGGAAAACAATAGGCTTATTTTAGGCATATAGGATCCAAAGTAGTCAATCATTAAGATAAAATTAGTTGAAAAATTATTGGTCAGTATCTACTAAAACCAACATAGGTGCACCCCATGACCCAGCTAGTCTACTCCTGGAAGTATAGCCAACAGAAATATATACAATGTCCACTGAAAGATATATATAAGAATATTCATGCCAAAGAAACATTCCAAACATGCCAAAGTCCATTCAAAAGTATAAAAGATAATGATATAACTATACAATAAAGTACATTTTAGTAGTGATGTAATAACAATGAATGAGTTTTTCTTACACAGAATTTAATGAATTAATCTTTAAATATATTCTGTGTGATTCCATGATCCATTTACATGAAGTTGAAAAACAAACAAAGTATCCAGGGTGTTAGAAGTCTGGATATTGGTTACCCTTCTGCGGCAGTGTTGTGATAATAAAGTACTGGGAACATTCTGCTTCTTGGTCTGTTTGCTGGTTACACAGTGTGTTCACTTCATGAAAGTTCATCAACTATTCATATTTCTGTTTGTATATTATATTCATTAAAAAGTTTACTTAAAAATACAAAGCAGATCTGGATTCAAGTCCCGACTCCGTGTCGTACAAGCTGCATGATATTAAACAAGTTACATAACCTCTCAAAGCATCAACTTTCCAATTTGTAAAACATAACAATTATGTAATTATTTATGTAAATGATTATGTAAAACATAATAATAGTGCCTATAATTATATAAGTTAATGGGCCTGGCCCAAAATAACTATTTAATATATCAGTCATGAAACACTGAGCTATAGAAGTAAACAACCTGAGAGCTAAGAGGAACATCACTGGAAAGGCTCAAGGTACATTAGATAAAAAAGAATACCATTTGAAAGCAAGAGCCATCAACAATGTCAAGTGCTGCAGAGAGGTCAAGAAAGAAAGGGAGAGAAAATATTTGGTAATATGAAAGTCCTTGGTGACCTCTACCTGACTAGATTAAACCAAGGTAAAAGCAGAAGTCAGACTGCTGTGAGTTAAAGCACAGAGGAAAGGTGAGGAAATGGAGATATGTAACTAGCTCAATAAGTGTGGCAATGAAAGAGAAAGGAAGAAAGAAGGAAAGAAAGAACAGAAAGGAAGGAAGGAAGGAAGGAAAGAGGGAAAGAAGGAAGGAAGGAACGAAGGGACGAAGGAAGAGTGAGTGGGCCATAAGTAGAGAAGGATATAAAATTAAGGATTATTTTTAATTGGCAAGAATATATACACATAAAGAACCGATGGACAGAAATTGATAACACAGGAGACAGGAAGATCAACAGAGGTCCGCAATGAGGTGAAGAAAATGGAAACCAAAGCACAAGATAGAATTAATCTTGAGCAGGAGGAAAGACCTCTCTTCCTGTGTGCCAAGAGGAAAAGAAGAAAGAATGAGTGCAAATTCTGAGCCACTGATAAGCAGGGAGACAATATGACCAGATGGTTTCAATTTTCTCAGTGAAGTAAAAAGCAGCATATCATCTACTGAGAGTAAAGGTAGAATTGGTGGAATAGAGACTTTTTAAATGAAATTAAAATACAACTACTGAGTAAAGTGGGAGTGACCTTAACCAGAGATACACAAAAAATATTGCCAGGTAGTTCTGAGGTCCCAACTATGTTGTGAACCATGACTGTTCCATGGCACCAACCTGGTAGTTCATGTAAAGTCCTGCAGTACTTTGCAACTCTGAGCTATTCTTGTAATGACTCTTCAATTATTTTTAAGACCCCAGGTATACAGAGATGACAGATTGCTAGATTGATCCAGATATGAGTTTTTGGAAAGTTTGGTGCAAAGGAAAGATTCATGGTTTCAATGGCATACACCCAACTCAAACTAGCTTAAACCCATAAGAAAATTGATGAGGCTATATAACTGGAAATTTCAAAGTATATCTGGTTCCAGGGGTTAATCACTGTCACTCTTTTTCTCCATTTCTTGACACCATTTTCCTATCTAGTGTTTTTTTTCAGGAAAATTTTTCATTATTGGCAGTAAAGGAGAACACTTGAATCTTAATCTATCATTTACAGTAGCCATTCCCCTCAAAAAGAGAGCACATCTTTCCCATTAGCTTCAGAAATTATTACAAAAATGACTCCTATTTATCTTTTTGGATCACAGGTCTATCCTTAAATCAATCATTTCAGCCTAAGCAACGGAATACTCTGAGTGGCTACCTCTGGAGCTGATGGGTAGAGTAAATTCCACTCAAACCACACGGGCTAACAATATGAGGGAATCCTTAACCAAAAGGAAGAGATGCAAGTCTGAAAAAAATGGATAAAAAGGAAAAGCTTAAAAGCATGTCACTTGTCTTCATTTATTTTACTTTCCAAGTGTCCCCTTTGCATTCAGACTTAAACTTACACTTTTTATATTTCTGAACACCCAAGCTTAATCTTTTATTTTTTCACTTTCTCTTCCACACATTCCCATGATTCTATTCCTTGGTGTCACCCTCTATTCATCTACATTCAAAATGCTTACTAATCTTCACTTTCTAAAATCCTTCATTGACCAAAATTGATTCAATACTTAAAAAGCAAAGCTATTTTAATTTTTTCAATGAATCCAATTTAATCAAATCATTACTCATCCTCAAAATGCTGATGGGTATCCAAATTAATTTTCAAAATATCTCTTTATACTTAAGGACATAGTATGAAGTAAAATGTGCAACTAGACTGCACACATGTATTATTCCACAGATAATTCATTTAATATATATTGGCAATCCAAATGTAATTGACTTAAACTTAGGAGTTAATATAAATTGGATCTCATTTCCTTCTGCTCAGAATGCTTTAGTATTTTCCATTTCTCTGAAGGAAAAGATCAAAACCCTTAACGTGGTGCACAGAGCCCAGCAGATCCAGTTCCCGCTACCCCCTCATTATGTCACACCCTCTCTGGTCTTGCTCCACTGAAGCCTCACTGGTCTTCCTTCAGTCCTTCCTTCATAACAGTCAACCTCCCAATGCAGAATGGTCTCATAGTCTCTTATTTTTGCTGGGCAAGTCTCTCATTTTTCATCCTTTGGAGCTCTGTTCAAAGTTCCCATCTTCAGAGGAGGAAAAGCCTTCCCTGACCTCCTTGACCACATCAATTCATCCATCAGATTAATTTCAATTTTTGTAGCATTGAAATCTTGACTTCTCTTGATACAGTCATAGCTTTATAGTTGTGTGATTACTTCACTATAGTCTTCCCCACTCACTGCATTATAAATACTAAGAAAGCTAGGGACTGTCTAGTTTGGCCCACTGTTGTGTCTCTAATATTCAATACATTGCCTTGGACATTGCTGGAACCCAATAAAACAAATACATTTTGAATGAGCCAATCTATTTATAAATTCTTGATATAAAAAAATAAATTCGTTTCAGTTGATTTCCTAGTTTCCCAAGAAAGAAAGAAGACGATAAAATATACTAAAAGAATTTTTACTGAGCTCAAGATTTTACTTTGGGTGTAAAAAAATATCAGAAGTAAGTATTTACTAACATTTATTTTCTAAATGTGGGTTGTATATGTTCAACTAGATTTTCTTATAAGCCATTTTTTGAGAGACAAGATGATAAGTGACATGCTTGTCTTCTGTCCAATATCATCAGACAGTTGTTCACAATACAAAAATAAAAGTTCATGCATAATGAAAGCTTTAGACTTTGGTTGCTACTTAGCATTGTCTGATATAGACAGTATAGTTGTCTATTTGACAGCAGATGCTCTATGTAGCTTGGCATCAACACTATTGTTTACATATTACTGATTCTCCATGAAAAACATCTCTTCACTTTGTACCCTAGAGGATTCATTATCTCTCCAGGGGCAGATGGAGATTTATATATAAAAACTGGTAATGACCTTCTTTGCAAAATTAAAGATGTTGGCCAACTCCTTCTTTGGCAGCTGTCCAACTTGCATAATTGCATTTGCCTTTCTAAATTTCCCTGGAAGCTGCAGTTGAATAAGGTGTTCTTTTAAATTTGCATTTTGAAAGGACTTAATCATGCAGCATTAAACAGCTGCCCCCAGCTGAAGTCTCAGACCGGGCTAGTATTGGTGAACTTTGTGTGTTAGCAAATCACCTTAAGAATTTTCCAGTCAAATGAAAGCCATTAATGTTAGTGCATTTATATGAACAAAATGTTTAGATTTTGTGCAATGTCCATTAGCTACAGTTAGCATTCCTAAGGTAATTTTCCTACTCTACTCAATCAGAATTAATAGCACATTCAATAGACATGCTTACTGGGGCGCCTGGGTGGCGCAGTCGGTTAAGCGTCCGACTTCAACCAGGTCAGGATCTCGCGGTCCGGGACTTCGAGCCCCGCGTCAGGCTCTGGGCTAATGGCTCAGAGACTGGAGCCTGTTTCCGATTCTGTGTCTCCCTCTCTCTCTCTGCTCCTCCCCCGTTCATGCTATGTCTCTCTCTGTCCCAAAAATAAATAAACGTTGAAAAAAAAATAAAAAAAAAAAATAGACATGCTTACTAAGGATTTCCTCAGAATGGTACTATATATGACAGTCGGTAAAGAGAAGTATAGGTAAGTTTTATATTTCTTACATCCACCAAAGACTCTGATCTAATGTCATCTAATCTTTAATGTAAATAAACTAGAAGTCTAACCGGGAGAGGAGGTTGTCATTCTCCAACACCGGTTATACCAATAGGCACCTTCTGAGAAAGCAACCGCACGTAACTTCTAATGCAAGGTTGGTTGAGGTTGGTCGCATGTGATTGGACTACACATACCTCCACCAATTTCCTCTACAGAAGCAACTGATAGGCTGAAGTAAGAACTTGTTAGTTAGCTTGGAACAAAAATTTTGCATAATGGACTCCATATTAAATGGTACTAATTCTACTAATTCTACTAATTCTATCAGGTGTTCTAGCTTAGGACATTTTTATTCATTCAACAAGTATGCATTGAGAACATACTGTGAGTTAGACAGTGCACTAAGTACTACAGACACTGAAGAATAGACAGTGGTTTTCTGTACTCATGAGGCTTACTAATGGAGAAGTCAAATAGTAGTCAAATAATCACATGAAGGAGCATACCTTTACATTCTAATACATGTGCTAAGAAGAAATAAAACAAAATACTTTCAGAGGCTGACCTAATATGGAAAGCTTAAGGAAGGCTAACCAGAAAAAAATTAGGTTTGAGCTGAAATATGGAGAAGAAACAGAGCTTACAAGCTGAATTAGAGAGAAACATTACTAGTAGAGAGAACAATATTGTGAGACTCTTGTAAACGCATTAGAGAAAATTTTAAAAAATAATAATAAATAATAAATCAGTGCCATTTGAATGCAGAGACTGAGGAAAAGAGTAGATTGCGGTTAGGCTGGAGACACAGATAGGAGCCAACCACAGAAGCCCTAGAGGGCTATATTTATTATTTTGGTTTCTACCTAAAACAACAAAGGTAAGTCCCTCAAGGTATGGGACATAGTCAAGATTATGGTAATATACTCAAAATTATACTTGAGTATACCTCAATAAGAGGGGCACCTGGGTGGTTCAGTCGGTTGAGCATCCGACTCTTGATTTCAGCTCAAGTCATGATCTCCCAGTCATGAGATCCAGCCCACGCTGGGCTCTGCAATGGGCATGGAGCCTGCTTAAGATTCTCTTTCTCTGTCACTCTGCCCCTCTCCTTGGCTTACATGTGCTCTCTCTCTCTCAAATAAAAATAAAAATAAAAATAGGGGCGCCTGGGTGGCTCAGTCTACTGAGCGTCCGACTTCAGCTCAGGGCATGATCTTGCAGTCTGTGAGTTTGAACCCCACATCGGGCTCTGTGCTGACAGCTCAGAGCCTGGAGCCTGTTTCAGATTCTGTGTCTCCCTCTCTCTCTGCCACTCCCCTGCTCATGCTCTGTCTCTCTCTGTCTCTGTCTCTCTCTGTCTCTCTGTCAAAAATAAATAAACATTAAAAAAATTAAAAATAAATATAAATTTTAAAAAATAACAAAGTGATGAAAGAGGTAAGAGAAGACCTCATATGAGAAGACCAAACAGAGTGACTTCTCAGGCTAGAGAAAATGGCAGTGTGGGCTAGAGCAATAGCAGTAGAAAAGGGGAGAGGTAAACAAATTCACAGGATATTCAGATTTGTTACAGGGTTTAGACATGAGCTTGAGAACTCTTTGAGACACTCAAGTAGAGATATTGAATAGGCAATTAGGTAGATGATCTGGTCTGGTCTGGTCTGGTCTGGACTGGAGGTATAAATCTGAGAATCATTAGCCTTTCAATGAAGATGAGCCATGCATATGGAAAATACTATCTAGAGAGAGAATATGTGATAGACACAAAGATGCACCACTCACATCTCCCAACAGATATTCTTCAGCTATAAGCTCCTTCAGCATCTGCCTCAGGTAAGAGAATCTCCACACCAGACCTCATGCCCTTCCTGGGCACCCCACATCTAGCGAACGAGTAAGGCAGATGTATGAAGGCTCAGCCATTTCAGTTTCATGGTGGATGAGTCCATGATTCAGAATGCCCCCACGCTCATGCCCAGATTGGCCAAAGCTTTGTTGGGACTGCAGCAAAGTTCAACTTCTTTTTCACACCTCTACTTTCTTTCCACAGATGTTGATTCATAATAAACATTTTTCATCCCAAACTCTGCACAACATCTGATCTGAAGAACCCAACCTGTAACAGAATGTAAAGTAAAAGGGGAAAGTGCTCAGAACACACCAAACAGAGAAGGGTGTATCTGCAAAGTAGCGGAGAAGGAAATGCTAGAAAGGAAGAAGTAAAACCTGGATAGCACTGTGTCCTGGGAGCCAAAACTAACATATTACCAAAAACACAGAGGGGACAAGAGTGCTCAGAGATCAGAAAAGAATTACTGGTAAACATCCATTTAGTTTAAATCGTGGAGGTCATCAGTGGCCTGAGCCACAGTGGTTCTGGTGCAGAGCTAGAAACAACGGTCATAATGGAGAGAGTTGAGGAGTGAGTTTGAGGTGAAAAAATGGACTCGGCAAATAATTAATCCCTTTAGAAAATTTAGAATTTAAGAAATGAGAAATACTAAAAGGAGTTGGAAGGGAAAGCGGGAGTCAAGAAAAGGTGGTTGTTTTTAATAGAGAAGAGATATGAACGGCTTTAAATGTGATTGGAAATAATCCAACTGAGATGGATACGTAGAATAAACAGCAGAGAAGAGGTGAAAAGGAAGAACTGATAATGTTACATCCCTGATAAGGCATGAAAGGATGAGATCCAGAACACAGGTTGAGAGATTGGCCTTAAATAATCAGAAGACTACATCCTACACTAAAATAGAAGGAAAAGAGAAAAACATGGGTACAGATGGAACTGTATGAATTTGGTCGCAGGAAGCTGAGGGAGTTCCCATCTGATCCCTTCTATTTTCTTCAGGAAGTAGGAGGTGAAGTCATCTGCTGAGACTGAGGAGAAGCTAAGAATATTTGAGGTTTGAATAGAGTATAGAATGCTTAAACCAATTTTTGAAAATAGAGGGAGAGAATTTACCAGGGGAGCAAAGAATTGGTAGATTTAAAGTGCCCGATGTATCGGCACCAATCTGTCCTGATGGGTGACTTTTGTGGCAGTGCCAGTTGTTCATTCATAGGCACAGAGAAAACAGAGATCCATTCATCCATAGTTGGGCTTTTGTCAGATAAATGGGAGGAAATGTTTAAGAGACGAAAGGACAGGGAGTTAAGACTATCAGTGTGAGCATCATTCAGATATAGACTGTGGGATCTCAATTAAATAATGCTGGTGAAAGCATGAAAAAAGATGAGAAAATAGAAGCTGTGGGGCTGGGAGAAAGTTAAGGGGTTAGCACATCGGGTCAACACTTCTCCAGATCTGAGGATCTTACTAGTATGCAGAAGATGATTCAAGTCTGGAAGGGGGACCTGAGATTCTGCATTTCTAACAAGTTCTCAGTTAATGCTGATACGACTGAGCTAAGGACTAGACTTTGAGTAGTAAGCCATTAGAAGTTCAAATAAAATCAAAAGTACTTTTGAATCGGAGAATGAAAGAGAGGAGAGAATAGAAGAAGGCAGAAGCAATGAGGGGGAAAAACAGTGGACAATGAGTTAGAGAAAGAGAGAATCAGAAATAAAGGAAAGCTACGGTATTGGAATTTGAAAGGAACAATGGATGCCCACTTCTGAGAGCAGGCAAATGTCCAGATCACCAAAGATGCTGTTAGATCACTAGAGCTGTGGTAACTGAACGCTGAGCAATGATGAATAGGATTCCATCAAGGAATCCCCCAGCTGCTAAGGAGTCTCCTTCTCTTGTTGTTCATGTGCTCATGTATTTACAAAATATCCCCATTCATGTGAGTGACTCTCTGTCTTGGCCACCTGAGAAGTCCAACTAAAGGAGATGCCTGGCAGGTCCTGGTTAGGTAGGTTGTAGTTCAGTGTGGAAGGGATACCCATCACACTATTACTAGGGAGGCAGAAAATGCAGGACTGTTTTTTGAGAATAACTCTATTGCAGTCAGAATTTTAAGATGCACTTCCAACATATCCCAGAGCTTCAAAAGACAGTGTAGCCCAATTTGTAGAGTGATTTAAATAAACAAACAAACAAACAAACTATGGAGGGCTTTGGGCTTTAAACACAAGTAAAGAAGGGAAAAGGAAATTGTTAGAACTTCTGGAAATAGCCTACTCTGACTTAAGGGACACTTTTAAATCTAGACAGCTCAAACAGGATTGTCTAACCTTAGGCTCAGGTGATATAGATGGGTCCACAAAGTTCATTTTCCTATCCCGTTCTATGAACCGTACCTTCCCAAGAAATTGTAACTTGCCTTCTAATTCCTGAGTAAGCAACTAAAGATTGCCTCAAATGCTGAATGAAATCGACCATCAAGACTTGTATCCAAACAACAAAATAATTTTAAAAAATAAATGAAAATATTTGTAATTCAAGGTGAATTGATGCAACTCAAACTTAGGGGAAAAAAACAAACTTGGATTAGACAAGTATTGATAGTATCTAACTTTATTTCTCCCTTTTGTGCTGAATATTTGATTTGCTTTCAACCTTGTCCCATGTGACTCTTCCTTGGAAATGTAGAGATTAAACTCTAGTAAGTGTTTGTTTTGAAGGAATTCTAACTTTTGGAAGGGAAACAATTGAACCGAAAAACAAGGTACAATTATACCTTCAAAAATATACTTCAAAAATTAAACTATCTGAATTACAAAGAAGGCCCCTTACCTAGGCACAGGTAAGCAAAAGCCATAAGTAAGTATGGAACTAATAAGTAATAATTAAGTTTTCTGGCAGAGTATTCAGAAAGCAGCAAGTAACCTTGTGTAAAGCACCCTTGCAAACTTGAAATCTATAAAGAGATGACAAATGGCACAAACATAAGAGGATTTATTTGCTATTCAACAATAGCTTAATTGCATCAACCTCAATAAATGAGAAATATCATCATCTCTAACACATGACTCACTGGCAGGGAAAACAGGGGGAGCGGCAGATTTTTCTGATATTCTGCACGTCTCAGAAACTAGGCAAATGTCCATCTATGTACATTCCATTCTTTTACAAACTTGTACATTAGGGACAGAAGTCACTATTTAGTATAAACCAGAAATTTATAATTCAAGAAGTATAAAAATGCTTGAAACTGGCCACAGATTATTCTGGAAAGAATATCTGTGGTAATTGGGCAAAAGGAGCTGATCACCTAGATTCTTATATATACGAAAAAATCTGTTTCTCATAACTGCTCAGTTTGATTCAGGAAGAAAAGCTTGTCAGTGTCATCAAATGAGTTAGTTCTTTCTTGACTTGGAGAGATCTTATAGACACATTACATTCTCAGTGCTGTGTTACTGTGTGATGGCATCACTCAATTCCAGGGTATTCCCTGATACAGAGTTTTATCCAAAATTAAATTATTTAAGGGAAGAAGTCTGGCCTAAAAGAAAAAAGTTGCAGGCTTAGTAAGTTTGGAAATTTTAGACTGTAAGAGATAGGAGAAAAAACTCACACTAGAGTGAAAAGAACATAGAATACTCTCTCTCTCTCTCTCTCTCTCTCTCTCTCTCTCTCTCTCTCCCCCACTTCATAATACTATTCAAAATAAAGAGTATGTTTTTGGTTTTGGTGGCTTTTATTTTTTAACCTCTTATTAAATTACCTGATGCTGTAGCTCATCATATACCCAAAATAGCAATCACAAATTAAAATGCCTACAGGGGTGAGGCAGATAAAGCAAAGGAGAGAAAGCATTTCTGTCAAGTTGAAGAAAATGTGCTGTGGTGAGAACTTGGCAACTTGTAGAGTACATGAGCCGCCTAAAGATCTCAGTATTTACTTACCTCCACTCAGTTGTCACAGGCAGAAATGCAGACTGAGTGTTGCCAGATGTTACAAATTTTCAAAATAAAGTATAAACCTGAATTTTTATGGGCTATCTCCTAGATTTTAAATTTGGCAATGATTCCGACATTGTTTGGAAGTGCGTGGGGACTTCTAGTCAAGATGGTTTAGTGAGTTCATAAATTATCATGCCCTCTCTGCTCCAAACCCTCGGTCATGATTGGAAATGTCTAAAAAGATAAAATCCGTATGACATTAGCAGGGTATGAAATCAAGACAAATATCTCCACAGACCAGAAACAGAACAGAGGGGCAATGTAGTGAGCAAAGCTTGGGCAGATGAGTAGCCAGAACCAGGCAGGATGCCTGCAGATTCACTGGGACTACCAGAAACATGGAGGAGGCTTAAAAAACAGTTGGCTTGCTGTTAGGGACTATGGTTTATTAGGAAGTGTTGGACCTGAGAAAATATGAGGAAAAATGACACAGTTTTAAGACCAGAAGTGATCCAAAGATCCCCTAGCACCATAACTGTATCAGCCTTATCTCCAACATTACTATGGATCAGGAGCCCCCAAACAAAACAACTCTAGAGATTTTATAGGAGTTGTCTGTCAAACCAGTATAACACCTAATCACACAAACCTTTTCATCAATTGACTCAATTGTTTACTCAACAATTATCTATTGGGCAGCACGAAATGCCAGGCAACATTCTAGGTACCGGAGAAAAATAAGTGAACAAAATAAAGTCCCTAATGTATTCAGGTTACATTCTAGTTACAGGGGAGGGGACAGTATGGGAAACAGATCACAAATAAACAAGAGAATATATAGTATGTCAGAGGGTGAAAGTCCTAGGAAGAAAAAATACACTAAGGTAAGGAGGAAAAAGAGCACCAAATTGGAAGGAAGGGTACTATCTTATAGAAAATGCTAGAGAAGACCTAGTGAAAAGGTGTTATTTTAGGGAGCCAGCCACATAGATAGGTAAGGGACAAGTGTCCCAGGAAGTTCAAAGGCTTTGAAGCAGGGCCATGCAGAACACATTCAAGGAACAGCAAGGAGCCTGGAGTGGAATAAGGAAGAAGAGTAAAAGAGAAAAGTCAGAATTATAGCAGAAGGCCAGATGACACAGAGCCTACCAAGCCATTTTAAAGTCTTAAGCTTTTACTCTCTGTGAGGTGAGAAGCCACTGAGGGATTCTGAGGACACAAGAGACAAGATGTGACTTTTACACCGAGAAGATCACTAGGACAGCCTTGTTCAAAAAAGACCAGAATGAAATGGTAGGAGCAAGGAAAGAGGCAAGAAAACTAGCTAAACGTCCACTCAAGGAATCCAGGTTAGCGATGAGGATGGCTTGGGCCAAGGTGGAAGCAATGGGGGTGGTAAAAAGTGGCTAAAATCTTAATATAAGTTGAATAGAGAGAGAGAAGGAGGGAGGGAAGAGGATTGCTGTTAGATCGAATGGTGCATCGAAAGGCAAAAATAACTCCAGACTTTTTGGCCTCCATAGCTGAAAGAATGATATTACCATTTACTGAGACTGGAAAGTATGTGGAAAGGTCAGGCTTGAGGTTGAAAGTTGGGTGAGAATCAGAGTTGGGAGGTTTGGCACATGTTAAGTCTGTGATATATAGAAGACATCCAAGTGGAAATTCCAAGTAGGAATCCCAAGGAAGAGGTCCAGGCTATTAAAAATTTAGGAGTCATCAGTGGAATCATTAAATTACAATCCATGAGACTTGATGAGATCAGCAAGGATGAACACATAGACTTACCCATCAGTCCAGGAAGTACACTCCTTGAGAAGAGTCCAATAAAGGGTCCATTTAAGTGGTGCGGCAGGGTTTAAGGTAAAGAATAAGGGACGATGCACTACCCCAACAACAGAAAACCTGTAGGGGTAAGAGAAGGGAGAAGTTACTGGGAACACAGAAGAGGTGGCTGAATGGAGAGGGCCTCCTGACAAAAGCTATAACTTTTAGTCAAGGGAAGAAACACAGCAGTTAGGAGTCTAGAGAAATAAATAGCTCAACTTCACCCTCTTCCCACCTTCCAACAGGAAGACGAGGGCAAGGAAATCTGTTGATACAGTGCACTCAAATAACCTCTTAGGGCACAAATGAAAGACGAGAAGGGAGAAAGCAAATGTGGAAAGGCGCAAGATATCCAGCACAATGGACAAAGGCACACAAGAACTAAATCTTGAGGAATTACAATTTTAGAGATCAAACAGTTAAGGAGTGTGGCAGGCCTAAATCTAAGGTGACCCCTATGTGTTCTTACCCTTGGTGTTCTGTGCCCTATAGAATCCCCAGTCTTTGAGTGTGGGTAAGACCTGTGACTTGCTTCCAACCAATAGAATATTGCCAAGGTGAAGTTATTTTGAGATGTAATTAAGGTCCCAAATCAATTTGTGCTGCATTAATCAAAAGCAAGATTATCCTGGTGGGTCTGACTTAGGTAAAAAGTCTGACAGTATAGGGGGCTGAGGTCTTCTTGAGGTCAGAGACTCTCCTTTTGGTCTTGATGAAGTAAGCAGCCATGTTGGAGAAGCCCATATGGCAAGGAAGTGTGACGGTCTGTAGGACTTGACAACTAGCAAAAAGCCATGACCTTCAATCATACAGCCAAGAAAGTGGCATCCTAAAAGTAAATCCAAAATATTTCAAGAAGAGAGTTATCATTTAATCGAATGCTTCTGATAGTTCATGTAAGGCGATAACAGAAAGCTGACCATTAGAATTTAACTGGTGGCTTTAGTGTGCAAGTGAGGACAAAAGCCTGATTAAAATGGATCCAAGAGGGGCACCTGGGTGGCTCAATCACTTAAGCATCCAACTCTTGATTTTAGCTCAGGCCATGATCTCAGTCATGAGATCAAGCCCCATGTCAGGCTCTAGTTTGGGCATGGATATTGCTTGAGATTCTCTCTCCTTCTCCCTCTGCCCCTCCCCTGCTCGCTCTCTCTCTCTCTCTCTCTCTCTCTCTCTCTCTCTCATAAAAAAAATAAAATAAATTGGATCCAAGAGAGGATGGAAGGAAAAGAAGTTGCTGGTGACCACAAATTAATTTTTCAGTACATTTTACTATCATGACGAGCAGAGAAACATGGTAGTAGCCGGAGATGGATGTGGGGTCAAGGGAGAGTGCTTTCACAATAAGAGGTATTACATCATTTTTTAATACTTAGTAGAATTATCAAGGAGATAACAGAGAGGGGAAAATATCAATATAAGGAATAGATGGAGAATTTTCTGGAATTAAGTCCTTAAGTAGGCAGGAGGGGCTAGGAACTAGTGCTAAGGTGGAATTAGACCTGAAGAGAAACAAGGACAGTTCATACATAAGAATAAGAGAGAAGTCTGATCATTTGGGTCCAAACACCAAAACCAAATAAAGACCGTGTAAGAAAAAAAGGCAAAGAACAATTTCACTCATAAACATATATGCAAATATCCTGAATTAAATACTAGAAAGTTAAATCAACCATGCATTTTTAAACATTTTTGAGATAAAATTCACCTTTTTAAAGTGTCCAGTTCAGTTGTTTTTAATACATTCACAAAGTTGTGCAGGCTTTCCAGAACACTTTCATCACTCCAATAAGAAATCCCATACCCATGAGTCACTGCCAGGCCCTGCTCCCTGTGCCTAGCTAGAAACCACTGATCTAACTTTCTGTCTCTATGGATTTTCCTATTCTGCATATTTACCATAAGTGGAATCATATGATACTAATCTTTTATGAATGTCTTCTCTCCTTTGGCTTGTTTTCAAAGTTCATCCATGTTGTAGCAAGTATTAGTACTTCGTTTTTATGGGTGAATAATATTCCATTGGATGTATATACCACCTTTTGTTTATCCAATCATCAGTTGGTGAACATTTGGGTTGTTTCCACTTTGGGGCTATTATGGATCATGCTGATATAAATATTTGTGAACAATTTTTTGTGTGTGGGTCTGTGTTTTCAGTGTCTACATAGTAGGAGTAAAATTGCTGGGTCATGTGGTAATCCTTATGTATAACATTGTGAGAACCTGACAATCTCTTTTACAGAAAAGCTGCACTATTTTACTTTCTCACTAGAAATGTACAAGTGTTCAAGTTTCTCTACATCCTTGTCAACACTTGTTATTGCCTAATCTTTTATTATAGCCATCCTAGTGGGTGTGAAGGGGTGTGAAGAGGTATCCCATTATAGTTTGCATTTCTCTGATGACAAATGATTTTGAGCATCTTTTTGTGTGCTTACTAGCCTTTGTAGATCTCCTTTAGAGAAATGTCTATTCAAATCTTATGCCCATTTTTAATTGGGTTACTTGTCTTTTCATTGTTGATTTATAATAGTTCTTCGTGTATTCTGTATACTAATCCCTTATCAGATATGATTTACAAATATTTTCTCCCATTTGGTGGTTTATCTTACCACTTTCTTGATAATGTCCTTTAAAACTCAAAAGTTTTTAAGTTGATGCAATCCCCTTTTTTTTTTCTTTTGTTTCTCGTGCTTTTGGTGTCGTATCTGAGAAACCATTGTCTAATCCAAGGTCACAAGATTTATTTCTATGTTTTATTCTATGGGTTTTATGATGTTAGCTTTTAAACATTTTTTAGTTCATTTGTGTATATGTTGTAAGGTAGGGTCCTAATGTCATTCTTTTACCTGTAGAGATCTGGTTGTCACAGCACCACCTGTTGAGAAGACCTGTGTGTCTTTATTGAGTTGCCTTGGCACTGTTGTCAAAAATTAATTGATCTTAAGTGGAAGGATTTATTTCTAGATTCTCAAGTCTACTCCATTGATCTATAGATCTATCCTTATGCCAGTACCACACAGCACTGATTACTATCACTTTGTAGTACATTTTGAAATCGGGAAATGTGAGTCCTCCAACTTTGTTGATTTTCAAGATTGATTTGGCTAGTGTGGGACTCTTGCATTTACATATAATTTTAGGATTAATTTGTCACTTTTTTTTATAAAGGCAGCTGGAATTTTTTTATATATATATTTCATCTGTAGATCAGTTTGAGGAATATTTCCATCTTAATAATATATCTCCCAATCCATGAGCAAGGGATATCTTTCCATTCATTTAGATCTTCCTTAATTTCTTTCAAAAATGCTTTAGAGTCTTCAGTGTGTAACTTTTTTAAACTTTATTCCTAAATATTTTATTCTTTTTGATGCTACTATAAATAGAATTATTTTCTTGGTTTCCTTTTTAATTGTTTATTGCTGGTGTATAGAAATACATTTAATTTTGAATATTAATATTGTACCCTGAAATTTGGATGAATTTATTAGTTCCAATAGTTTGTGTGTGTGTGCACATGCACATGCATGTTTGTGCCTGTGAGAATTCTGTAGGATTTCTATATACAACATCATGTCATCTGCAAGTAGTTTAATCTCTTCCTTTCCAATCTACATGTCTTTTATATCTTTTTCTTGCCTAATTACCTTGGCTAAAACCTCCAATACAATAATGAATAGAAATGAACAATGTATTTTTTAAATCTCATCATTTTTTTAAATTTAAATCCCAGTTAATTAACATACAGTGCAGTAATGGTTTCAAGAGTAGAATTTAGTGATTCATCACTTACATACAACACCCAGGGCTCATCCGAACAAGTGCCCTCCTTACTGCCCGTCACTGATTTAGCCCATTCCTTCACCAATCTCCCCTCCAGCAGTCCTCACTTTGTTCTCTATATTTAAGAGTCTCTTATGATTTGCTTCCCTCTCTGTTTTTATCTTATTTTTTTATTTTTTTTTACATTTTATTTATTTTTGAGAGAGACAGACAGACAGACAGAGCACAAGTGGGAGAGAGACAGAAAGAGAGGGAGAGACAGAGAGAAAGAGACAGACAGGATCCAAAGCAGGCTCCAGGCTCTGAGCTGTCAGCACAGAGTCTGATGTGGGGCTTGAACTCACAAACCATGAGATCATGACCTGAGCAGACATCAGACACTTAACCAACTGAGCCACCCAGGTGCCCCAGTTACCTTATTTTGCCTTCCCTTCCCCTATATTCATCTGTTTTATTTCTTAAACTCCACATATGAGCAAACCTCATTATGAAATATGACATTTTAGGAATGTAAAAGCCATTCGATATAATAATATAAATTCAAGCAGTATACTGAATGAGAAATTTCAAATGATCAATTTAATATATTTATATAAGGAACACATATCCTGCTTGCTATGTATCAGTATTAACTCAATGAACCTTTACAACAACCTATGATTAGGTGCTATCATCCCCTATATTACACATGAGAAAATGAAGCCAGAGTTAATTTATCCTATATAACACAGCAGTTAAGTGACAGAGCTGGAAATTAAACCCAGGCAAGTTACTCCAGAGTCTAGGTCTTAACCATTTGGAATGCTGACTCACATATATTGTTATTCATCAAGGAGCTTAATGATGAAACTTGAGAAGCATTCTTTTAAAAGTCAGGAAAAAGACAAGCATGCCAGTTATCACTACTTCTATTAAACATTTTAGTGTAGGTTCTAGTAAGTACAAGCCAATAAAACTCTTTGGCATAATAATTGGAAGGGAACAGACCTAACTGCTATGCATTTGTGGAAAATATGGTTGTCTACACAGAAAATTCAATGGCCTCTAAATTCAGCCATTTCAATTTAAAAAGAGTCAGCAGATTTATGCTTAAAAGGGCTATATACAAAAATCGATGGTATAATCTTAAGCACCAGTAATAATCCATTGGATAATATAACAGAAAAAAATTCCACTCAAAACAAATACTGTAAGATATCTAAGAATAGATCTAGCAAAAGATAAACAAGTAGGGTAATGGAGAGTTCAAGAAAAGAAAAGCAGACCAGTGTAACTAAAGTATAGGGTTTCTGCAGGGAGATTCAGAAAAATGAATTTGGCCAGATTAAAGGGGTTGAATATATACTCCACAGAAAGTTTTTAAGCAAGGCAGTGGCAAAATTAATGTAATAATTAGAAAATTCATTCTGACACCAGTTAAATGGAACCCATTGGTCTAAGCAGGCCAGAAAATGTGGGGCTGGTATTCAATTATAATCACCATCACCGTGGAGATTTTTATAATCGGAGCATTCTCAATAAAAAGAAATATACTGCCACTGGCCCAAATAAAAGAAAAACCAGTATTTTAGATATGACTCTGTTTTTCTGTACAGTAAAACTGAAAAGCAGAAAACACTGCTACACTGTTACTCATCAAATAAACTCTGGCTCTCATATTTTCAATATGAGGTCAAATTATGGAATCTGAGTCATTCAGTGGCCTGGGTGGTGACCAGGTCTTCTATCTAATGACTAATTTTGCCATTTAGATTTTTTAAAAAAAGACTAAAAATATAACTGTGATCATGGGCAGAATTTATTTATTGAAAAATGAGATTTCAGGCTGGTTTTATAAAATTGTAATGAGACAATGGTAATAAGAGAACGTGACTCTAAGAGTTAAAGCACAGATTAAGCACATCAAACTCTAACATTAGTTTGGCACTAGATAGGGGGTTTTAGCACCCAACTGACCTATTATTGCTAAACATAATATATTCAGGCCTTTATCTTTTCTGACTTGTGTATAACATTTTCATTCACCAAATATTTATTGGGCACCTACTATACATCAGGTACTGTGTGAACTCCAAGGATTTGAGCTTAGAATAAAGCAGATGCATCATCTGCCATCTCATGGTTCATATTTCTTCCTGACCACATTGTTGCACGCTACTCCTGGGCTTTCAGGATACCACTTTCCAGAGTTTCCCCCCCACTCCCATAGCCTCCTTCAATATTGTCTCCTTTCGTGGCTCCTATCAGTTGCACTTAACCCTCAGCTCTCTTCTCTCCCAATACTCTCCCAGAGGAATCTCATATATTTCCTTTTTTTGCTTCATTTGTTTAGCAAAATTATACATATATATATATATATATATATATATATATATATATAGTGTATATCTATGGATTCTATATCTATGGGTTAATATACACATAGATGTATTACTATGTGCCAAGCACTGTTCTAAACATTTTGTGACTATCAACTCATGTAATCCTCATAACCACCACTTGAGGTAGATGCTACCATTTCACAGATGATGAAGCCAAGGCACAAACTGATTAAGAAAGTGGCAGAACTGGAATTTGAGCCGAGACAGACCATGCTTTAAACCACTCTGCAATGCAAACTCCCATGACCTCAACATGAGTGGATGCCGCCTTCATATAAATCCTTAAATCAGAACATTCTGTATTCAGTCTCATTAATTAATGGCTACCATATATCTGTACCTGAACTTTTCATACAAATCAGAATCAGTGTGCTCCATTTTTCAAATTGCATTTCTTTCATGCTTTACATTCTGTGTTCAGGTTCCTTTCAATTTCCTTTTATAACATTCTCCTAACAGATTTCACTAACCCCGCAGTTCTCAAAAAATGGTCCCAAATAATCCAGCAGTATTTGAGACCATTCCCAGAAACCCACAAGGTCAAGATTATGTTCAGAGTAATACTAAGATATTTTCTGCTGTTTTAACTGTGTTAACATTTGCACTAATGGTATGAAAAAACAGTGGTGGTACAGCTGGTGGCAACTTAGCATGACGATTTAGGGGCAGCCAACTATGCTAGAATGCTATTGCATTCTTCACCACCATTAACTAAGAATATCTTTATTTTAAAAAAAAATTTTTTTAATGTTTATTAATTTTTGAGACAGAGAGAGACAGAGCATGAACAGGGGAGGGGCAGAGAGAGAGGGAGACACAGAATCTGAAACAGGCTCCAGGCTCTGAGCGGTCAGCACAGAGACCGACGCGGGGCTCGAACTCACGGACCGTGAGATCATGACCTGAGCCGAAGTCGGACGCTTAACCGACCGAGCCACCCAGGCGCCCCAAGAATATCTTTAAAGAAGCAGTAAAAGTTACTAATTTTTCAAAATCTTGACTCTTTTTTTTCCAATGTTTGTTGATTTAGTTTGAAAAAGAGAGAGAGTGAGGGAGAGACATAGAGAGAGAGAATCCCAAGCAGGCTGACAGCAGGAAGCCTGATGCAGGGCTCAGTCCCATGAATCTGAGATCATGACCTGAGCTGAAATCAAGAGTCGGATGCTTAAGCAACTGAGCCACCCAGGTGCCCTGTCAAAATCTTTACTCTTGAGTACAAACCTCTTAAATGTTGTATGAGACGAAATGGAAAGTACACAGAAAGTGTTTCTAACATATTGAAATGATACTTATCTCAAAGAAAAGCAATTATGTCAAAGTTTGAGTTGCAAGCAGGATTTTCAAAACACTTCTTTCAAGGACTATTCAAAAAGTGTAATATTTATCCTAATTAAAATACTAGGAAAATTAGAATTTTGGAAATCTTGTACCTGATGCTGTGAAACCAAATTGTTTCCCAAAACTTGATTTTTCTGTTGAGGTGACAGTATTAACAATTTTTTAAATATTATATATTGAAATGTATCAACATTTATAGAATTTATATGATTCAGGGAACTAATATTTTTCAATGACCAATCTATGGTGGCACAAAATCATACATGGGTACAAGACTCATCCAAAATGCAAGATAGACCAGTGGTTTTTAGTGCAGCATAGTAACAAATGTGCTTTCAGATTCTACGTTGCAACTAAGCTTTATGAAATTACCATTTATTGAGTTTTGATTTCCAAACAGAGAATATTAGGCACCCTAAGTTTGGAGTTCCTCAGCCATGACACAAGCCCATTGCATGTGGAACACCTACCTGGGCACCTTTGCATCCCCCCAGCAGTGGACTCCTGGAGCAAGGACAACTGATGCAAACATGAGGCTCATGCTCCTTGCTCTGCTATGAGTAATGTCCCAGGAATTTCATGTCTTCTGCCAGCATCCATGAAGTCGTGGTAGGCTAATTTGTTAGTCTGCAAATAAATCTCAGTCTCCTCACAGTTCTTGAAGCACAATGAGTGATGAGAAAATCTTTTAACTAAGTGAAGTGATCATGTGAGGCAATCCTGGGGAATAGATTAAAATAATTAGAGTAGAGATGGTCTGAAAAGGACCATGATCTATAGGTCATAGGCAGCTACAAAGGGTTCAGCATAAGTAAAACCTGACAAAAGTGTTACTTTACTAAAGTTAATCTGATGGTGGCATGCCAACTGTCAATGTAGAGCTGGAACAAAACCCAAATATCAACAGCCACAGCAATTAACATTTACAGAGTGCTAATCATGAAGAAAGCATTACCATACTGATTGAATTTAATCCAGTTATGACTAAGGTCATTATGATAAATATTAACACTTATATGGTACTTGTTATGTGAACAGCTTTAAACACACAAACTCATGAGACTTGCATCTCAACTTTATAAGGTAGATACCACTATTACTACAATTTTACAAATAAGGAAACGAATACAACTAAAGGTTGCTCCAGGTCCCAACAAATCACAAACAAGTTCTATAAATGGTAGAGGTAGGATTTGACCCCAGGAAGTCTTTTCTCCAGAGACTATGTTCTTAACCATTATCCTATACTGCCTCTTAGGTAAGTCATATATAATCATTATATATATATAATATATATATACATATATATATATGTATATCAGCCATGTAAATAAGTATATCAAAAATAAACCAAAGCCATAAAACCAGTAAATGGTGAAATCAGGAGTACTCCACTTAATATAAAAAGAGGGAGGCTATGTACTCAATTATATAAATTCAATTTCTACTCATTTAGGTTCTTTTAAACTAATCCTTTCTTTGACTGATTCATTTATACATGCAATATGATGACTACAGTAGTATTAGCTAGTGCCTTTATCATGTCACATACCTATAATTTTTTTTGTGTTGAGAATAGATAAGAACTAGTGTCTTAGCAACTTTGAAGTTTAGACTACAGTATTGTTAATGATAATCACTGTGTTGGCATTAGATCTCCAGAACTTATTTATCTACTAGTTACAAGTTTTGACGTTTAAACATCTCCCCAATTCCCCCACCCCATGTTCTAAATGGTAGAATTTTCTTCCTCCTCATGGCTGAATAATATTACACATATCTACACCACTGGTTCTGATTTAAAGTGATTCCTTTGAGGGCCTGGAGGAAGATGGCGGTGTAGGAGGACGCTGGGCTCACCGCGCGTCCTGCTGATCACTTAGATTCCACCTACACCTGCCTAAATAACCCAGAAAACCACCAGAGGATTAGCAGAACGGAGTCGCCGGAGCCAAGCGCAGACGAGAGGCCCACGGAAGAGGGTAGGAAGGGCGGCGAGGCGGTGCGCGCTCCACGGACCGGCGGGAGGGAGCCGGGGCGGAGGGGCGGCTCGCCGGCCAAGCAGAGCCCCCGAGTCTGGCTTGCAAAAAGCGGAGGGGCCTGACGGACTGTGTTCCGACAGCAAGCGCGACTTAGCGGCTGGGAGGTCATAAGTTAACAGCTCTGCTCAGAAAGCGGGAAGGCTGGAGGACAAAGGGAAGGAGAGCTGCTGAGCCCCCGGACGACAGAGCTCAGTTTGGTGGGGAACAAAGGCGCTCGCCAGCGCCTTCTCCCCCGCCCATCCCCCAGCCAAAATCCCAAAGGGAACCAGTTCCTGCCAGGGAACTTGCACGCTCCACGCAAACACCCAACTCTGCTTCTGCGGAGCCAAACCTCTGGCAGCGGATCTGACTCCCTCCCGCTGCCACAGGGCCCCTCCTGAAGTGGATCACCTAAGGAGAAGCAAGCTAAGTCTGCCCCTCCCGCTCCTGTGCACCTTGCCTACCCACCCCAGCTAAGACGCCAGATCCCCAGCATCACAAGCCTGGCAGTGTGCAAGTAGCCCAGACGGGCCATGCCACCCCACAGTGAATCCCGCCCCTAGGAGAGGAGAAGAGAAGGCACACACCAGTCTGACTGTGGCCCAGGCGGTGGGCTGGGGGCAGACATCAGGTCTGACTGCGGCTCCGCCCACCAACTCCAGTTAGACACCACAGCACAGGGGAAGTGCCCTGAAGGTCCGCACCACTCCAGGGACTTTCCAAAATGACCAAACGGAAGAATTCCGCTCAAAAGAATCTCTGGGAAATAACAACAGCCAATGAACTGATCAAAAAGGATTTAAATAATATAACAGAAAGTGAATTTAGAATAATAGTCATAAAATTAATCGCTGGGCTTGAAAACAGTATAGAGGACAGCAGAGAATCTCTTGCTACAGAGATCAAGGGACTAAGGAACAGTCATGAGGAGCTGAAAAACGCTTTAAACGAAATGCAAAACAAAATGGAAACGACGACAGCTCGGATTGAAGAGGCAGAGGAGAGAATAGGTGAACTAGAAGATAAAGTTATGGAAAAAGAGGAAGCTGAGAGAAATAGAGATAAAAAAATCCAGGAGTATGAGGGGAAAATTAGAGAACTAAGTGATACACAAAAAGAAATAATATACGCATAATTGGTATCCCAGAGGAGGAAGAGAGAGGGAAAGGTGCTGAAGGGGTACTTGAAGAAATTATAGCTGAGAACTTCCCTGAAGTGGGGAAGGAAAAAGGCATTGAAATCCAAGAGGCACAGAGAACTCCCTTCAGACGTAACTTGAATCGATCTTCTGCACGACATATCATAGTGAAACTGGCAAAATACAAGGATAAAGAGAAAATTCTGAAAGCAGCAAGGGGTAAACGTGCCCTCACATATAAAGGGAGACCTGTAAGACTCGTGACTGATCTCTCTTTTGAAACTTGGCAGGCCAGAAAGAGTTGGCACGAGATTTTCAGTTTGCTAGACAGAAAAAATATGCAGCCGAGAATCCTTTATCCAGCAAGCCTGTCATTTAGAATAGAAGGAGAGATAAAGGTCTTCCCAAACAAACAAAAACTGAAGGAATTTGTCACCACTAAACCAGCCCTACAAGAGATCCTAAGGGGGATCCTGTGAGACAAAGTACCAGAGACACCACTACAAGCATAAAACATACAGACATCACAATGACTCTAAACCCGTATCTTTCTATAATAACACTGAATGTAAATGGATTAAATGCGCCAACCAAAAGACATAGGGTATCAGAATAGATAAAAAAAACAAGACCCATCTATTTGCTGTCTACAAGAGACTCATTTTAGACCTGAGAACACCTTTAGATTGAGAGTGAGGGGATGGAGAACTATTTATCATGCTACTGGAAGCCAAAAGAAAGCTGGAGTAGCCATACTTATATCAGACAAACTAGACTTTAAATTAAAGGCTGTAACAAGAGATGAAGAAGGGCATTATATAATAATCACAGGGTCTATCCATCAAGAAGAGCTAACAATTATAAATGTCTATGCGCCGAATACCGGAGCCCCCAAATATATAAAACAATTACTCATAAACATAAGCAACCTTATTGATAAGAATGTGGTAATTGCAGGGGACTTTAACACCCCACTTACAGAAATGGATAGATCATGTAGACACATGGTCAATAAAGAAACAAGGGCCCTGAATGAGACATTGGATCAGATGGACTTGACAGATATATTTAGAACTCTGCATCCCAAAGCAACAGAATATACTTTCTTCTCGAGTGCACATAAAGTGATTCCTTTGAAAACTGTCACAGAAAGAGGGCTAACTCACACTTAAATGGGACCTGTAGTCATTACCCTGGTGACCAAAATAGGCAAATGAAGCAAGCAATGTCTTACAGGATGGCATCATCATCATCATTTAACTCAGGACTCTTTGACTAAGGGTGACAAGAACTCAGTTCAAAACTCAGGATCAGCAACCAAGGGCACCAGGGCCTCAATGTCCCTCTTTCTCTCTCCCTTTGGTATACCCACCTCTCTCTGACCATGACCATCATTCTCACAATCAAATTTTCACCACAAAGCTGAAACAATGTTTATCACCTCAAGGCTCACATCTTATTATCTTCATCACAAAAAAAGAGAAAAAAATTCCCCAATTCGAGTTCAAAAGATACTTAGGAAGGGTGCCTGCATGGCGCCCTTGGTTCAGCATCCATCTTTGGCTCAGGTCATGATCTCAGGGTTCATGAGTTTAAGAACCGCAGAGCCCACTTCTCTCTCTCTCTCTCTCTCTCTCTCTCTGCCCCTCCACGGCTCACACTCTCTCTTGTATAAATAAATAAATAAATAAATAAATAAATAAATAAATAAATAAATAAATGAATGAATGAATGAATGAATAAATAAATAAATAAATAAATAAATAAATAAATAAATAAAAAGATACTTAGGAAAGTATTCCATCTAGCCTGGCTAGAGCCATTCCCTAATTATGACCAATCCTTGTGAGCAATAGGGTGATATGCTAGAATAACCCAGGTCACTTACCCACCTCTGGATGAGGGCAGGGTTGGGAGTATATAAAGAGCAAGTCAGGAAAAACATGATAGATAGTCCCTTCCACAACCATGTGATTGGAGCTGAAGAGCTACTCTCCAAAAGAAGTAGGCAGAGAAGGTGGACAGTGATCTCAGGCAACCAGGAGTAATAGATCCTCACAATATCTGAACAGGCACTTTCTATTTGGCTCTGGCATCCTTCAATTTGAAATGCATTTTGAAATTCAGTACATAATTCAATTCAGTACAGAGCTGGGTTTCATTGCTTTATGCATGGATATCTTGATTTCTCTAATGAGACAATAATCTCATTGGAGAAGGAGACTGAGCCCGTACTGGGTATTTTCATACACTTAGTAAATTCTTGTTGAAACAATGTCCAGCCAACCTTTGGTGTCACACTATAAATAGGAAAATCTTTCTTTGGTTTATGGCAGCGGTACTTTAAGAAAGACTGATTGTTTGAAATTCTTCCTCTTTGACTGACAGCTGGCATGAAGTTTTGCTCCCAAAGAAAGAGATGGTCCCTACATCATTTTTTAATTTTTTTAATGTTTATTCATTTTTGAGAGACAGAGACAGAGCATGAGCAGGGAAGGGGCAGAGAAAGGGGGACACAGAATCCGAAGCAGGCTCCAGGCTCTGAGCTGTCAGCACTGAGCCCCATGTGGGGCTAGAACTCATGAACTGTGAGATCATGACCTGAGCCGAAGTCGGATGCTCAACCGACTGATCCACCCAGGGGCCCCAGTCCCCACATCATTTTGTCTTCATAGCACTAACAGCTCACTGCCACTAACAGCTCAGTGTAGCTGAATCAAATGCCCATTAATTTGACTGTCATGGTAATTAACACGTTCCAGTGTTTTGATGTTTATAATACACTCTTACCACGCCTAGTTTTTAAACTTAAAAGAGTATCCACTATTTTTTAAGCACTTGGTTTGGTGTTTTTATATATCTTAGCTGATTTGACAAAGAGCATTTACACACACACGGAGACACCCACACCCACCCACCCCCACACACAGTGAAGATGATGAAGAAGCTGAGGTCTAGAGAGATTAAGAGATGGAACCAAATGCATGATCCTTGTGTGTTATGTAGCCAGATTTCCCATCCAAGTCTGTCTGACTTCCAAGCCTGCCTTGCGGCACTATTTAGCTAGAAAATCACATCCTGCTTGCATCCCTACCTATTACACAGTTAATGGTTCCTTTGAGAGACATCAGTATACATTCAGTCCAAGCAAAAATGTTCACCTCCTAACATAGTGACACTTTCCTCTCCACACATCCAGCATGGAATTTCCAAACATTCATAATCATTTCATGTGAAGCTACTTGTTTAGAGAAGTCCTCATCTTGAACTCTTTTGGCTGTCAAGAACAGGGACAAATGTGTGTTCTCATGGTACGGAGATGATTTTCTAAAATTATCTTCAGAAACAAAATCATCACAAAGCTTTTGGATGGTGAGGGGAAAACTTTTTTTTTTTTATTTTGTTTGTTTTCTCTTACTGAAGATATTTTCCTCACATATTCTAAAAACCTCATTTGGGGCAGAAATCAAACAAAGCCAGCTTCAGTCAGGAAAAAAAAAAAAAAAGAAGAAGAAGAAGAAGGTGTGAGCAATAGTCCCCTGCTAGCCAATGACCTTAGCACCTCACTTATGTGTCAACACCTCTCCTTCTGGTAGCCATGTTGGTACAGTCACCAAGAAAGGAAAAAAACAAAAAAAACAAAACTCCTAACTGAGGCATGTGAGCCCAGCAGTGACTGAAGAGAACAGCAAAACAGAGTCAGTAAGCGACATAACTGTGGGTAACAAGGGGTCCTGTGGTCTAACACAAAACTTTATATTTCACTACAATAGCTACAGAATTATGTGGGGTAAAACACATTTGTTACCAAAAGGGAAAATGTTTCTCCTTTCTCAATTATGGAATAAACTGAGTAAACATAATCTGAATCCAACAAGATTATATCACAGAAAGAAGGAATTCCCTGAATTTTTCTCTGAGACTAAAAGAACCCAAGGAGTTTGAACAATGCATCTTTTGGTTGTTGAGGCTTTTTGCTGTTTTTTTTTTCCTCTCTTCTCTTTTCTGAAAGAATTTAGAATGTATCAGTTGATGTCACTGACATATCTTGATGAGGGAGAGGAGATAGAAACAAAAGACAAGGAGGGGCGCCTGGGTGGCTCAGTTGGTTAAGTGGCCGACTTCAGCGCAGGTCATAATCTCACGGTTTGTGGGTTTGAGCCCCACATCAGGCTCTGTGCTGACAGCTCAGAGCCTGGAGCCTGCTTCGGATTCTGTGTCTCCCTCTCTCTCTGCCCCTTCTCCACTCCTGCTCCGTCTTTATCTCTCAAAATGAAATAAACATTAAAAACAAATTTAAAAAAAGAGAAACAAAAGACAAGGAAATAAATTTAAATTGGTCTTCTCTTGCCCTTTACCAGCTGGCTAAAATTCTCTTCCTCATAAATTAGAGACAATTCACAACCTGACTATAATGGAAGGAAAGCCCAGCGGTAGCTTAAAGCAATGTAATATATGTGTGCTAATTTTGATATTGAATCTTTATATATATTCATCTGAATATTCAAGTCCATAGACTTGATACATTGTCTGTATGCTGTGCATAAACATATAATTCTAATAACTTTAATAATAACTTTATGTTTTTTGAAAGAATATCATATTTGTTTTATATATAGTTTTATATTTGGGATGTATGCATGTGTTTGTAAGCCATTCTTTAAAAGAAATTAAAACATTTTCATGTGTCCACACAATAACATGTTAGAAAATACAATGAAAGAAAATTGCATTTATAATAGCAACAGTAAAAGAAAATTCCGAGGAATAAAAATAAAAAAAGTTCACAAGATCCATATGAAGAGAATTTTTTAAACACTGAGGAAGAGATCTACAGAGAACCTGGACAGTTGGAAAGGCATAGCATATTCTTGGATAGGAGCACACAGTGTAATCAGAATACCAATTTTCTCCACTATAATTTAAAAGTTAACATAATCTCATTAAAATAACTGTAGGATTTTTACAACCAGACAAGCTAATTCTAAAGTTAATATATAAAATAAACATGAAAGAATAATTCTGGGGAGAAAAAAAGTCTACAGTGAGGAAATAACCTTATTAGATATTTAAAACATATTATAAAGCTATAGTAATTAAAACAATCTGTACCTGCATATGAGTAGAGGGAGGAATCAACGGAGCCCTACCAAAAGCCCAAATAAGTACCAGAATTTGTATATAATGAAAGTGGCATTACTAATGGTGGCAAAAGGTGGATTAATTACTGGTTTTGGAAAACTGGGTAGTCATCTGGAAAACAAGTTAATCCTATCTGTAGCACCAGAATACAAAATTAATTTCAGATGGATCAGAAGAAATTATGGCACATTTTTTTAAAAAAAATACAGTCTTCGTGTGTGGGAGACCTCCCACACTGGAGTGTGGGAGTGTGACTCAAAACCTAAAAGTATATGGGGCGCCTGGGTGGCGCAGTCGGTTAAGCGTCCGACTTCAGCCAGGTCACGATCTCGCGGTCTGTGAGTTCGAGCCCCGCGTCAGGCTCTGGGCTGATGGCTCAGAGCCTGGAGCCTGTTTCCGATTCTGTGTCTCCCTCTCTCTCTCTGCCCCTCCCCCGTTCATGCTCTGTCTCTCTCTGTCCCAAAAATAAATAAACGTTGAAAAAAAAAAATTTAAATAAAAAAAAAAAAGAAAAACCTAAAAGTATAATTGAACAAATAAATACAACTCTAAGAAAATAAAAATTTCTGTATAGCAAAAACTATTAAAAGCAACACAAAAAGACCAATGATAGACTTGGAAAATACATTTCAACAAGGATCACAAAGGGCTATATTAGGGCTCACACAAATCAAATAGCAAAGCCATCCACACAAAAGGGGAAAAAAAGGAAAGAACAAGAATAGACAAGGAAACAAAAATGAGAGAAAGACAAATACACTTCACATTGAAATATCACTTTTTACCTATCAGATAGGTGAAGACCCAAGATATTTATTGTGTCCTCTGCTGGCAAGTGCACTGGGCTCACACACTTCCATGCATGTTGAGTATCGGTAAAACCTCTTTGAAGTATAACATAACAAAGACCATCAAAGCTATAAGTATGCATGCTTTTTAGCCTAGCAGAGATTGTCCTGCAGATTTACTCATGCGTATGTGTGGAATATGAAGGCAGAAGATTACATATGGCCATTTTCTAATAGCAAACTATTAGAAACAGCTTAATATCCTGCAATACACACGGGCAAAATCAAAGGTGGTACACATGTGTTACTCTACTAACATCATACAACCTCAAACAATAAAGAAACAAGAAAAACATAGGCGCAGTAGATTTATGGTGATTCAAAATCCCAGTTTCCAGAGCAGTCTGTATTCATACTTTTTGCCCTGGTAGTTCAACCAATTAATGCTGCCTTTTCCTCGAAAAAGTGTCCCTGTCTGTGTAATAAATAATTCAGTCGCCCTAAGTGTAATTCTTGGGAGTGAGGAAAAGGAGTAAGGGTGAGGTGCAGAACAGAATATGAAGTTGACGGGGGGCCCAGGTGGCTCAGTCAGTTGGGCGTTAGGTCACGATCTCATAGTTCATGGGTTCTGTGCTGACAGCGCAGAGCCTGGAGCCTGCTTCATGGATTCTGTGTCTCCCTCTCTCTGCCCCTCCCCACCCCCTCTCTCAAATAAACATTAAAAAAAAAAAAAAGAATATAAAAAAAAAGAATATGAAATTGGATGAAGAGGAAAAGAAGGCAAAGACAGCTTGATGTTTCCCAGGCAGGCTGGTACTCCTCAGTTCTCCTTCTCTTGACACTTTCGAGGCCATCAGTCTCTGGAGCCAGATAGCCTGTGTTCAAATTCTGGCTGCACTACTTACAAACTTTATGACCTTGACAAATTCCTTAATCCCTTTCTGCCTCAGTTTTATTATCCATAAAAGAAGGATAGTAGGACCCATCTCACAGGGTTATTGGATTAAATAATAATTATTATTATAATTATATATATGTATATGTATGTATATATATGCTTTGTAGATGTTTTGAGTGATATACATATATATATATATATGAATATGTGAATATTACCATAATTCATAGTGCTTCTGTTGAGGCTACCATATCTAGATCCTGACAAATTCAACACACAGAAAGACTTAACTACTACAAGTAATCACATTTAAGATCGAAATATAAACAGGATTCACTCATTCAACAATTTTTCACCGAACACTTATACTTAAGGCTCCGAGCTAGGCTCTAGAGGAATAAAATTATACAAAACACAGTAGAAAAATAGGATGAGGGGCGCCTGGGTGGCGCAGTCGGTTAAGCGTCCGACTTCAACCAGGTCACGATCTCGCGGTCCGTGGGTTCGAGCCCCGCGTCGGGCTCTGGGCTGATGGCTCAGAGCCTGGAGCCTGTTTCCGATTCTGTGTCTCCCTCTCTCTCTGCCCCTCCCCCGTTCATGCTCTGTCTCTCTCTGTCCCAAAAATAAAAAAAAAAATAAAAAAATAAAAGAAAAATAGGATGAGTTGGCATATAGCCTACATGTATAAGATGGCACTATTCGTTTTGTTGTAAGATTTATTGATTACCTAGATTAAATTCAGCAAAATACAAATGTTCTAGTTTCCAGTAATTCGTCCATCTCTTAATTATCTGGCAATCTTAATAAAATGTCAAAACAGAATACAAACCTAGAAATATAGATGAATAGCTATTTCCAAACAATAAGTAGGGATGTAAGTATACTCGCATGGTCAAGAACCAGACCTTTGGAACCAAGACTGACTCAGGCTTAAAACTGGTTCTGCCACTTTCCATGTGCAACCTTAGGCAAGTTACTTTCTATCCATTAATTCTTCACATTTAAAAAGAGTAACTCTAGCTACCTATTCAAGTGAAATTATGAGGATTAAATGTAGGGCATTTACCTAGTACTTAGCACATAATAAATGCTTAATAAATATTCGCTAGCATCATTATTTTTATTTCTCTGACTTTAAATACACAACAGTCAGTTGATTATCTATCCACATTACGTCTTCTCTGCCTGACTTATCTCCATTTATCTCTAAGCAAATGAGACAAAAGATAACTTGTTCTTGTTAGAATATTCAATACTTTAAATGTGTTGTCAAAAAACAGTGACTGGCTGATATTTCTCATAGCAGGAGTATAAACTAACTCCCCTCCAGGGAATCACATTTGTTTAGGTGATTTGTAGATTTCCTATTTAGGCAAGGCCTTCATCTGCAAGATCTACTTCTAATCCTGCTCTGCATGATAGAGCTATGAAGTGTCCCTCCTCCTCCCTCAGGAATCATGTCTTTTCAGGATGAGGACCCAGTTAGTGGGATTCTACTCGTAAAAGACACCTGCGATCCATTTCTTTCTTCAGCACACGTCTGTAGCACCAAAAATTACATTCTAAGCCAAAAGTTTTGCTAAATTATTCATGTTTATAGGCATTTAATTTATCATTTTAGAATACTAATATGAAAGCAACTTCAAATTATCTGGAGTTTGAGACAGAAGAAAGTAGATGAATTACGGAGATAATTACTAAAGTGCATCTGAGGAATTTTAATGTCACATGTTCCAACAGGAAAAAAGCATGTTTGAGAACTAAAAAGATTAACTGAGAACTGAACTCTGAAGCAGGTATTTTTAGGAATCTTTGGTAATGTTTTAATGTCAGTTAGCTTAAGAAACAAAGTGTTTGTTTCTTGTAGTTGCTAGGCAACATATTGGATTTGATTTGGTTTCCAGTCATTTTAAATAACAGTGCCATGATTATAATAATAATAACACAGTACCACCTTCTTCTGAATTTAATATTAAAGTACTTAAGAACAATTGGCTTTAGTGAAGTCATTATTACTTAACAGATTTTTTGTTGTTGTTTTCCATATCCTTATTCTAGAATCCTGGAATCACATACCGTACTCTTAAAAGAACATCTTATGTTCCAATTATGCATTAGACTGTATTTCTATTTTAGCCTAGAGATTCACATAAATCTCAAGATACTGAACTTTGTGACCTTTCCTGTAAATTGCTACATACTCTAATCATTATATTACTGAATCGTCAAATATTCTCTTTTTAAGAAGGCAAAGGAGGAGCATTTCGATACTTGAAATGTTGCTATGGAAGCAGGATAAACTTCAGACGTTTAAAAACGAACCCACCTATACAAAAACCTAATACTCCAACCAAACTACTAATATTAGTTTTCACTATTAACGCATCTCTGTCAGTTCTTGACATGGATGATATTTTTTGTTTTCTTATAAAGTTAATATACACTTCAGTTATTTTTTAAAGGTTTGTTTATTTTTGAGAGAGTACAAGAGGGAGAGGAGCAGAGAGAGAGCGAGACAGAGGATCCGAGGCGTTCTCTGTGCTAACACCAGAGAGCCCAATGCTGGGCTCGAACTCACAAACCTGACCTGAGCTGAAGTCGGACACTCACCCAACTGAGCAACCAGGTGCTCATACTTTTTCATTCTTTTTTAAAATCAGACACTAGAAAGTAGTATGAAACGAAAAGTAACATCCCTTTTCTTACTCCTCCCCAAGTTCAATCCTACTCCCCAGGAATAATCAGTGCCAGCACTTTCTTATGACTATTTCATTTTTAAATTCTACTTGGAGACCAGCATGTTAGATTTTGACACCCAACTCATCTATTGTTAGAGCTTGAGTGTTGTCTTCGTTAGCACCCAACCAAGAGTGGAAGGGAAGGGAAGGAAGGAAGGAAGGAAGGAAGGAAGGAAGGAAGGAAGGAAGGAAGGAAAAGAAGTAAAGGAAGGAAGGAAGGAAGGAAGGAAGGAAGGAAGGAAGGAAGGAAGGAAGAGAAAGAAGTAAAGGAAGGAAGGAAGGAAGGAAGGAAGGAAGGAAGGAAGGAAGGAAGGAAATAGCAATTTTCCAGCAAAAAACTACGTCTCTGGACCCAAACCTTTCCCTTCTGGCTCAGCTCTAGCAGCACCACTTTACCCCTACTCCATTTCTGGACAACATTCATATGGAGGCCAAGGACCCAGCTAACTTACCCTATTAGATGGGAATTTCTGGGTGTACATTTTTAAAAGATCATTTCTAAAGTAGCTTCCCAGTACTTAGCTTGGTCTAAGTTTAAAGTACCAAACAATCTCTTTCCATCCCTCTCCTTTTCCTCCTGCTCTCTTTCTCCCTCTCCCTGTCCCCAGCTCTGTCATTTCTCTACTTCAATTAACTTTCTTTTGTTTGCCTTATTTATTTCATCTATACTTCGCATAGAAGTCTGGAGGGCTTGAATGATCTGGACCCTTTAGAGTATAGGACATCCGCTCTAGGGACATGTACAAGTTAAAGCTGCACTGAACTATTAACAGTTCTTGTTACACACACACTCATTTCATCAGAAGGCTTTTCCTCTGGGTCCTGCCATCCAGGTTCAGTTTTCTGGATAGTCTAAACAATTCCCATCCTCCAGCCCTAGGACAACCTACTGTTCTTAGACTCATTTTTGGTATCTGGAAGATTATTTTCCTTCCTGTTTAGGTCTGGGGTTCTCTGTAGTGAGAATCCGATATTCATTCTCTCTCTCTCTCTCTCTCTCTCTCTCTCTCTCTCTCTGTCACACACACACACACACACACACACACACACACACACACACACATTTAGAAACACTACCATATGCTGTTTTTCCAAACTGTTCCTCAGCAACCATACTGTGAATTAAAACCACCCTGGGTATTCAGCTTACGGCTTGTCATGAACACATTTTCAAATGCTTCTTTAGTTCATGCCTTCTTCTCTGAGAGGCCACGTCTCTGTACAGTCTTAGCCGTTTATATCAATAACCTCGCTCCTCCTGGGTCAACAGCTGATTGGATCACTGGCAGGCATCTGACCCTTGTGCTGGTCCACCAGAGCCCTTCACTCAAGAATTTGAACTAGGAGTTCCAGAACCTGGGAATCAACTAGAGTTAAAGAGGTACTGTAGTGTCAGGAACCAGGGTGGGCATTTGGGTGTAATTGTACTGATAAGGAAGCTGCAAGAACCACATTTCGAGAGAAGAAGGTTAAATAATAGACACTCAGAAACAGGCAGAAACATGAGGCCATGTGAAAAGAGAAAGTGGATACAAGACCAAGAATATAAGAAAAGAAATCTTTCTTAATTACTGACAACTTCCCATTCTTTCATGAAGCAAAAGGTAGATTTTCTGACCCTGGATCCTTTAAGATATCCCAGAATTCTTGTTAAAAAATTCATCTTCCTTTAAGAGACCTTAAAAGGGCCTTTATGTCTTACAACCAAAAAATATCCCTGATTATGATCTCCCTTACCTTCTTATCTTGTTCTTTTTTTTTTTCCCCTCTCATCTTCCTTGGTTTTCCCTGACCCAAACAAAGGGTAATGCCATCTGGATGTTGTCTCTTAATCTCCAAATTAGGCCCAGAAATTGCATGGCGGATAATCAATTCATGGCAGATAAACTTTCACAGCATCAGAACAGAAATGACAGGATCAATTGAACCCCACAATCTAAGCTTCCATTTTGTACACCAAATTTGAGGCACTGCAGCAGGTAATTTACAGTTTCTTTTTTTGTCCTGTTTGAAATATTTAGGTTACTTTCTGTTCATTAGAAGTACCTGAGAGCTGAGTGGTAAACTAAGAAATAACTCTTACGTGCAAAATCAAAGATTTCAACTTTGGATGGAAGATTAGACAGGAAAAAAACTATTCAGTATGATAGAATAGCAGAAGGCCTCAGGGTTAAGAGAGGATTTTTAAAGACAAAGTATACTTCAATATCCCTGAAGGAATGTGTCGGAAGAGAGGAAGGTTGACAATATATGTTAGTATACTTAGGATTTCAATTCCGCCCTGAAATCAGCAGATTAAGGACACCTTATTAAATCAAGACATGTACTATATGTTATGGCCAAAAACTAGACCAATAAAACAAAACCAGAAAGTTAAATATGTCAACTAAAGACTATCATTTCTTTTTTTTTTTTTTGCCTATAATATTATTTTTTTAGGTGCATAAGTACTACTAGTAGAATCTAAATGTGTTACATGAATATAAAAAATTCATTATTTTTATTACTATGGTGGTCCAGATAAATGTTTGAACTCAATCAACATTTTTCATATACTCATAGGATATTGGCAGTATAGGAATTAGTCATCAACTCTTCTTCAGCAACCTTTCAAGGTGAGAGTTACTGGTCTCCTATAGATGATGCAATAGGATTCTGAGAACTATATAAAATAATGCTACCCAAGGACACATGACATAGTACATACAACATACTAGAGTCAATGTTGTAACCTCAGTTTATCTGGCTCCCAAATAAACTCTCTACTACACCAAGTCCATATATTTCCATATACAGGTGATCCTTGAACAAACAGGTTTGAACTGTACAGGTCCCCTTATAAGAGGATTTTTTTTAACAAATACAGCACTGTAAATGTATTTTCTCTTTCTTATGGTTTTCTTAATAGCATTTTCTTTTCTCTAGCTTACTTTATTCTAAATACAGTATATAATACACATACAAAATACATGTTCATTGGCTGTTTATGTTATCAGTAAGGTTTTGGTCAACAGTAAGCTATTAGCAGTTAGGTTTTGGGGGAGTTAAAGGTTACACGTGGACTTTTGACTGCATAGGGGGTCAGCACTCCAATCCCTGCACTGTTCAAGCATCAACTATATTTTGTTTTTAAATGTAATATATAGACTGAAAAGAAGCCAAATCTCCCATTGGAGTGTTCACAAAAATTGGACAATAAATGACAAAGCAAGAAGTCTTCAGGGCTACTGGGGCCGAAGAAGCAATGTTACAACACAGCAATAAGGATGATGGAATGAATGAGCTTGAGCTACAAAGGACATTAGGGTCCATGTTCATAACCAGTGAGCTACAAAACCACTTTAGTCTGTGTAAACTGTAAATCTATTCTTCAGTGTGATTCCAGTCATTCTTAATCCATTGTAGTGTCATCATAAAGTTTTGAACTTAAAAGAATGAATTCATTCTTGGTGCTGCTATAGGTCATATCTGGATACAAACCAGAGGCATAAGTCCTTGCCTTTAAAGAGTCTTTAAAATTATTCTAAGCCTGCTTCTGGTCCTTTCTCATTGCCACTGATTACTATACCTCATTTTTAATTCATGCCTGTTTAAGCCTGTCTAGGTTTGTGGGAGGAAAATGATAGATAGATAGATACATAGATAGATAGATAGATAGATAGATAGATAGATAGATAGATGATAGATAGATAATAGATACATAGATAATCTAAGTTTGGGACTATCTTCTGAGCTTTGGCAACCAACTTTTGGCTCATGGACTTGAGTTAGGAGTTTACTTTCAGTTCCATGCATTGTTCTCGTTTTGTTATAAATCACTAATTTTGTGTGTTTCGGTTGACTTGATTTTCTTTTTCCATACTTTCTGTTCTCATATGACCCACTCTCCGATTTAGGCAGCAGTTTAGGTGGTTTAGAATAATAACAGGGGCGCCTGGGTGGCCAGCCGTTTAGTATCTAACTTCGGCTCAAGTCATGAACCCACAGTTCATGAGTTTGAGTCCCACATTGGGTGAGCACAAATCCTGCTTTGGGTAAAACACAAGCCACCCCTTTGGGTAAAACACGGGCCCTGGGTAAGCCCCATTTCCCTCTCTCTCTCTCTCTCTCTCTCTCTCCCCCTCCCTCCCTCCCTCTCCCTCTGTCTCTCTTTTTGTCTCCCTTTCTCACTCTGCCCCTTACTCACTTGTGTCCAGTCTCTCTCTTAAAAAAAAAAAAAAAAAAAGAATAAACAACAAAAGTGTCAAATATTTTAACTTTTGAGTTTCTAGGACCTGGGCTTTATAACTTCAAAAGTAGCTAAATAAAGAGCTTAAGGCATAAATATGTGCTATTAATAGCATCCTTGTGAGATCATACTATCAACTAGAGGCAGTGTTTACGGCTCACTTTGGAAATCAGATCTGGGAAAGATAATGACTCAGAGAGAGGAAGACAAGAATATGGATTCTGGGTCTCTACAGGAGTCCCATGCCCTGACATTACCCACAGTCCAAATCCAGGATTTGTGGCAGAGGAGTGAGGGAGATGGAGAATGAAAGAGTCTTGGACTTCCCTCTCTCAGATGTTACACGGAGACTCTGAGATCCAGGGCTCAGTAAGGTGCAGGACCAGTGGGGTAATATTGACTACAGGGAATGTATAGGCTGAGAGAGACTAAGCTCATAGAGATCCCATGGCCCCAAAAGGGACAACTACCAACAAAATTTTCTCCTTCCCACTAGACCATGAGCTAGAGATAGTTTAGCAGCAACCTGCAAGGGTTGATGAACAGGACCAGAAAAATAATGTCCATCTCAGCACAGTCCTGGGTGAATTTGTCAAAACAAGCCCCTTCATTGATCCTCTATAAACCATCCTAGACATTGGCTACAAGCTTGGGGTATGGGATGGTGAAACCCTGAAATGACTGAGATGATATCTCAGCCACTGACGGTAACCAGCACTCAAAATGGATATTAGTTTCAATCACAGGAAAATGATACAAGTTATGTTTCTTACCCACATGTGTTTGTGAGCTGTTACTCCTACCTTGCTAGCTCAGCTTTTCAATTCATGCCTTTATGAACTGTGATTACTTTAGGACACTGTTCCACCTAACTCCTAGATTTAACAAGCATCTGTTGCTTTACCACAATTCCAAAAGAAACCAAGCAGTACTTTTAGTCTTAATTCTTTGAGTCTTCCTGATAATCTGGTATCCAAAACACCCAACTATTCTTTACCAGTCTTAATACTAAGAATGTGATCTAAAGAAAAAAATAGAGGGTCACCTGGATTGCTCAGTCGGTTAAGCATCCAACTTCAGCTCAGGTCATGATCTCATGTTTGTGAGATCGAGCCCTGCCTCAGGTCATGATATCACAGTTTGTGAGTTCGAGTCCCATGTTGGGCTCTGTGCTGACAGCTCAGAGCCTGGAGCCTGCTTCGAAATCTGTGTCTCCCTCTCTCTCTGTCCCTCCCCTGCTCACACACACTCCCTCTCTCTTGCTCTCTCTCTCTCTCTCTGAAAGATAAACATTAAAAAAAAAAGAAACAGAAAGGAAAAAATGGAGAAAAGTTGGTTTTTATTTAACTGCAAAACATCAGAAATAGTTGCATCAGAAATGGTTGCATTTTAGGAGCGCCTGGGTGGCTCAGTCAGTTAAGCATCCGACCTCAGCTCAGGTCATGATCTCGTGGTCCGTGAGTTTGAGCCCCGCGTCGGGCTCTGGGCTAATGGCTCAGAGCCTGGAGCCTGCTTCCGATTCTGTGTCTCCCTCTCTCTCTGCCCTCCCCCATTCATGCTCTGTCTCTCTCTGTCTCAAAAATAAATAAACGTTAAAAAAAATTTAAAAAATTTAAAAAAAAAGAAATGGTTGCATTTTAAAGACAGGAAAGAAGATATGCAGGGATTAAGCAAGTTTTCTGTGATTACAAAGGTCAAACTTTCAACAAGATGAAGACTTTTATTTTTTTATGATTTACTTTTGTGGATGGCTATGTGGTACGTCAGACAGGAGGAAGGTCAACTAAGGCAGCATTCTGGAAAAGATTGTCTCAATTGACTACATATATGGCAAAATCAGAGTGTGGGGCATATCTATGGCAGACCTGGGGGGGATTAGGATCGTGTTGTTCAAAGCTGAGGAGCACAGGTTGGATTACCAAAAGCCAGCAGATATTCTGAAATTGGAATTAAGGTCAAACATGTACACCAAATCCATGCTTCTAAGCCACACTTCTAAGTCTGGGGGCCAATATTGTCTACCAGTGGGGTGCCTGGGTGGCTCAGTTGGTTAAGCATCCAACTTCCGCTCAGGTCATGATCTCACGGCTCATGAGTTTGAGACCCGTGTTGGGCTCTGTGCTGACAGCTCAGAGCCTGGAGCCTGCTTCATGTTCTGTCTCTCTCTCTCTCTCTCTCTCTCTCTCTCTCTCTCTCTCTCTGCCCCTCACCTGCTCATGCTGTCTCTCTCTGTCTCTCAAAAATAAATAAACATTAAAAAAAAACTTAATTACGCTACCAGCAATAACAAAAACATAAGGGGTTGGGGGTAGGGGGGAGACATAGTCTCTTAAGAAACAGATTTTCCTACGGTTGATAAAGCAATTTAAGAAGCCTTGCAGAATCATTTGGATTAATGGCCTCCTATAGAATACACAGAAACATTGTATCACATTATTTTAACTAGAAAGTCTGTGCAGCTGCCTAAGAGTTCTTAGAACCACAAGATGCTTTATACCTCGGAAAACATCTGTGTCATTTAAAATCATGCTTACTTTGAACATTGTACATTACAGAAGTCAGTATGTGCCTTATAATATAAACTCTCAGTTTCTTTTGTCCCTTAGCCTGTTTTACTCTTCTTTCATACATTTTTGCCTTGGGCCCCAATTCCCAGGAGTGGAAGGCTTTTTCTAAATCATATGCACCCTTCCTAGGGGCTAATAAAGATTGATCGATAGAAAATGTGCTCTTTCATATTCTCTGCTTGCTTGTCAATTTATGATTTCTTCAAGGCCAAATTCTTGTCACTGCCCTCACTAGAGTGAAGGTCAGTCCCAGGGAGAGGTTCCACATATCCAGCGAGGTCATGACCCGACCGTGGCATCTGCATTCTCTTTTCTACACTTAAAAACAATGTATTGGTGCCACAGGGCATCAGTATAGTCAGACCTTTGTTAGAAGACAGATTCATTCTGTATAAAAGCATTCTCTGAAGAGTAACGTTTCACTTCTTTTTCCTTCAAAAACTTGTTTTCCCGCTGTGTCTGATAGAAAAGCAGCTATTAAGAAATGATTCTTTTTAAAACCTTAATGTCTTTCCCTGTGTTTCATGCTATTAAATGACTATAATTCCCTCAGATTACATATTGATATTGCATGAAGAATCCATATACTAAAGCCATAACTGTTTAAAATATAAATAAAATTTTTTACCAGGCATCTGACATTCTACATAGTGAAATGGAAATTCAACTTTGTAATTCTCTATGGTCCCTGAATTTTTGATAAACTACTTGATAATTTAATTTACTTTTCTCATCCTTAACCATGCTTCAGAAAAGCAGACTATGGAGGTATAACGTTAATGTATTTGGGCATTGTCAAAACTGCTGCAAAGGAATGATACTGTACATATTTAAGGCCAGTATCCAAATATTCTGGAAAGCTGAACCACATAAATATAGAACACTTTATACCAGTCACTACATAGTTGGGAAACTATGCATCCGTTAAACAAAGAAATTAAACACATAGGGCCTGCTACATTTAAATATTTAAGTGCCATATTTTAAACAAATCATGTTATTGTAGGCCAGAGGATTTCCAAGACAAAAAGTAAAGTCTGAAGCTTTTATAGAACACCTTTTTTTTTCTTGAGATTTTGAACTTCACACAATAATGCTTTTCATTTCTGTACTTTCTCCAAATGTTTTCAACTTCTTAGAGGCTACATTGTTTTGTAAGAATAAACTGTAGGTTTTCCAGAGAGCCTCTCTCTCCCACTCAGCTGCCCTGAGGGAATTAGAGCCTGTGCACACAACTTATTTTCATTTCCCTCACCCCAGAAATGAGCAAATAAGGACTGTTTCCTCACCAACATTTCTAGGGCAAGAGCCTCTAACAAGTGCAACCTTTATCACCGCAAACATCTCTTCTCTTTCCTGCTCTGGCACGTCCCAAGAAAAAGGTTTTTAACACACACAAACCGTGTTAGAATTGGGGCTCCAACAATTACAAAGATGCACAAGGTGAATATACAGCTCTAAGCCGTTGGAAAGTGGATACATTGAGCCTCTCTGGAATCCGGCCACAAACAACTGGGAACACTCAAGCAATGCTACAGAATCAGTACAGTGTCTTCAGAATCTGCCCCTGCTTGTCACCAAAATAGACATTTGCTGGCTGCACAATTCTCAGCATCCTGGTTCAAATAAGGATACCACATATTACATATTCTTTACTATTTTGGAGTTGCCATGGCAGAGTAGAGAAGAGATATTTTTGTTGATGGAATGTCTCTTCACAGAGCTCCTTATTTTGGCCTTCCTGACTTTCTGACGCAGTTTTCAGATTTACTTAAAAATCTTTCCAGGACTTTCTTTTTAAAAAAAAAGATTTGAAACAATCAACATTCCAGCATCCCAGAAAGAGTAGAAGATATGTTGTTCAACATGCAAAAAGGCAGATGATTGGAATTTAACGATACGGAGTTTAGATGAAAAGAATGAACAATCTGTCAAAATTTTAATGAGCTCTTTAACTTTCAGTCCAAACTCCTGGTCCTTTCTCAGCTTCCCTTTCCTTTTCTCTTTCCACTAACTCTTGTCTTCTAGTTATTCACTGCTGCCTTACTGTGTAAAAATAAAAATAGTGTATCAGATTGGACTAGATTATGCTATAACTTGAAAGAGAATCTTAATGGCTTCAAATAACAAGTCTTATTATTTTTTTCATATGCTGGATATCCTTTGTGGATCAGTTAGGGGCTTTTCTCTGTGCTCTTCTCCCTAACCCCTACCCCCGCCCCCGGGAATCAGGTGTATGGAATACCCACCATCTAGATCAGGAACTAATAGGCTATGGCCTCTAGGCCAAATCTGGCAATTTGGTAAAACACATGGACATATTTGGGGTACCTGGCTGGCTCAGCCGGTTAAGCACCGACTTCTGCTCAGGTCATGATCTCATAGTTATCGGTTCAGGTCCCACGTTGGGCTCTGTGCTAACACCTCAGAGCCTGGAGCCTGCTTCAGATTCTGTGTCTCCCTCTCTCTCTGCCCCTCCCCCGCTCACACTCTGTCTCTCAAATAAAGGTTAAAAAAATTTTTTAAAATATTCTTTAAAAACCCCACCTGAACATATTAGAGTCGATAATGAATTAACAATGATGCTTTTTAAAAAAAGGTGGGGGGAAGAAATGGACAGTAAAACAAAACAGAACCCATGAGATACTATTGAAATTTCTAAGAGCACCGAATCTTTACTCCGTAAATTCATAACGGAAGGAGAATTATTATGCATTTTATCCTGCCTTTCCTGGATGAATTATATTTCAGTGTAACTAAATATCTTTGGTGGTTGAGACAGGTGAATCTATTCATCAATAATACCAGTTAATAAATGCAGATAAAATGTAGAATTAGAAAATTGCCATTTATAGGAGCGCCTGGGTGGTCGGTTAAGCTTCCGACTACAGCTCAGGTCTTGATCTTACGGTTCCTGAATTTGAGCCGCATAGAGTTCCGCGCTGATGGTGCAGAGCCTGCTTAGGATTCTCTCTCCCTTCCTTTCTCTCCGCCCCTTCCCCAGCTTGCATTCTCTCTCTCTCTCTCTCTCTCTCTCTCTCTCAAAAATAAAGAAATAAACTTTAAAAAAAAAAGAAAATTGCCATTTACAAATTGTAATTAGCTAACTGGTTCAGGATATGGTCATCAATGGAGGTAATAACATTAGATTAATGGTTGATGGCAAACTATGGAATGAGGAGATCAGGCTATTACCACTCGCACCTATAGAGCAGTCTTAATAATATTAAAGTGAGATGGCCTGGCATTATATGTCATCTGATGGGATGTAATAGAAAATACTACATGTGAAAGAAATATGCAGAATTATCTATGGTATATTCTTGACAAATTCAATTTAAAACTAATTCCAAGTTTCTACATCTAAATTCCATTCTGTAGGAAATACTACAGATAGAGAAACAAGTTAAAGGACATCCTAGGAAGAAATGTGTCGAATGCAGAATCCCCCAGGACACCTGATCCAGTTTCTTCAACAAGTCAATAGCAGGAAAAAACAAAGGTGAGAGGACAGCTCTACATTAGAAATAACCTAGGGGCACCTGGGTGTCTCAGTCGGTGAAGCCGCCAATTCTTGGTTTGGGCTCAGACCACGACGTTCATGAGTTTGAGCCCACATTTGCCTCTGCACTGACAGTACTGAGCTTGCTTAGGATTCTCTCTCTCTTTGCCTCTCCCCTGCTTGTGCCTTCTCTCTTTCTCTTTCTCTCTCTCAAAATATATAAATAAACTTGAAAAAAAAATTAAAGAAATAATCTAACAGATTTAGTAACCAAATACAGTGAGAGTACCTTACTTGGATCCTAATTCAATCAACTGCAAAAAGACATTTTTAGATAATTGGGGAAATTTGAATGTAAACTGAATGTTAGGTCATAATAAAATTTATTTCCAATTATATGAGATATGATAATGGCATGGGGTGGTGTGAGAATATACTTCTCCTTTTTTGAGATGGATATTGATATATTTAGGGATCGAAGTGATGTGGTTCTGAGACTTACTTTGAAATACTTCAGGAAAAGTAATCACAGGATTGATGAAGCAAGCATGTCAAAATGTTGATGTTCGTTAAAGTTGGGTGGTGGATAATTTTTCATAATAAAAAAGTTTAAAGGAAACAGGAAGTCCTAATATAAAAGTGCCAACATCTACAAATTCCTCTTAAAAGTCAAAGTTATGGTGATCAAAATCCCAAATGTGTTCATCTTTCTTTCTTTGTTTTTCTTTTTTTTTTTTTTTTTTTTTGAGACAGAGAGAGAGAGAGAGAGAGAGAGAGACCATGGGAGCAGGGAAGGGGCAGAGGGGGAGAAAGAATCTTAAGCTGACCATGGAGCCCAATGCTGGATTTGATTCCATGACCCTGGGATCATGACCTGAGCCAAAATCAAGAGTCAGTAGCTCAACTGACTAAGCCACTCAGGCACCCCCCCAAACACATTCTTGATACTATTTGACAAAATCACTTTAAAACTTATATGGAAACTTAAAGGATCACAGAGAGCCAAGACATTTCTAAAAAAGAAAAGATCAGAGAGAACTGCCTACAAAATCTAGAGATTTATTATAATGGTGTAGTAATAAAGACAGTGAGATGCTGGCATAAGAAAAGACAAATACACCAGAGTCAAAGGACTTGATAGATTCCATATAAAAATGGATTCTTAATTTATGGCAGAGCAGACTTTAGAGAAGGCTATGAAAGGATGAACTATTCCATATACGCCACTAGGAAAATTGGTCATCTAGTTATACACAAAATCAAATCAGGTAAAAATCTTAAAGGTGGAAGGCAAAACTATAAACCTTTTAGAAGACATATGTCATGACAAATAGATCATGGTTGGGGCGCCTGGGTGGCTCAGTCAGTTAAGCATCTGACTTGGGCTCAGGTCATGATCTCACAGTCTGTGAGTTCAAGCCCCGTGTCAGGCTCTATGCTGTCAGTTCGGAGCCCGGAGCCTGCTTCGGATTCTGTATCTCCCTCTCTCTCTGCCCTTCCCCACTCATGCTCTGTCTCTCTCTGTCTCACAAAAAATGAATAAACGTTAAAAAAAATAAAAAAAAATAAAAAAAACAAATAGATCATGGTTTATTTACATAAGGAACCCCCAAGTATTTCCAAATTCCTGAACAAGCTGACAATATTTCCTGGCAATTTTTCTCTTTCTAGGTTTAAGATGTAGTTCCTGAGGTCATACTGGGGAACCCCCAGGTCAGTTCCTGAAAGTACCAGGCAGCAATATATCCCACTTGGAAAGAGAAATCCAGTGCCCACAGTAGTGTTAATGGCAGATATATAAAATCTGCTCTTAACTTCTGAAAAATTTGACAATTGCTATGATTTTTATGTAGAAAAAGTCTCTGATCTTTTCTTTCTTTAAAGTGAAAAGAAAAGCTTTAACTATGCATTTAAATCGTCTTTTTAAGAAAGAAATTGTCATCTATACTCTGCATGTGTTTTGGGCTTTTAAAGAGCTGCACAAACAGTTATGTGTGCTTAAAATTTTTCAGCATTCAGTTTAAATATCATCTCTTTATTTGGTTATTCCTTTTCTCTCTTCCCTGTCCTGTCCTAATCTCCATCCAGAATTAATATTACCATAATTTAATTCATCAATCTTTTCCTTTGTGACTGACTAGTGCTTTTCATGCCTTTTCTTTTTTAATGCTTTTTATTTTATTTTTTGAGAGACAGAGCACAAGCAGGGGAGGGGAAGAAAGAGGGGGAGACACAAAATCCAAAGCAGGCTCCAGGCTCTGAGCTGTCAGCACAGAGCCCAACGCAGGGCTTGAACCCACGAATGCGAGATCATGACCTGAGCCGAAGTTGGATGCTCAACCAACTGAGCCACCCAGGCGCCCCCAGTGCTTTTCATGTCTTAAGAAATTCTTTTTATCCTGAGTCAGAGAGATGTTTTACTATATCAGAGGTCAACAAACTTTTTATGTAAGGAGCCAGAGAGTAAACATTTTGGGCTTTATAGATCATACAGTCTCTGTGGCAACTACTCAATTCTGCCACTGTGAGACAAAACTGCCTTAGACAATACATAATGAATGGGCATGCCTATTTTTCAATAAAACTTTATTTATGGACACTGAAATTTGAATTTTATATAATTTTCACATGTCACAAAATGTTATTATTGGAGTTTTTCCCCAACCATTTAAAAAGAAAAAAACACAGTCTTAGCCTATGGGCCATACAAAAACAAGTGGTAGGCCTGATTTGGGGTAAACCAATTCCCCTGATTTGGGGAAGATAAAGAAGCCATCCTCTTCTTTGGCCTGGGAAATTATGGGGGGAAGGGGGGAGAAGAAGAGGAGAGTGAAGCTATCAGATGCGTGTTTCTCAATTTTTCTCTGTTCAAACTCTGGTTCAGTGAATGAAGAGGTATTGTTATGTAAATGACCTCCGCAGGGGGCTATTGCCCCCTATCTCCAATTGAGACTCCATAAAGCAATCCTTCAAAGCGTCCCCACACCAATAGGTCCCACCTGAATCAGCCTGGTAGTACACAGTGGTCACAAAGAGGTCACAAAGAGGAAAAATCAGGATTCCTAGGCCAGCCTCATTTCTCATCCGGAGTAATTAGATAAGTATCATGCAGAACAATAAAGCAGAGATGGTGGATAAGATGTGTTAAGAGGACTGTCATTTGAAATAGGATGTCAGGGAATTTTTCACTTGGAAAATTTTTAGTAAAGCTAAAAATAGGTGTCCAACGTTCCAGGAAGGAAACAAGTGCTTCAGCTCTGAGGTGCCTGGTTCAAGGTACAGCAGGATGGCTACTGTATAAGGTCAGAGGGATCAAGTAGGAAAGTAGAATGAGATTAGCTGAAGGAGATAATGGGGGCTTCGATTGTTGTAAGGGGCCTTAGCTTAAAGGAAGGACTTTGAATTTATTCTCTAAGAGATGGTAAGCCATTGAAAGTTTTATGCAGAGAAGTAATGCAATCTAACTTTTGTTTTTACCAGATCACTGCAGCTGCTATATTGAGAATAGACTTTAAGTGTCAAGGACAAATTCCAGAAGACCATATAGCAGTTTGTTTCAACAATCCAAGAGAGAGATGATGGTGACGTGGATTGGGGCAGTAGTGGCGGTGGTAAGAAGTAGTTGAGTTCTAGATATATGTTGAAGGCAGGAGCAATGGGAGGATTTGTTGACAGAATACATAGATGGTATGGGAGAAAGACGCAAGTCAAAGATGCATCCAAAGTTTCAACCAAACGGCAGCTGAGATTTGGAACTATTATTGTAAGCATCCACTCTTGTGTGCCTTCCTTTAGTGATCGCTGAGACAAGTAGGATGTTTTCTTCTTGCTGACCTAACTGAATACCTCTTTTTTCGTGAAGCCCCTACTTCTGCTGCCTGCTTTCTCTGCACAGGCAACCTTCTTCAGGTCACCATCTTTCTTCTTAACTTCTTCTAATCTGGTTCATTGTCAACATGCAAAGGGCTGCTGTTTCGCAGAGGACACTAAGTAGCCTAGTTTGTGAAATTTTACAAATGGGATTTTACAGTTCTAAAAAGGCAGGCTCTCTTTCAAGGGTGGCTCCAGACCCTTATTTGAAATAAAGTATCTGGGCTCACTTTGGTCAGCCTTGCTACCAATTAGGGAAACTCTGGTTTGTTGCTGTTGTCGGGTTTCTAATTTATTTCTGAATTTATTTATTTCTAATTTATTTCTAATTTATATTCTGAATCTGGGTTCCAGGTTGCTAAGGGTGTGACAAAATGAACATGAGAAATCTTGGGTGCTTCTGTATGCATTTATGTACATTTAATATGTAATGTATCTCCACCCCCTCATCCTCTTATCCCCATTCCTAGCTCTTACTCCTCAAATATTGTACAAGTTAGGTGTGGCAAAATTTAACATCTACCTGAAGATTCGCAGTAGTTAGTGTGCATAAGAATCATTTGGAATGACTCAATGAGATGCAGATTCTCAGATCGCTCTCCTAGAGATTAAAATTCAGTAGATTTGTGGTAGACTCCAAAGTGTCCAGACGAATCTGCTGCAAGTGGAAAATAGCACACAATCTGGGAAACATAGATGTAGGCCAGGCAGTTCAAGGTGGTGAGGACCCATACTGGCCTAGGGTGACAGAACTAGAAGGAAACACTAAAGAAGGCCAGAGCAGTCTCAGACAAAAATGAGCCTAAAGTATCACCTTTGCATCCAACAGTTCTACCTAATATTGAATATATCTATACTTGATAGTTGGACTGTGTTATATGAGGAATTTGGAGTCTGCTTGACCTCTGTCTGAAGGTCTAAGGAGCCTACCAATTAATTATCATCTACTATCTAATCTTGGCCAAATTATCTCGTCCTTGTGAACCTCAGTTTCCTCATCTCTAAATTGAGAAAAAAAATGCCCAACTTTTGTGTTATATGAATTAAATGAGATAATATAAATAAAGCATTTAGAATTCTACCCAACACAGGGGCGCCTAGGTGGCGCAGTCGGTTAAGCATCCGACTTCAGCCAGGTCACGATCTCGCGGTCTGTGAGTTTGAGCCCTGCGTCAGGCTCTGGGCTGATGGCTCAGAGCCTGGAGCCTGTTTCCGATTCTGTGTCTCCCTCTCTCTCTGCCCGTCCCCCGTTCATGCTCTATCTCTCTCTGTCCCAAAAATAAATAAAAGTTAAAAAAAAAAAAAGAATTCTACCCAACACATAATGAACACCCAATTAAGGCTGGTTATTATTATTGGAGGGTATAAGTAATACCTGAACAAGGTGTTTAAGTATAAGTAAATACCTTGGTACACACACATCCACATATTCATACAATATTATGTAATTCTATTCTTATCATCAAACAAAGCCCTGAAATCTCAGTGTCTTTTTGATAGATTAAAGAACCTTTTTTCAAAGCCCATATTCTCTAGTTTGTATTAATTTATAAAAATTGAAAATTTCTTTCAGGTCCATCTGTGATTACAACCTCCTAAAATAAGGAACAAGGTCTACATGGATCTTTATATAGTACATTATATATATATTACATATAGCACATTAGTATGTACCATTTACAATAGGGAATCTCTTGAATGTCTTTGATAATCTTCATCTTCTTAAATATTTACAAAATGTGCTTAGTTTGAGTTATTTTAATAGACTAACAAGTTACTTGAGCAATTGACAGCAAATAAGGTCTGACTCCAAATTTCTAATTCATATCCTAGTGGGGACAATAAAAAGGTGAATAAAGCCAAACAAAAAACATAATTAACAGTTTGGTCATAGCCTTTGTGTTGACACTAACTGCAGCCTTGAAGACTGAGAAATTTTTGACTGGTGATAAAATGAAAAGGAGTAATGGCCCACTTGAGAGTATTCTTGGTTTTATACTGAAAAGGCCAAGAGTCACAACCCAATTGATGTTATTTCCAGTGTCTAGAGCCCCTCACAGAATTGGAGGAATAATGGTGTTGAAAGGTTGTAGAGAGTGGGATTTAGAAAGTTGAGGAGTGCAGGGTGCAGCACCCTGAAAAGGCTCCAATTAGTGCCTGTGATGGATGAGTCTGGATGTAAGTATCTTGCAATGGGCTGCTGCCAGTATCATCCCCACATAGATCGAAGGAAGCCACCAAAAATACAAATCCCTAAGACCATGAGAAGTAACCCACCTACCACCATACACTTGAAGGTAAGTGGTAGTTACTTTATAGAGTAACATTTGATGTATGTGAGCCTGATCTTCCCATTTCCCTTCCTCCCAAACTAAAGCGACTGGTATGCTTCCCTCCTTCAGCACATACAATTTCAGTTCCCAAAATAAGCAAAGCCTGTTTATCAGGCCCTTTCCCTATCATTTTCATTCTCCATCCCTTAACACCACAAAGCTGGCTCCTGAACCCTCACCTAGGGGCTCCAAGGAAGCTGCTCTTTGCTATTTAATCAATAGCCACGTCTGTGATGCCACGTTTACGACTGAAGTTTTTTGTTTGTTTGATTTTTTTTATTCAAGTATAATTAACATACAATGTTACATTAGTTCAGGTGTACAATGTGATTCAACAACTCTATACATTACTCAGTGCACATTACAAGAAGTGTATTCTTAATCCTCTTTATCTACTTCATCCATCCCACCACCCACCTCCCCTCTGGCAACCATCAGTTTGTTGTCTATATTTAAGTATTTGGGTTTTTGTTCGTCTCTTTTTTTCTTTGTTCAGTTGTTTTGTTTCTTAAATTCCGCGTATGAGTGAAATCATATAATATTGTCTTTCTCTGATTTATTTCATTAGCATTATATAGTCCAGATCCATCCATGTTGTTGCAAATGGCACTATCTCATCCTTTTTTATGGCAGAGTAATATTCCATTATATGTAATTTCATATATGTGTGTATATGTACATATGCACATATCTTTTTGAATTTGTGGTTTTTTTTTTCCTTTGGGTAAATACCCAGTAGTAGAATTTACTGGATCATATGGTAATTTTATTTTTAATTTTTTGAGGAACCCTCATGCTGCTTTCCACAGTGGCTGCACCAATCTGAATTCCCACCAACAGTGCATAAGACTTCCTTCTTCTCCACATCCTCACCAACACTTGTTGTTCCTTGTGTTTTTTATTTTAGCCATCTGACAGGTGTGAGGCAATATCTTATTGTGGTTTCTATTTCCATTTCCCTGGTGATTAGTGATGTTGAGCATCTTTTCATTTGTCTGTTAGCCATCTGTATGTCTTCTCTGGAAAAAAATCTATTCATGTTCTCTGTCCATTTTTAATTGAATTATTTGTAAGGTTTTTTGGTGTGGAGTTGTATAAGTTCTTTATCTATTTTGGATACTAACCTCTTATCAAATACATCATTTGCAAATATGTCCTCCAATTCAGTAGGTTGTCTTCTGTTTTGTTGATGGTTTCCTTCACTATGCAAAAGCTTTTTATGTTGGTGTATTCCCAATGGTTTATTTTTGCTTTTGGTTCCCTTGCCAAAGGAGACATAGCTAGAAAAGAGTTTTTACAGCTGATGTCAAAGACATTACTGCCTATGTTTTCTTGTAGGAATTTTATGGTTTCAGGTCTCACATTTAAGTCTTCAATCCATTTTGAGTTAATTTTTGTGTATGATATAAGAAAGTGGTCCAGGGGTGCTTGTGTGGCTCAGTGGGTTAAGTGTCTGACTCGGAATTTCAGTTCAGGTCATGATCTTGTGGTTTGTGGGATCAAGCCCCGCAGCGGGCTCTGCACTAACAGCATGAAGCCTTTTTGAGATTCTCTTTCTCTTGCTCTCTGCCTCTCTCCTACTCTCACACACACACACTCTCTCTCTCTCTCTCTGTCTCTCTCAAAATAAATAAATAAACCTTTTTTAAAAAAGTGGTCCAGTTTCATTCTTCTGCATGTAGCTGCCCAATTTTCCCAACACCATTTGTGGCAGAAACTGTCTTCTCCCTTGAATATTCTTGCCTCTTTTGTCATAGATTATTTAACCATAAAATTGTGGGTTTATTTCTGGACTTTCTGTTCTATTGATCTGTGTCTATTTTTGTGCTACTACCATACTGGTCTTGTTTGTTTGTTTGTTTGTTTGATGCTTGTTCTTATGTACATATGTATGTATGTATGTATGTATGTATGTATGTATGTATGTATTTTCTTTCCAAGTTTTTATTTAAATTCCAGTTAGTTAACACAGTGTAATATTAGTTTCAGGGGTAGAATTTAGTGATTCAACACTTACGTACATCTGGTGTTCATCATGACAAAGGTACTCCTTAATCCCATCACCTATTTAACCAGTCCCCCCCCCCACACACACACACACATCCCCTCTGGTATCCATCAGTTTTGTTCTCTGTAGTTAAGAGTAGTACCATACTGTTTTGATTACTACAGCTTTGCAGTATATTTTGAAATCTGGGACTGTGACACTACCAGTTTCGTTCTTCTTTTTCAAGATTACTTTAGCTATTTGGGGTCTTTGTGGTTCCACACAAAATTTTAGGATTGTTTGTTCTAGTTCTGTGAAAAATCATATGGTATTTCTATTTTCATTTTTTTTTTTTTGAGGAACCTCCAAGCTGTTTTCCTCAGTGGTTGCACCAATTCATATTCCCACCAACAGAGTCCCAACCTCCTTAGCCTGTATCCAGGCACTATAATAATTCTTATTTTATTTAAGAATAAAATAAAATTTCAAATTTTGAATTTTATCCATTTATTTCATTGGTGCTTATCCTTCTGGGGTCTCTCCTTTTTCATACCAAACTTACTATATTAGTTAGCTTGAGGGACACACACGCACACACACACACATTTTCTTGGGCTATCTAAAAGAGCTATTAACTTTCAGCAGACTTATTCTCTGTGCACCTGCAAAGCTCCATTTTCAGGGAGGCATCTTTTCAAAACCAGAGAAGAGTTCCCTGCTCACACATCATACCATTGCTTTTATTCTGTAACCAGAAATAGTACCAGCTACTTGTGGATTCCCAAAACTCAGGAATCCCCACATACCTCAGTTAAAGATTTAATACCTGCTCTCTTCTCCATCCCAATTTCCTATTGAGTCTAGAAAAGAGTTCTTGCATTTCCATCTTGCACACTCACGCTTAGAGAGTGTACCTTTGGCTGAGCACCTGGTGTAAGACGCCAAATGAAGAGATGTCAACAATCAAATTCTCTTATTCTTGCCATTTGCACTCTTTTTTTTTTTTAATGTTTATTTACTTTTGACAGAGAGAGAGACAGAGCATGAGCAGGGGAGGGGCAGAGAGAGAGGAGACACAGAATCCGAAGCAGGCTCCAGGCTCTGAGCTGTCAGTACAGATCCCGACGTGGGGCCCAAACTCACAAACCTCGAGATCATGACCTGAGCCGAAGTCGGATGCTTAACCAACTGAGCCACCCAGGCACCCCTGCCATTTGTACTCTTTTCAAGGGAAATTTCAAAAGGATCATGCTTGCTTTAATAATGAATACAAATGATGTTTTGATGTACTTTACCTTGTTCCCAATAGTTTTTGTGGGAAGACGTGTCCCCCTGATTTTACTATTAGCACCTGCTGATATACTTTCTCATGCACACCAATGTCTGGAGGGCAATATACACAAATCTCCTTACTTCACCACATGGAAGTCTTGTTTGGATGTCTGGACAAGTCAGTTGAGCTTTCATCCTACATCTACAAAATGGAAACAGTGATTCTTCCCTCCCAGGGTATTGTGGAGATTACCAAGTGAATATAAAATCACTTTGTAAAGTAACCACATTATAATACAAAAATTCAGGTAATAAAATTTTAATTGGGTTGGCAGCCCAAAGTCTCCTAGTTGGATATCCTTGTTTCCTTAGTTAGGTCTCATTGATTACAAGCAGCACAAATCATATAAAACTAGCTTAAGAAAAATGGGGAAATGTTTTATAAGAATGCCATAGTGTAAAAACAAACAAACAAAAATGAGCACAGAAAAATAACAGAGCCTTGGAAGAGACTAAAACCAAGAACTGAAGATGCCTGGTATTCATTCTCTCTTGTCTCTTGTTTAATTTACCTTATTCTTCTTCAATACTGTCCTTAGACCCGAGCAAGAGGGACATCTGCCCTAGACTCAGAACTTTTTTTTTAATTTTTTAAAATTTATTAATTTATTTGAGAGAGAGAGAGACCAGGAGAGGGGCAGAGAGATGGAGAAAGAAGATTCCACGCAGGCTTCATGCTGCCAGCACAGAGCCTGATGTGGGGCTTGAACCCATGAAGCCATGAGATCATGACCAAGAGTCAGATGCTTAACCATCTGAGCCACCCAGGTACTCCTAGACTCAGAACTTTAGAAGGCCCCACTCCTCCCTTCCCCGACTGCAATCCTTCCCATGAGACAAGGAGTCTGAGGTTAAAAAGAAATGCTCCCACACATGCATTGCCTCCACTATGTATATGTGAGGGCAGGAAGTATATAGGGACTCACTGTACCTTCTGCTCAGCAATGCTATGGACTTAACACTGCTCCAAAAAATAAAGTTTATTTTCAGTGATAGTGACAACGACAACAACAACAAAAGCTGTGCCTTTCCAGCCCACATAGACCTTTCTAGAACATGGTTGGGGCACTTGAGGCCCCAGAATTCCCTACCCCCACCCTCAGTGGGCCTGAGTTTATTTCCAGGCCCAGCAGCAGCCTCATTCCTGGGTCTGTCTTCCGAGGGACAAACTGTTCTGCAAATATGCCCCTCTAATCCCAAACATGCTCAAGGCAGATGGTGAGAAAATGAGTTCCTGGAGTGTCCATGTACATGCAATATACAGCTCTTTGTGGTACTTGATGGAAAAGGGACAGGATACAGACCATCCCTCCCCACAAAGTCAGTTTTCATTATGGAATTCTGAGGAGTTCTAGTATTTTAAAACTTCAAATATCATCCCCTAGGTTGTTGTAAATTATACTTGTCAAGATAGGAAGATAGAAAATATTTTATTTAATAGTTTGTTTTCTTATTTTGTGCTTTTCCAATATTTAAACACACAAGATGAGGGCCACCGTTGCACTTTTGCTCCTGGTCCCCATTAATGTTAGGGAAAAGCCAGTTCCTTCCTAAAGCCCTGCTTGGGATTCTCTCTCCCTCGCTCTCTGCCCCTCTGCCACTTGTGAACATGCTCTCTCTCTAAATATAATAAATAAACATATTTTTTAAGTGAACCTTTCTATAGAAATAAGACCATGAGGGGATGTCTACCCCTAGATCTCCTAGGGGTAGAACAAGCAATTCCAAGAGAAATTTAGCTAGGTGGATTCCTCACTGAGAATCCAACTTCACTGGTAAAATAAATGCAAGTTTTAATCCTTCTATTTCAATAGAACAAATTGGCAGAAAATGTGGAAAATCAATATATTCCAGTCAGAAGACAAATTATACCATGCCTTGATAGTCTTTTTCTCAGCTATTAATAGGAATAATTAATATGAACTAATGGTGGAGAGGAAATTTCTGTTAAAGAGAAATTAAAGTTTTATTCAAATGATATTCAGTTCCTATCCTCTTATATTTTAAAAAGAAAACCAGTGTGCTAGTACAAGTCTAATACTTTTTGCCTTGTTAGAATGTCCAGCTAAGGGTTTTTAAAAGCATTCCATTGATTTATTCTTCCCAATCTCCTTTGTTAAAAAAAAAAAAAAAAAGTAAAAAACCTAATAAGGTATACAATGTTTCATTAGAAAACACTTGCCAAGCCTTCTAGCTATAGCAAAATGAATACAGTTCATATTTGGGAACTCCAACAGTCTTATTTGAAAAAATACAAAGGAGTGGAAACTAGTATTTGCTTTGGATACATGAAAAGCATCTGGAATAACAATTTTTAACCAAGATTATCTCCATGTGACAGTATCAAATATGGAAAGAATAAGAAAATATACTCTCAACCTTTTCTGAAAGAAAAGGATGGGGCGCCTGGGTGGCGCAGTCGGTTAAGCGTCCGACTTCAGCCAGGTCACGATCTCGCGGTCCGTGAGTTCGAGCCCCGCGTCAGGCTCCGGGCTGATGGCTCAGAGCCTGGAGCCTGTTTCCGATTCTGTGTCTCCCTCTCTCTCTGCCCCTCCCCCGTTCATGCTCTGTCTCTCTGTCCCCCAAAAAAATAAAAAAATAAAAAATAAAAAAACGTTGAAAGAAAAGGAAAGCCTCATCAAAAGAAGAAAAAAGACAAGCATACATTGTTAGTTTCTATGTATATTTCTTCACCTCAAATAACCTAATGTTACTGTTTGCACCTAAACTGAAAGGCCTATAGTTTTACCCAAGTCTGAAACTTAATTTTCTCAACATTTCATGCAGACAAAACTTCTGCTGATTTCATTTGGCTCCCATAGACAATATGCAACCATCCAGAAGTCATCAGCAATTCCAAACAAAGGCATTTTTGCTCAGGAGCAACAGAGGGTCCATAAGCTATATAGGAAGAGCTTATGGGCAATAATCCAACTACAATGGGGAATAGAAGTGGGGTCTTCAAACATTTTTGCTTGTGTATACAATTCAAGAACATTTACATACTGTGAAGCCCCTCCAACATTGTTAAATCTAAATATAAAAATTATCTCCATCATAAAATCTAAGTAGCAAAAGAGTCAATTCTAACCTATTGTATATTTTGACATTTTAAAAATAAAATGTGTATAATGCTCTTTTAAATATCTCAAAAAGAGTATAAATGATTTGAGGCCACCATCACTCATTCAAAAATAAACGTGAACAAGGTCTTTAGCAGTTCCTTTTTCTCTTTAAGTTCTTATTTTTTGTCACTTCCCTCGTGGAATTGTATAATGTAATATATTTCGTGTTTTCCATCTCATATCAATCACCTCTATAATATTTCTTTGTAATAATACTATATACGTTGACATTAAATGTTTCTTTCCCCTATAATCACCATGGTCTAACTATTTCATTACAAGTTTTCTGATTATCATTAGTGCTAGTCAACAGTTATTGTAAGCATCATAAAGTATTGTACATTTGCAGTATGCTAGAGTTGTAGGTAAAGGGGGTAGTGAAAAGAAAAGTAGCAAAGGAGAAGTACAATGACTCCATGGAGATGAGTTTTCAGAAAGGATAAACATGAAAGTTTAAGATCTATACACTGACTCTCTTAAAGTTATAAAAACCCAGGTACCCACAGGGACATCTTCCTGTATCCTAGGGATTGCACCCTTGGGTTTAAAGATCTTTGAACCAGGAGAATTGACCTGAGGCTATATTTACACAGTAAGCACGTTCTTTTTACATAGACTGTGTGTGCCAATTAAAAAAACTGTTAAAGTTTTGTAATAATGCTTTTATTGAATGTTGAAAAAATTCAGCCATGAGATACCTAGGTGGTTCAGTTGGTTAAGCATCTGACTTCAGCTCAGGTCATGATCTCACAGTCTATGAGTTCGGGCCCCGCATCGGGCTCCGTGCTGACAGCTCAGAGCCTGGAGCCTGCTTTGGATTCTGTGTCTCCTTCTGTCTCTCCCCCTCCCCCCGCCTTCTCTCTCTCTCAAAAATAAATAAACATTAAAAAACAATTTTTAAATTAAAAAAAAAATCAACCTGAAAATGCATTATTATTTTTCTTTGGACTTGCTTAAGAGGCATGGTAGAGACTAATAAGGAACTAAAACCAACTTTTTGCCACTCCTGCTGATGATAGCCACCTTTTATCACTATTACAGTTTGGCCTGCAGAAGCAATTGGTTCCTTCAACCTTTCCTAGATTACTCCATACTTAGTCAACCTACATTTTCTGGTCCAGGTGGACAGATCTCTTAGGAAAGTTGTATTCCACTTCTGCAGGTCATTGACTCAATCCAGTCTGAATCTATATCTGTCTTGCAAATTTTGCTGGTGGATGTAAAGAAGCAGTTAATACATTCCAACATCCTGATTTCTTTTTTTACCTTTTCTTGTAGAGCTATGGTCTCCATTAGCATTTAGTCCACTTTTCAAATTATTGTGGATTACAGCTTTCCAAATATTCTTCCACAGCATAGTATTGTAGTCAGCTTTCCAGCATGTCTTTGTAACACTTAGCCAATGCCCACTTTGAGGTAATAAATTTTGCATTTTTAGTTCTTTATTTCTTTATTTTTATTTTTATTTTATTTTAATGTTTTTATTTTTTTGAGAGAGCGGAGACAGACAGATGGACTGTGAGTAGGGTAGGGGCAGAGGGAGGCACAGAATCCTAAGCAGGCTCCAGGCTCTGAGCTGTCAGCACAGAGCCCTATGTGAGGCTAGAACTCACGAACCATGAAATCATGACCTGAGATGAAGTCAGATGTTTAACCAACTGAGCCACCCAGGCACCCCAAAATTTTTCATTTTTTAGGATACAGGTTCAAGGGCTATAATGAAACCCAGAATAGTAGTGGTTTAAACAAAATAACTTACAGTCATGTAGCAATCCAAGTTTTAGCCAAATTGGGCTGATGTGGCAACTCCATAGTATTAGGAACCCAGGGCTCAAGTTCTCCTGGTGTTCTGTCCTGTAATTGCTCTCATCAAAGAGGTCTCCACATCATTTCCACATCTCAGATAGCAGGAGGAGAAAGGAGATGCATGGAAAGATATGTATACGACCCAGAAGTTGCACATGTTACTTAGGCTCATATTCATTGGTTTGATCCTATGGACACACCCAGTGGCAGGAGAAGCTGAGAAATGCAATCATTGGTCATGTACTCCAGCTAAATACTCAACCACATGGAAAAGGAGAGGGGATTGGATATGGAGGGCCACTAGCAGAATCTGCTACAATGTCTACTGGAAAAGCTGAGCACACTCAGTACACAACGACACAGGGGTCATTTGGGCCACTCCTCTGAGTTAACTGCCATAGCAGTAGCTGCCACCTGACATGGTCACGTGAGATTATCTGATCAATGGTTATTTTCTGGCTTGACTGGCTGAGAATTATTCTCAAATAATAGTGCAAACTGTGTGGGATTTATATCAGATCAAAAGAACTGCTGAGAGCTAATGGATCAATATTTTCTCAGAACCATGACTCGCTTAAAAGGACACTGAAGAAAATTTTTCCCCACATAAGGCCTTTTTTTTTTTCCATCTGAATGTTATATCCAGAAAAAATTTTTTTCTTTCCCTTCTTCCTTCCTTTTCTCTGTCCCTCCACCTTGTCCTTCTTGGGTTCATATTTAATAAGTAGATATAAACTACCTTGTTTATGCCAGGAGCTTCACATATATACTATATAAGCCATGTAACATTCGTATGAGGTAGATATTATCCTTAATTTATAAATGAGGGAATTGCGACTTGGGGAAGTTTACTCACTGGCTCAAGATCACGTCACTAAGTTATACAACCACACTATGAGAGTGGTTTGATAGAAATTTCCAGGAAGCCATATATCTCTGTCCCAGTCTAGAAGAGGTGATATGCATATGTAACTTTATGTAACAATAGCAAACATTGCAGTCCAATAGAGAAAGAGGCTAATAAGTGTAACTAATTTGCAGAGCAATTTTAGACCAGATGGCAGATACTGCTTACTGTCACTCAATACAGTTTTATTCCTTCTTCCTTAATAATAGACCCTCCAATTTAGCTGTACACAAAGCTGGCCAACCTCCACTGAACCTGAATACAACCAGTGTAAGCAAAATATTTCTGTATACCATATAGAAAGTACCCTACAAGGAAAGAGGCATAGTTTCCATCTTCCTTTACTACTTCTGTAGGATGGAATGTAAATATGATGTTGGAGCCTGTTATGAGTTAAATTGTACCTCCCTGCAAAAATAAGATATACTGATAGCCAAATTATGGAAAGAGCCCGAATGTCCAACAACTGATTAATGGATAAAGAAGATGTGGTATGTATGTATGTATGTATATATATAATATAATATATGTATATATATATATATACACACACATGTGATGTATGCATGTGACATATATATATATACATGATGAATGGATAAAGAAGATGTGGTATGTATGTATGTGTGTGTATATATCTGTGTGTGTGCATATATATATATATATATATATGCACACACACACACACACACACACACATAATCGAATACTACTCGGCAATGAGAAAGAATGAAATCTTGCCATGTGCAACAACATGGATAGACTGGAGGGTATTACGTTAAGTGAAATAAGTCATTCAGAGAAAGACAGTTTTCCAATGTTTTCATTTACATGTGGAATTTGAGAAACTTAACAGAAGACCATGGGGGAAGGGGAGGAGAAAAAAATAATTTCAAACAGAGAGGGAGGCAAACCATAACAGACTCCTAAGTACAGAGAATTGAGGGTTGATGGGGAGTGGGGGGAGGGAAAAATGGGTGATGGGCATTGAAGAGGGCACTTGTTGGGATGAGCACTGGGTGCTGTATGTAAGTGATGAATCATGGGCATCTACTCCAAAAACCGAGATCACACTGTATACACTATATATTAGCTAAGATGACAATAAATTATCTTTAAAAAAATAATAATTAGATATGTTGAAGTTCTAACCTCAAGTACCTGCGAATGAAACCTTGTTTGGAAATAGACTTTTTGCAGTTTTAATCAAGTGAAGATAAGGTCATGAGGTTAGGCCTTAATCCAGTGTGACTGCTGTCCTCATAGGAAGAGGAAAGTTTGAACATAGACATACAGGGAGAAGCCATGTGAAGATACATCAACAGGCACAGAAAGAAGACTATGTAGAGCCATGCAGGGGGAAGACACCCATGTGATGACAGGGGCAGAGACCAGAGTGATGCATCTACAAGCCAAGGAACACCAGAGAATGCCAGCAAATGGTAGAAGCTAGAAGAAGCAAAGGAGGATTCTCTCCCCTATGTGTTTTAGATATAATATGACCATACTTGTTAGTATCAGACTTTTAGCTTCCAGAACTGTGGAACAATAACTTTCCATTGTTGTAAGCCACCCAGTTTGTTATACTTTGTTACAGCAGCCCTAGGAAGCTAATATAGAGCCTAAGCAGTCATCTTGGATCATGAGATGGCTTGCTATGAATGTCAGAACAGCAAGAGAGAAGGAGCCTGGGGCCTTGATGACTTCATGGAAGAGAGTTCTGGATTACCTGTCTGTGGAGTTTACAAGATAAAGAAACAAATTTTAATCTTGAAGAAACAGCTGTTTTGAGGTTTTTTATTACTTACAGATGAACCTAATTCTGATACAAGCCATATACCTCTCCTTCTAAGAGGTACTACAAATGGCTATGGTGTCTATTACTAGCCTTCATTGAATGTTCTGGTTCTGTATCCATTTTCTCAGCAGAAATGTTTGGGAGTGTGACAAAGCTGATTATAGGTTCTGGCTTTACCAAGGAAGACGGTGAAATTAAGGTGGCTCTTGAGGACTGCTAAGAAGCAAATGGCTACAGGGTTGAAAAATGCACTATTTGGATTAAATATGATAGTAGCATAGCACAGTGGGTAAAAGAAAGATGGTGGCCTCAAGTACTCTTGGAATCCAAGTCCAACTCTATGCCTTACTAGCTAGCAATGTGTTTTGAGTAAGTCATTTCACATTTCTACTCCTCAGGTTCCTCATCTGTAATACAGGTAAAGGAGACATGTTAAGAGAGAGAACATGAATGGGAAGATAAGAATGACCTTATAGGACTGTTGAGATTAAATGAGAAAACACACAAAGTGCTTAACACAATTCCAGACACATAGTCAGCTCCTCCTCACCACAAGGTTTTTGCACATGTAGTTCTATTTCCGTGAATGGTTTCCTCCTCTCATTAGACTCTAGTCAAAATATACTTTTTCATGATTAATTCACATTCATGCATTACACTCAGCTTAGAGTTCATTTCTTCAGAAATGCCATCTTGGTCTCCTCTGCAAGGATTTTATGGTTTTTAATCAAAACTCTTAGTAAAATTTGATCTAGGGTCATTATTTGTGTTCTTAGTTGATTGATTTCTGTCTTCCCTTCTAGACTGATACTACTCAAAATATGGTCTACTGGCCAGTGCTGGTTTGCAAACTATTTACGACTCATCCTCTAAGAGATAAATACAGAAACTAAGATTAAGTGTTTAAAAACTTTTATACTAATTTGATATAGCAATTAGGGCTTATATTTTTCATGTTTGGTTTTTTTCTCATTTCCCTAGTAATTCATTTTTATTAAACTCACAAAAGTGTCTGCACCATTGATTTTGTAACGTTTAACTTATCTTAAAAGAAATTAACAAAATGGTAGTTATAAAGCCTTCCCTCTCAATGATTACTTTAAATGAAACAGACTATGCCTCCAATCAAAAGACATAAAGTGGCTAAGTGGATTAAAAATAAAGCCTAACTATATGCTGTCTAAAAGAAAGTCATTTTAGATTTAAGGACACATAGAAGCCAAAAGTGAAAGGATAGGAAGTTGGTACAAACAATAACTAAAAGGGAATATGAGTGGCAATATTACATCAGAGCAAGTAGACTTTAAGTGAAAAATAGTCACAAGAGACAAAGAAGGACATTATATAATCATAAAAGGAAGATACAAGAATTAGAAATATATATGTGCCCAATGTCAGAGCACCTAAGTATATATACTAAACATTGACAAAGCTGAAGGGAGAAATAAGCAGAAATACAACAATAGTAGGAGACTTCAATTCCCCATTTTCAATAATGAACAAGAACATCTTCACATAAGATAAAGAAAGAAATAGAAGGCTTGAATAACACTATAGAGCAAGTGGACCTAACACATGTACAGAACATTGCATCCAATAACAATAGATACACATTCCTCTCAAGCACACACAAATCTTTTTCCAGGTTAGATCACATGTGAGGTCAAAAAACAAGTCTTAACAAATTTAAGAAGATTGAAATCATACCATATATCTTTCCTGACAGCAATGAAATGAAACTAGAAATCAAAAGAAAAAAGGAAAATTGGAAAATTCACAAATGTGAAAATTAAACAACATACCCTTGAACAACCACTGGTTCAAAGAAGAAATCAAAAAGGAAATTAAAAAAATACCTGAGACAAACAAAAACAAAAACACAACACACCAAATTTATGGGATACCACAAAAGCATTACTAAAACACAAGTTCATAGTGATACATGCCTACATTAAAAAAGAAGAAAGATCTCAAATAAACAATGTCCTTTATACCTCAAGGAGCTAAAAAAGAAGAAGAAGCTAAATCCAAAGGTAGCAGAAGGAAGGAAACAACAAAGAGCAGAAATAAACAAAATAAAAAATAGAAAAACAATAAGAAAAAAATCAACAAAACTAAGTGTTGTTTTTTGAAAAGATAAACAAAACTGATAAACATTTGGCTAGAGTAAAAAAAAAAAAGAGAGAAGCTTGAATAAGTAAAATCAGGGGCGCCTGGGTGGCGCAGTCGGTTAAGCGTCCGACTTCAGCCAGGTCACGATCTCGCGGTCCGTGAGTTCGAGCCCCGCATCAGGCTCTGGGCTGATGGCTCAGGGCCTGGAGCCTGTTTCTGATTCTGTGTCTCCCTCTCTCTCTGCCCCTCCCCTGCCCCTCCCCCGTTCATGCTCTGTCTCTCTCTGTCCCAAAAATAAATAAAAAACGTTGAAAAAAAAATTAAAAAAAAAAAATAAGTAAAATCAGAAATGATAGAAGAGACATTACAACTGATACCACAGAAATGACAAGAATTATAAGACACTGCTATGAACAATTATATGCGAACAAATTGGATCAGCTAGAAGAATGGATAAAGTCATAGAAACATACAACCTACTATGACTAGATCATAAAGAAATAGAAAGTATGAACAGACCTATAACCAGTAAAGAGATTGAATCAGTAATCAAAAACCTCCCAACAAAGAAAGCCCAGAACCAGATAGCTTCACTGATTAATTCTACCAAACATTTAAAAAATTAATGCCAATCCCTTTCCAAAAAAAATTGAGGGAACCCTTCTAAACTCATTTCAAGAGGCTATCAATCAATACCTTTATACCAAAGCCAGACAAAACACCACAAGAAAATTACATGCCAAAATTCTTGGTGAATACAGATGCAAAAACCCTCGATAAAATACTAGTAAATCTAATCCAGCAGCAAATTAAAATGATTATACAGCATGACCAAGTGGGATTTATCCCTGCAAAACAAGCATGTTCAATATACAAAAGTCAATTAATGAATTAATTAATGAATTAAAAAGTCATTAATTGAATAAAGAATAAAAAAGCATATGATCATCTCAAAAAATGCAGAAAAAGCATTTGAAAAAATCCAACAATGCTTTATAATAAAAACTCCCAACAAAGTAGGTGTAGAAGGAATGTACCTCAACATAATAAAGGCCGAATATGACAAGCTCACAGCTAACATCATACTCAGTAGTGAAAAACTGAAAGCTTTTCCCTTAAGATCATGAACAAGGCAAGGAACGCCCCCAGTCTCACCACTTCTACTTAACATCGAACTGAAAATCCTAGCCAGGGAAGTTAAGCAAGAACTAGAAATCAAAGGCACCCAATTTGGAAAGGAAGAAGTAAAATGGTTCCTGTCTGCAGGCAACATGATGTTATAAATAGAAAACCCTGAAGACCCTATTAAAAAGAGAAAAAAAAAAAAAACCCTGTTAGAACTAATAAATAAATTTGGTAAAGTTGCAGGATACAAAATCAACATACAAAAATCTTGCGTTTCTATACACGGCCAGTGAACTATATGAAAAGGAAATTAGGAAAATAGTTCCATTTATAACAGAACCAAAAAGAATGAAATACTTAGGAGTAAATTAACTAAAGTGGTGACAGATTTTTATACTGAAAACTACAAAACATTGTTGAAAGGAATTAAACAAGACACAACACATAGGAAGACATCCTGTATTCATTGACTGCAGGGATTAATATTGTTAAATGTCAGTACTACCCAAAGCGGTCTACAGATTCAAATGCAATCTCTGACATGGAATCTAAAAGGGGCATGTGATGAATGATTTAGCTAAGGTTGAAGAGCGTGAGTGAGAGGTGGCAATGACCCAGAGGGCAACAGTTTCCTCTAACAAGACCCAGGGCTGAGTGTCCCAGATAGATTAGCCTGGAAGGAAGATTGTTGGAAGAATCCAAGCCCCTTTCCTCTAAAAGACTCTGATGTTGCAGCAGGCGTGTGAAGGAGACCATGATTTCCATTTCAAGGCCGCTCTAGGCCCACTAAACAGACACCATGAGCAAAACCCACCATTCTGAGTTGAAAAAATTTAAGAACAAGAAGTTATCATTGAAATTGAACAGTAGCAGACATATCCAAGGAATACCGAGGGGATTTGATTTCTTTATGGGTCTTGTGATAGATGAATGTGTAGTGATCACAACTTGTAGCAACTGAACAGCACTGGAAGGGTGGTAATACAAGGAAGCAGTATTATCACATGAGAAACATTGGAATGAGCAGAAATAACGGCTGTGTTCAGCAGAGAAATCAATCATTTCCACATGTCTATTTTACAAAGGGCCTGTTTCACAGGGACATAAAAATTCAGGTTGTGAACATTTGTCATATTAAATTTTTTATTGAAATTGAAACACTTAAAACTCTGCTAAGATCAGGTCCAAAATCCTCTTCCTGACCTATAAAGTTCTCCCATCACTTCGTCCCAACTTACGTTTCTCGTCACTTCACCCCAGCACCCCTTTCCCAATATGTGTTGTTCTGGAGCCACAGTAGGCCATTCGCTAATTCCTTCAGCATGCCTGGCACTTTCACAACTTTGTGCCTTTGCTCAAGCTATTCTCTGCCTGCAATGCCTCTCTTTTCCTCTTCATCCAGTGAATTCTTATCCCCATTTGTGAAGCCTTCATGGCTCACTTACTCAGATAGTTTGTCTCTCATTCCACTTCTCCACCATTACATTATATTCCAATTATTTGTTTGCATGCCTGCCTTTGTGCTGAAACAGGAAGCTCCTTGAAAGCTAGTTTTAATATGCTGGTGCTTAAGCAGAATTGGCAAAAATGCAAATAGCCCATGATGCTGCATTTAAAGCAATTACAGCAGTATTTTGTCCTGCATTCTCTCTTGCTACATAATTTTATTATTTCATAATAAATCTTGAAGAAGTAGACTCATTCTTCCCAAGTTTTTCCCACATAGAAGTTTCCAAGGTACACATCCTTTTGTGAGTCTGACTCCCTAAACAAAATGACAACTGTGATAAGTGATACTAATTTTCAAATGCACATGCTTATTCAACAATTTCCTGAACAAGATACTATGTTGGACATGGGGAAAGATAACAAAAAGTTAGTTTCATCTATCTTGAGAATTCACAAGATATGGTTAAGAGCAAGGAAAAAAAAGAGGGTCTCAGCTCTGATAACAGACTCATCCATGGAAGTGGGGCAGATATTTGGAACAGATTCTGAGAGCCCAGTGAGAAGACAACGCTGGGTATCTGAAACATTGCAACAAACAGTAGGTGGTAGCCCGGGAAAGTAGTCCATCAGATGGCCTTTTCAAGGAAATAGGAACAATCCTAACCAAGAAATGCCTAATGCATCCAGACCAATCCTCCAGGAGCTTAAAGAAAAGCTAAGAGAGGCCATTAAGTCAAGTCAGCAGTAGACAGACAAGTGATGCAGTCACAAGCTAAGTCTCCAGGACCAAAGAAGAAGAAGGTAATGCGTCAGATATTCAGGGACAAATTACATGCAGTGACTCAGGGCCCAGGTTTTAAGGTGGGTGGCCCATTATTAGAACAGAGGTGGTGTGCCTGAGTGGCTCAGTCGGTTAAGCATCTGACTTCCACTCAGGTCATGATTTCACAGTTCACGAGTTTGAGACCTGCATCGGGCTCTGTGCTGCCAGCTCAAAGCCTGGAGCCTGCTTCAGATTCTGTGTCTCATTCTCTTGTGACTCTGTCTCTCAAAAATAAATAATAATGTAAAAAAAAAAAAAATTTTTTTTTAAAGAAGAGAGGCACAATGTCAGAAACCAATTTGGAGAAAAATCATGATGTTACCTTGTAGAATTCTTTAGATTACTGTTACCTCTCCTGAGTATTGGTCCTGAAGGTTAGCGTGAGGTTGCATATGTTTTGGGGTTCAATTGCAATCAGCAGTAGGGAGGAAAGTATAGCAAAATCCAGCAAACAGGGCTGGGAATTGGTCCCCGATTTCATGACTCACACTGCAAGAACAGAGGGGACAGCAAAGATGGTACCCAAGAGGAAATGAGTTACTATATTACCAGAGGAAGATTTCATAGACACTGAGTTGGCAAAAACGAGCTGTTCCCTACTGTGAATTTCAACATAGTGATGCTGTCTAATGAATAAATAGTTGGAAAACTATGGTATGTATTCTGAAAGATTTTAAGCTATAGTTCCATCTAAAACCATTAACTTCTGCAGGATTCCTGTGACTTTAATGTAGTGGAAGGATTAAGGCCTTTACAGTTGTTGAAATCTCTAAGAGAACTTTGGACTGATGATTGAACCTCACAGGTGAATGAAGTATGGGACTTTGCTCTCTCTTAATTTCCCTCTCTCTGGCTATTGAAACCTAGAGTCATATAGCTATAAGCATATACTTACAGCTTATACTATACAGTGAGTGCTTCAAGAATTTGTGACTATTTTTTCTGGTACTATCAGCTTAATCCAGCCAATTAGTGACACAAAGAATGAAGAGATAAGGAGATAACAAATGCTATTTGAGATCAAACCCAGGGTCATTGCCTATCTAGCTGAGGAGTAGAGAATGGGTTGAATCTATGACAGTAACCACCAAAGTGCCTGGAGCAATTATAGGTTTTCCTCATTAGCCAATGATATATTTTTTTCCCCCAAATCATGCCTTCTTTTCTAATTATGAGTTGAGACCCATAAGTGGGTTGTAAAATCATTTCAGTGGGTTGGGACTAGGGTCTTAAATTATATAGAAAAAAATAAAATAGAACTGAAGAGAAAAGAGAAGCAAAGAGAAGAAAAAGCTTTTAGTTGTATGTGCACGTGTGTGTATGTGTGTGTGCTGAGTTCCAATATAAAATACATTTCTTTCTGTGGCTTCCAGCTTAAAAAGTAGATACAGACTTACACATAGATATAGCTATAAACATGGAGAAAGAGACATATAAAACAAATAGCTGGCAAAATCTCTCCAAAATACTATCACCAACCGCGTGGGAGGCACTCTCCACCATAATATTCATAGGCATCTACAAAAATACAATCATAACAAAATGACTATCTTTGGCAAAACCAAGCATAACTAAAAGTTAAAACAGAGGGAACAGGTTATTTAAAGTTTGGAAGACAACTTAAAACTTGAGCTTAACTTCTCCAAACTTAATTTTCTCATGTTAAAAAAAACAACCAGGAGTGATTTAAAGAACTTCTAGGCCCTCAGAATACTTTTCTATTGTATTCCATTCTATTCCATTCTTGTGTTCTGCCAACCCCCAATCTGAGTATTGTCATTCAACTTTACCCAATTCTAGTATTAAATGTTTTTCACACAGAGAATTTACGATGTCTTCTTTATTTAACAAAGTTTCTTTTTTCTACTAAAGAATGAATTCCCATTTAACAAAGAAAATGTAGAAGGAAAATCACTCTTAGGCCTAACATTTAAAGCAAACAGTGAAGATTTTTCTAAGCACTGTAAATTATCCAATACTTTCAGAGAGATGTACATTAAACTGCAAGAACAAGTTAGAGATCACATTATATAGGGACTTGGTTTATATATTTGAGTTATAGAGACTTATACAAAGGTACTTCCTGATAAAATGAAGAACAAGCCGGTATAAAATTGTAGTGTCAGCCTTTGTGTTGGCAGAAATACCCACTGATATTTTGAAGTGGGGGTGACCACTGGAATTCCTTTTAAACAGAGCATCAGCTGCATAATTCTCTGATCTCACACCCACTCATGCTGATCTTCCTTTTTCTCTGCCCAGGCAGAGAGTGGAAAGAGATCAGAACAGAATTCTTACAGGGAGGCAGTCTGACCCTCCACTCCCGCCCTGCTCTGACTCCAGTTCAAAGATAGAAATGAAATCCAAGCAGGGTGTGGTTACACTGTGGGATGTGAGTTTGGCCAGAGCCGGAGCATTGTTATCTCATCTGTTTTACCCAATCCCTGAGCTCTCAAAGTCCTATCACTGATTCACTCTTTCCCAACCCTCTGAACCTTGAACAGAAAAAGCTGGTGTTTTAGAAGTGGATCAGAGTGACAGGTATCATCTAAATCCAGAGTCCTTACTGTGGTCCATAAGATGCTTCATCAGGAGGCTTCTGTCTGCCTGTGACCGCCTTTCCTGCAACCCTGCCCCTGCTTGCACTGCCCTACTTTCTGGTCTCAAACACATCCAGTATGTTCCTGCTGCACATGCGGTTCCTTCTGCCTGCAAAAGTTGTCCTTTGGTTTCTGCATGGCGTAATTCAGATCACTGCTGTACCTCTGGAACTCAAACTTTCTCAGTCCCATCACTCTGTATTCCATCTACCTTGCTCAATTTTTCCTCATAGCACTTAAGTGTTTAGCTTGATTTCTTCTGCTACAGACATGCTTAGACTCTTGCCTCTGCCCTTGCTCTGATCCTTAACAAACTACATACTCATACTCCTTATACTCCATTTCCATTATTCATAAAAATGAATTATTGCAAAGTTCAAATGGAATTACATGTAAAAGCTCTGAATTCAATGTTTATTACATTAAAATGCAAAGTTTCATAATGACAAGGATTTGTAGGTTTAGAGCTATACTTCAGCACCCACAACAGTACCAAGAATTGGTTTAATAAATACATTTAGAAGGAAGGAAAGGAGAAAGGGAGGGAAGGAGAAGAGAGATGAAGAGGGAAGGAAGCAGAGAGGACAATTATGGATCAATGTTAATTTCTGATCATTGTTTTTTACTTTTTTCCACTAATGTGCCTCTGAAATACTTCTATGAAAGAATTTGTGTATGATAAATGAATACGCACCTACCTTTTCCTAATTCATAAGAGGTCCCCACCTCCCTTCTTACCTTCTGACTCCTTAACGTTGTTCAATCCTTATTTTTTAAGATCCCTAAAAACCAGCAAAAAAAGTAAAACATGAGAAGTAACATACTAAAGCTAGGATAGCAGTGGTATATATGACAGGTAATAGCTGAGACCCAGAGTCTAACAAGACCTACCAGAGTAAGATGGCCCATATAACTAACAGCTCATAACTATGAAGTGCTCCAGACAAGAAATTGAATTCTTTGCATGTCCACTGGTAGACACTCTGGGAGACCTAACAAACAAAGCCCAGGCTCAAAGTTATCTGCCAACAGAAATCCTGGAAGAAGTCCTGACAAGCATAAAGTCAACGTCAGGGAAATCTAACAGTGGTCTTCTGGTCAACTGTGAGCTTCATGAAACTCTCAGTGAGTCAGGGAACTGTCTCTGATTATTCTCTTCCATATCCACAATGCCTAGCTAACTCCTGACTTGTGCATGCTCCATGATTATGCGATGAGTGAATAAATTATCAATAAATTAAGGTCTTTTTTTTAGTTAAAGCAAAAAGCCTCAACACAAATTCTCTTAAACAAGCAAACGAGCAAAATAACAAACCTGAAGAGTGCTGGTTTAGACTTGACTGCAGAAGCAGCTGAATGCAGGACACAAATACTATCATCAGCACATGTGGTCTGTCTTTCCACTTTCAGACCACCAGCACTGCCCAAGGCTACATGCTTTCTTAGTCTCATCCAGGAGGAGAAAGAAGTTTTTCACACACGTGAATTAAGGAGATGGAGAGCATAAAGCATTGCCTCTGCTTAGAACACACACCATTTTTGAGCCAATCACTGGAGTTAAGGAAATGCAAAGCGCTGATTTTCTGAAGCCTCTTTAAGAATAGCACAGGGTCAGGTTAACAATGACCACCTGTGCTGACAGAGACAGAGGGGATTCACCAAAGGGAAATCTGGTTAAGGTTATTTCTTAGAAGGAGTGTGAGTGTTGGGCTCCATAAACAACAAATGTCCACACTGAGGCAGCAGGCCCAGGCAAGGGAGTCTTGCAGCAGGGATCCAAACATGAGGTCTAGACAAGGTTCCATTCCCTGGGAGCACTGATGGGAGTAAAGCAATGTGGGAGGACTTCAAGTATACATTGGGGTAACAACAGAAGTGGGACTCAGTCTTGAGCCAGCCCGATTAGGAACTGCTACTACAACTAAGGGGAAGAGCGAGACTGTGAGGGAAATTAAAATGAGACCAGTCTCAGCTGCTTTAATATTAAGCTCTCAAAAGCTTCCTTTGAATGAGAACATGGCTGGCTTTAGTGAAGCCAAGGAGATGATAGCATTCACATGGGGGCCTAATTATAATCCCCTTACTCTACCAGGGCTTAAATATTCCTCTAGTACTGACACTTTACCTTTAGGTATGTTTCAGACTCCTATTAAACTACATGTTGGACATTATCTGCAAAGATGGGCCACACGTACCCCAACTTCAACTTCCTACTTTATCTCCCACCTCTCCTTGTCCCAATCAATACAATATTTTCCTCCAAATCTGGCTCTTTGCCTATATTGCCAGTCTCAATGAATACCACCCTCATCTAAACCAGAAATCCGTCCACAATCTTTCTCTTTTCCTACCTGTCTTCTTAGCTATCTATTATCTATCTGTCCATCTTTCTCTACATCTCTATTTCCCCTCCTACCTAATCAATCATTAAATCCTATCTCTTATATTTCCTACTTATTGCTTGACTCCGTCCCCTTTCTCCTAGCCCAAAGATGGTTGCCCTGATTCAGGCCCATCTTTTGCAGAAAGTATTTCAATTGCTCCCTAGCTGGATTGCTTACCCTGAGATACACATTTCTGAAAACCATAACCCACATAGTTCCAAATCACTGAGTACTTACGTACTTGAAGAGAAGACTGAATCAATAGATATTTCTAACTCTCTACTAATCACATGACTACCATAAAAGATCGACAGTGCCTTGTCTTTGGGCCACTGTGTAAAATAACTTTCTTTGGTATGTACAGTGCAGTAGACAAAATTCTATTTGATTGGAATCTTTGGCTTTGATGACATGATTTACTTTCACCAGCAATTTACAGATGCAATGGCCTATGCTTCTGTAATATGCATATTATATCTTTGAAGATGAAAGAAAACATTCCAACCTTGGGCTGTCTCCCTCAATTATAATTGTAGATAGCCTACTTTGCACCTACTTTTGGATAAGACACAAAATATCTTTGGGCATCAGTTTGAAAACTCCACTATAATAGTGTAACATCAGATAAATAATCAGTCGAAAACTCCAAGTAGACATAGAGACATAAAAAATCTTACTATGAGCAGACAGTAAGTTTTCTTCCGAATTTTTTGACTAATAGATTGAATTATATGTAATCATTTTGGCTCACCTACTTAAATGATGCTTTGATTATGTAAGATAATGAAATTTTTAAGTATGTTTCTAGGTTACCACGTGTGTTTATCTTTGTTTTGATTACGATATGTGACCTGCTTTAACTATTCAGACAAGAGACATTACACAATACGTTTACAGGTATTTATTTTATAGGTATTTGCTTTATATAAAATCGCTTAGATGAATCTATGATAGGCTCTGAGTCTAACAAGACTTTTTTTAAGTGCCTTCTTACTCTTCTCTGCAAAAAAGTTCAACAGAAATTTTAAAAATTTTATCATTTAAAAAAATTTTAACGTTTATTTATTTGTGAGAAAGAGAGACGGAGCGCGAGCGGGGGCAGGACACAGAGAGAGGGAGACACTGAATCCAGAGCAGGCTCCAGGCTCCAACCTGTCAGCACAGAGCCCAACGCAGGGCTCGAACTTGCGAGCCGTGAGATCATGACCTGAGCCGAAGTCAGACACTTCGGTAGCTGAGCCAACCAGGTGCCCCAAAACTTTTATCATTTTGAAAAAGTAGAAGTACTTACTGATATTTATACATTCTTAGATACCATAACTAAGTTCCCTTCTTTAAAAAAAAAAGTAAGTGTCATATTGGAGAATGTTTATCTTGTAAATCCAATGAATAACTTAGAAGTAATATTAATGAATTTGCTCCAGACACAGCTTTCATGCTATGTGATGAAAAGGCTATAGGTGTTAATGCTTACAGAAACAACTGATCTAAAGTCTAAACCGAAGAGTCAAAGGCAAAAAAACAAAACGAAACAAATAACACAATCTAGAGATAATGTTATTTTCAGACGTAACTATGCAAAATGCATTGTCAAGTCATTCCAAAAGATTTAAAGCTTGGGTCTTTGAAAATAAAAAACAACCTTGTGTTTGCTTTATAAATACCCAGTAACTTATTTAATGATTTATGATTTAAAGTAAGTAAAAAGCTTACTTTAAAAATGCACAACCTCTAACATACTTAATAAGCACCTGAGATGATGACAATTCTAAGCTATCAGTACATATTCAATAGTGAGAAAACTTGCTATTCTTCATCCTTTCCTCAACATGCGTCTTTTTAATTTGTAAAACAAGCTCATTCATTCATGCCAAGGACTGCCTGTTTCTATTAATGATCTATATTGTGCTACTACGTGTTAGGAAGATAAATGAACACAAGAATTGTTGAGACAAGATCACTTTCAAATGGCCTGCTGTAATAAGTTCTGGAAACACCAGTCATTTAATATTTACACATGAGTTATTAGATACCTAGCACTAGGCTGAAGATATATTAGAGTTTTATCAGTAGAGATAGAGACACTGGCCTGTTAGATTTGTAATTGTACAGGGACTTCTACTAATGCATATTCTGTTACTCAGTGCTTCTGTGAGTGTGTGTGCCTGTGTGTGTGTGTGTAATGAGAGAGAGAGAGAGAGAGAGAGAGAGAGAGAGAGAGAGAGAGACCAGCTTTCTTTTCCTCTTGTGAGTCAGTGGTATTGGGTCAGTAAAATTAACATTCCTATCTCCTATTCCTATGTGGAAATAAGTTCCCATGCTAGTAGGTGTGTGTGTTGATAATGGCGAAGCCTTTGCCCAAAATATACAAATTGTATTCGTTTTCCTAATAAATATTCAAAAAATATTAACTAATTGTGAGTCTTTCCCTTATTTTTTACAATAATGTGTTTTTACGTGCATCTGACCTTCAATGTTTTATGTGGCAGAGAAAGATGGATGAAAATACCACAATTTGAGGTTAAAATGAAGGGTCCTAAACTAGTAGATCATAAGACGAATTGACCCAACTGGTGTATGTTATTTAACAAACATAACATTTCTAAAAATTATTTAACTTCCAGCGTTCAGTGATTGGGAGATTTTGTAAAAATTCTACATCGCAGTTTCTCTTGACAATCAAAAGATCTGGAAATATTGGATTCTCATTTCTATGAGGGCTGAGTGAAGTACCATTACTTCCTTTAGACTGGATATGAATCTTCAGTTTAAGAATTTTCTCCATGCACGTCTGCTTCATCATCCACATTACCTGCCTGGCTCCTGCAAACATGTAAGGTTGCAATTCCTGATTTTCATAGAGACCATAATCTAATTATCTGGTAAATGGGTTAATTAAACATTTATTTTCTCTGTTTCCTTCCCACCCGATAGTAACGAATACTGACCCTTTATCTAAAGTATTCTGGTTATTAGCTTCAAAATGATCCTTTGTAAGCACCTTATGATCCTTTAATCAAAACTAAACAAAGCAAAATCTTTTCATTGGTTATTCTTTTTTTTTTTTTCAATGTTTTTATTTATTTTTGGGACAGAGAGAGACAGAGCATGAACGGGGGAGGGGCAGAGAGAGAGGGAGACACAGAATCGGAAACAGGCTCCAGGCTCCGAGCCATCAGCCCAGAGCCTGACGCGGGGCTCGAACTCACGGACAGCGAGATCGTGACCTGGCTGAAGTCGGACGCTTAACCGACTGCGCCACCCAGGCGCCCTTTCATTGGTTATTCTAAAACAAGAAAGTCAAGTCTTTCTATTCAATGAATTGTCAGTTTTTGAAACAATATGTTTTTGTAAGTTCATATTTCTATGTAATTATTTACCTCTTTACTAGAAAATCAGTCTCAATGGTAGTTGACAAGTAACATTATCTTCATACACAAAGCATGGCGTATGTCCATGGAGGTTGCCCAAGATCAAGGCACCCACTCATCAGCTTGTGGGAGTATCTATATATATATGGATATACTGACTCTTATTTTTTTTTTAAGTGATATTTTTTGAAACAGATTTTTCCTTAAAACATGTAGGAGAGGTTCTTGGGATAAAATGATGATGGGAAATTATTTTTAAAAATTATTTTTTCCCACTGACATTCAGAACTGTTATGATGATGTCCACTACAAACTTTTTCTACTTGTTCAAACATTAGACACAAGGAAAAAACCAAGCATATGAATATTCCAACACATTGTCCACATTTATAGTAATTTTAAACTCAGAAACTTCATGAAACGTGTGCTGAAAGACAGATACATTATTCAAGTTTTACCTTGAGGCATTTTTCCTAAGGGGCTGAGTTAGGAACAAAGTTTTACATGGAAACATTGAAGCATCTTAGCTGATGTTGGTGGATGGAGCTTTCTATATTTAAAAGTGAGGCATTTATTTTTTATCTCCTTAAATGGATGCAAGAGATTAACCTCTAGTTTTTTTAATATCTTCAAGATCTATTTAATGAGCACAGAAAGAGAGCTACATGTTTATGTGCTGATATAAATATTTAAATGAACTAATTTTACCAAATGAAACATTTTAGAAGTTATATAACATAAAAATTACAACAGCATTAAGTTAAACGTTACTAACTTTCTTTGAGAAATTATTATTTTTTTCTTCATAGAGGTAAATTTGCCTGGGAAAAAACCCACAAAAACAACAGCTCTCTGTACCAATTAAGGCTTTGGGAAAGAATTTGAGAAATATAGCATTTATCGTCTACTACCTCCTACAAAAATGGTACTGTTACCCATTCTCAGTAGCCTTCAGTTATTGACCTAGGACTAGAGGTGAATGTGTAATGATCCACCATCTTTCCCTAATGCCCCATTCTACCTGTACTTGATGCCCTGGATTGTGAGTGGGATGTAGAGTGTGGCCAAGAACAAGAAGAATTTATCCAGTCTCAGTAGGGAACTGAATCTGTGACAGAACTCCAACCAGCTGAAACAAGAGGACAAGGACAGATAACGCTGTTTATGCAGACGGTGCCTTATTTCAATTTTCTCCTCAAACTGGATCATCTCAGTTCTCCTACCATCTCTCCCACCATTTCTCAATGCTCTTTAATAGTTTTTTTTTTCCTCCTGATAAAATAGAATGAGATCTTCTTTTAATACTTGAGTCTTTAATACTTTATTTTAATGCTTCTTTTAATACTCAGTCTTTTTTTTTTTACATGTTATTTACTTTTAAGTTTTTATTTTAATTCCAGTTAGTTAACATACAGTGTTCTACTAGTTTTGGGAGTACAATATAGTGATTCAATTATTCCATACATCACCACAAGTGCTAATCCCCATCACCTATTTGACCCATCCCCCCACCCACCTTCCTCTGGGTAACCATCACTTTTTTTTCTATAGTTAGGAGTCTGTTCCTTGATTAGTCTCTCTCTTCCCTCCACCCTTAACCATTTGTTTTGTTTCTTAAATTCCACATATGAATGACATTATATGGTATTTCTTTCTCTGACTTATTTTTATTGGCATTATTCTCTCTAAGTCCATCAATGTCATTACAAATGGCAAGATTTTATTCTTTTTATGGCTGAATAATATTCCATTGTGTGTGTGTGTGTGTGTGTGTGTGTGTGTGTGTATATATATATACTATTTATTTACTCATTCTTCAATCAGTGGACACTTGGGCTGCTTCCCTAATTTGACTATTATAAATAATGCTGCCATAAACATAGGAGTACATGCATCCCTTTGAATTAGTGTTTTTGTATTCTTTGAGAAATACCCAGTAGTGTGATTGCTGGATCCTAAAGTTGTTCTATTTTTAACTTTTTGAGGAAACTCCCTACTGTTTTCCACAGTGCCTATACCAGTTTGCATCTTCCCCCACCCACAGCGTGTTAAGTATTCCTTTTTCTCCATATGCTCGCCAACACCCTATTGTTTCTTTTGCTCTTTTTAAAAAAATGTTTATTTATCTATTTTGAGTGAGGGAGAGAGAGAGAGCACATGAGTGGAGAAGGGGCAGAGAGAGATGGAGAGAGAGAATCCCAAACAGGTTCCAAGCTGTGAGCGCAGAGCCCAACGCAGGGCTCGATCCCACAAAGCATGAGATCACGACCTGAGCTGAAATCAAGAGTCAGACTCATAACTGACTGAGCCACCCAGGTGCCCTTTTTATGTTGTTGATTTTAGGTATTCTGACAGGTGTGATGTGGTACCTTATTGTAGTTTTGATTTTCATTTTCCTGATGATGAGTGATGTTGAACATCTTTTCATGTGTCTGTTGATCATCTGTATGCCTTCTTTGGAGAAATGTCTGTTCATACCTTCTGCCCATTTTTTACTGTATTATTTGTCTTTCAGTATTTTGGGATACTAATCCTTTATTGGATATGTCATTTGCAGATATCTTCTCCCATTCTGTAGGCTGCCTTTTAGTTTTATTGATTGTTTCCTTCACTGTACAGAAACTTTTTATTTTGCTCCAGTCCCAATAGTTTCTTTTTGCTTTTGTTTCCCTTGCTTCAAGAGACGTATCTAGAAGTTGCTATGCCAGATGTCAAAGAAGTTACTGATTGTGTTCTCTTCCAGGATTTTTATGGCTTCAGGCCTCACATTTAGGTCTTTAACCCATTTTACATTTATTTGTGTGTATGGTGCAAGAAAGTGGCCCAGTTTCATTCTATTCTTTTAAGTAGGCTCGATGCTTAATATGGAGCTGTGAACTCATGGGCCTGAGATCAAGAGTAAGATGCTCTACCAACTGAGTCACCCAGGCTCCCCCAGTTTCATTCTTTTGCACGTGGTTGTCCAGTTTTCCCAGCACCATTTGTTGAGGAGACTCTCTTTTTTCCATTGGATATTCGATATTCTTTCCTGCTTTTCAAAGATTAACCATTTAATTGTGGGTTTATTTCTGGGTTTCCTATTCTGTTCCAGTGATCTATGTGCCTATTCTTGTACCTGTACCATACTGCTTTGATTACTACAGCTTTGTAATATAACTTGAAGTTCTGAATCTGTGATGCCTTCAGCTTTCCTTTTCTTTTTCAAAATTGCCATGGCTATTCAGGGCCTTTTATGGCCCTACTCAAATTTTACAATTGCTTGTTCTAGTTCTGTGAAAAATGCTGTTGGTATTTTGATAAGGATTGCATTAAGTGTGTAGATTGCTTAGTGTAGTATAGACATTTTAACAGTATTTGTTCTTCCAACCCATGAGCATGGTCTTTCCATTTCTTTGTGTTGTATTCAATTTCTTTCATTAGTGTTTTACAGTTTTGGGGTTTTCTAAATTTTTTTTAAATATTTATTTATTTTTGAAGGAGGTGGGCAGAAAGAGAGAGGGAGACACAGAGTCCAAAGCAGGCTCCAGGCTCTGAGCTGTCAGCACAGAGCCCAGAGCGGGGTTCAAACTCAGGAAGCACGAGATCATGACCTCAGCCAAAGTTGGATGCTTAACCAACTAAGCCACCCAGGTGCCCCAATGTTTTACAGAGTTAAGAGCACAGGTCTTACATACCTTTGGTTAGGTTTAGTCCTAGGTATCTTATTATTTTTGGTTTAATTGTAAATGGGATAGTTTTCTTAACTTCTCTTTCTGCTGCTTCATTATTGGTGTGTAGAAATACAACAGATTTTGCATCCTGGGACTTTCCTGAATTTGTTTATCAGTTCTAGCAGGTTTTTGGGTGGAGTCTTTCAGGTTTTCTCTATATAGTATCATGTCATCTTCAAGTAGCGAAAGTTTTACTTCTTCGTTGCCAATTTGGATTCCTTTTATTTCTTTTAGTTGTCTGATTGCTGTGGGCTAGGACTTTCGATACCATGTTGAATTCTCACTAAGTGGTGAGAATCTTGTTCCAGACCTTAGAGGAAAAGCTCTCAGTTTTTCACAATTAAGGATAATGTTAGCTGTGGGTTTTTCTTATATGACCTTTATTATGTTGAAGTACATTCCCTCTAAACCCACTTTGGTGAGGGTTTTTTTATCATGAATGGATGTTGTGCTTCATCAAATGCTTTTCTGCATCTATTAAAATGATCATATCTTTTCTCTCATTGATGTGATGTATCATGTTGATTGATTTACAAATCTTGAAACATTTTTGCAACCCAGCAACAAATGCCACTTGATCATGGTGTATGATTTTTTAATGTATTGTTGAATTTATTTTGTTGAAAAATTTTGCATCTATGTTCATCAGGAATATTGGTCTATAATTTTCCTTTTTAGCATTATCTTTCTCTGGTTTTGGTGTCAGGGTAACACGGGCCTCAGAATGAATTTGGAAGTTTTCCTTTCTTTTCTATATTTTTGGAATAGTTTGAGAAGAATGAATGTTAATTTTTCTTTAAATATTTGTTAGAATTAACCTGTAAAGCCATCTGGTCCTGTACTTTTGTTTATTGGAAGGTTTTTTTGTTTGTTTGTTTGTTTGTTTGTTGTTAACATTCCATTTTTTGTGCTGGTCATCAGTCTGTTTAAATTTTTTTTTTAATGTGTATTATTTTTGAGAGAGCGTGAGTGGGGAGGGGCAGAGAGAGAGGGAGACACAGAATCTGAAGCAGCCTCTAGGCTCCAAGCTGTTAGCACAGAGCCTGATGCAAGGCTCAAAGCCATGAACTACAAGATCATGACCTGAGCAGAAGTTGGATGCTTAATCAGCTGAGCCACCCAGATGCCTCTGGTCATCAGTCTGTTTAAATTTTTTGTTTCTTCCTGTTTCAGTTTTGGAGTTTATATGCTCCTAGGAATTTATCCATTTCTTCTAGGTTGCCCAATTTGTTAATATAGTTTTTCATAGTATTCTCTTATAATTGTTTGTATCTCTGTGGTGCTGGTTATTATTTCTCCTCTCTCATTTTTTATTTTATTTATTTGATCCGTTCTCTTTATTTCTTCATTCGTCTTGCTAGAGGTTTATCAATTTTATTGATTTTTTTTCAAAAAGCCAGTTCCTGGTTTCATTGATCTGTTTTATCTGTTCTAATGGGTTTTTTTAGTTTCTATATCATTTATTTATTTCTGTTCTAATCTTTATTATTTCTTTCCTTCTGCTGATTTTAGTTTTGTTTCTTGTTCTTTCTGTAGTTCCTTTAGGTGTAAGTTAGGGTTTTTTTCTGAGATTTTTTTTTTTTTTTTTTTAGGTAGACCTGTATGGCTATAAACTTCCTTCTGGAAACTACTTTTGCTATATCCCAAAGGTTTGGGACCATTATGTTTTCATTTTCATTTGTTTTCATGTACTTTTTTTTTTCTCTTATTTCCTGTTTGACCCAACATTGTTTAGTAACATGGTTATTTAACCTTCATGTATTTGTGGTCTTTCCAGATTTTTTACTGTGGTTGACTTCTAGTTTCAGAGCTTTGTGTAAGAAAAGATACATGGTATAACTTCAATCCTCTTGAATTTGTTGAGGCTTCTCTTGTGGGCTAATATGTGATCTATTCTAGAGAATGTTCCATGTGCACTTGAAAAGAATGTGCATTCTGCTATTTTAGGAAGGAATGTTCTGAATATATCTGTTAAATCCATATGTTCCATTGTGTCATTCAAAGCCACTGTCTCCTTGTTTATTTTCTGTTTAGATTATCAGTCCATTGATGTAAGTGGGGTAAGATCCCCTGCTATTATTGTATTATTATTGATTAGTTCCTTTATGTTTGTGATTAACTGTTTTATGTATTTGGGTGCAATTATGTTCAGTGCATAAATATTTACAAATGTTGTATCTTCTTGTTAGGTTGTCCCCTTTATGATTATATAGTATCTTTCTTTGTCTCTTGTTACAGTCTACTTTTTCTGCTATAAGTGTTGTACTTTCTTTTGATATCCATTTGCATGATAGATGTTTCTCCATCTCTTCACTTTTAATCTGTAGGTCTAAAATGAGTCTCTTTTAGGCAGCATTTAGATGGGTCATGTTTTTTTTTTTTTTTTTAATTTAGTCCATTTACATTCAAAATAATCATTGATTGGGGCACCTGGGTCGCTCCTCAGTCTGTTAAACATCCGACTTCAGCTCAGGTCATGATCTCATGGCTCATGAGTTCAAGCCCCGCATCAGGTTCTGTGCTGACAGGTCAGAGCTTGGAGCCTATTTCAGATTCTATGTCTCCCTCTCTCTCTGCACCTCCCCCACTCGCACTCTGTCTCTCTCTCTCTCTCAAAATAAATAAACATTTAAAAAACAGAGTAATCATTGATATATATGTATTTACTGTCATTTTATTATTACTTTTTGGGTTATTTCTGAAGATTTTCTCTAATCCTGTCTTGTCTTTCTCTTTTTCATGGTTTGCTGATTTTCTTTAATGATATATCTGGATTTCTTTCTTTTGATTCTTTGCATATTTATTAATAGTTTTTGATATATGGTTACCATTATGTTTGTACATAATTGTCTTCTGCATATAGTGGTCTATATTAAGTTGAACCCATTCTTTATTCCTCTCCTCTCCACATTTTAGGTGTATGTTGTTATATTTTACATCCTTTCATTTTGTGAGTTTCTTGACTGGTTTTTTTTACAGAAATATTCATTTTTACTACTTTTGTATTCCCTACCTTTATACTGTGACTTTTGATCTCTCCACTCAGAGTCCCCTGTGACTCCTTTAGTTCTTGTTTGTCTGGAAAACTTTTTATCTCCTATTTTAAATGATAGTCTTGCTGGATAGAGTATTCTTGGCTGCAGATTTTTCCCATCCAGCGTGTTGAACATATTATGTCCCTCCATTCTGGCTTAGAAAGTTTCTGCTGAGAAATCCCCTGATAGCCTTATGGACTTCCCTTGTAAGTTACTGTCTTCCTTTCTTTTACTGATTTAAAAATATTTTCTTTATCACTGTATTTGGCCAATTTGATTATAATATGTCTTGGTATGAATCTACTTTTGTTGATTTTGATGGCCATTCTCTGTGCTTCCCGGATCCAGATTTCTGTTTTCTTCCTCAGGTTAGGGAAATTTTCAGCTATTATCTCTTCAAATAAACTTTCTGCCCCATTTTCATTCTCTTATTCCAGGACTCCTATAATATTAATATTATTATATTTGATTGGGTCACTGAATTCCCTAAGTCTATTCTCGTTTTGCACAATTCTTTTTTCTCTCTTTTGTTCAGTTTTATTACTTTCCACTGCAGTTCATTCCATCAAGCTTGTTTCTCATTTTGTTTACTATTAAGCCCTTTATCTCTCTTGTTATTCCTTACCTCTGTGTTAAGGGTCCCACTCATGTCTTCCACTCTTTTCTCAAGTCCGGTGAGTATTCTTATGATCATTGCTTTAAATTCTCTGTCAGGTGTGTTACTTATATCTATCTTGCTTAGCTCTCTAGCTGTGGCCTTATCCTGTTCTTTCATTTGGGATAAATTTCTCTGTCTTCTCATTTTCTCTGACTCTGTACCTATTTCTGTGTGTTAGGAAAGTCAGCTGCATCTCCTATGCTTGAGAGTAATGACCTTATAAAGAAGAGGTGTTCTAGTGCCTTGCCACGTACTGTCCCCTGTACTCCAGGCCCTGGAACTTCTGGGAATAGCTCCAATGTGTGCCGTGTGGGCTTTGCTGTTTTTGCCCTGGCTGCTTTATCCTTCAGGCCAGTCATCTGTAGAGGCTCTTTGCCGATGGTGGGCAGTGTTTGGTCCCTGGCCTGAATGTGGTGCCTTTAACTAGGTGTGCTCTGGTCTGTTTGTGAAATAAGACCTGTTGCCACCACCGCCAGGACTGAGGCTCCACAAAACTCCAGCATTAGGAGACATGGTGTGAGCAAGGGTTTGGCCTGATCTTCTGGGGAGAGATTCGCCACTCTGGGACTGGGTATAACTGTGAGGGGTGGTTCTGGAACCCAGGGGGTGGGGCTTGGTGTAAGCAAGTTAGGTAGTGACTGTCACTACTGTGCCGGTTCCCACCGGTGGCTCTGTGCTTATGCTGAGGGACAGGAGAGAGAAATGGCACCTTCCGATTCCTTTGTTCCTGGAAGGGTTTCTCCGTGAATCCTGTCACTCTGGGACACACTCCAAGGCGAGTGAATAACCTCCCCGCTGTGTGCCCCAGGTGCTCTTTGGATCGCTGTTTCCATGCAGCATGTTTGCAGGTTGTTTGCCCTTCTCTCCAAGAGCAGTGCAATGCTCTCAGGGCTCTATCCCAGCCAAACCTAATGACATTTAACACTCCAGGCTTTAAGCCCCACTGGTTGCAAGAACTCACACAATTTGTCCCTCTCCAAGCCAATTGCTATGGGATTTGTTTTCCCAGGGCACTCCCCTATGTGCTAATCTGTCTCTTGCCCTTCTCTGGGACCTTGGCTCCCTTCCCACTACAGCAGCCATGACCTGTTCTCTCCCAAGCCATGTTTCTGCACTTCTTCCTTCTTTAATGTGGCCTCTTCTCTACCTTTAGTTGTGGAGTTCTGTCAGTCTTCAAGTGAATTTCTGGGATATTTAGGATGATTTGGTAGTTACTAGTTGTATTCCTGATACTAGGCAAACCTAGGATCCCCCTAGTCTGCCACCATCTTCCAACCTCTCTACTTACAGAGTCTTAAGACTTACTCTTGGTTTTCAATCACATCAGGAGCTATTCTTTTCTACAAATACATATGTCAATTTAGCCTCTTTGCCATTGGTTAACATGGCTCACCCACTCCCACTGTAACCTAGGGACACCTACAATTTAGAAAGACAGATTATAATAGTGCCTGTTCTAGGCTCTTTATATGTACATTTTGTTCTCCCTACGTACCATATTACCACTCTCAGGACAGATTGTTACATTACCCTTTCACGGATCACAGTACACAAAAGATGCTTAAACATGTTTGCTGACTTAATAAAGGAACATAGGGAATATCATGGCTTAGACTGGTTCCCAAATTTTAGTATGTGTAAGAAATCACCTGGATGGTTTGCTAAAACACAGATTACTGTACTTTGTCCTCAGAGTTTCTGATTCAGTAAGTCTGGGTTTGGGCCCGGATTTCTGCAATTTTAATCAGTTTCCAGATGCTGCTGCTGATGCAAGTCTAGAGGTTACACATTGTCTGTAGCTATTGTAAGACTAAACTGCTCTATCCATGTATGCAGTAAAGTAACCATTTTTCTACCACTAACCTAGCTTATGCACTCACATATACAAGATAGAAAAACTGCCTAAAGTTTAACATTAAGGGAGCAAAACTACAAAATAGGTTAATTTCTCTCAACTATACAAAAAAACATGTCTTTGATTGTTATTTAACAGTAATGATGAGTGCTAACCAGTAGGGGAAGAAAATAGCAGAGTTCAAAGAGGAGAAACTGGAGGGTGTTTCTGGGAGCAGCAAGGGTGGAGTTGCCGGTAGCAAAAAATAGGGCAGTTCTGCTCAGAAGCTATGCTGTCCTGCAGCCTGAAAGGGTGAGCCTGAGTTTTCTCCTCTCTCAAAAACAGGACGTAGTGCTCTGCCATCTCCCAATCCTCTCCTCCGAATCAAGAAGAGCCCATAGTCTAACCTTTTTGCATTCTACAGGGAAGGAATATATCATGTTCTGCTGTATCACCTAAGCTTAAATGTAACTTAAATATGGAGATTTTCAATGTCATTCACTAAGTCCAAAATGTCATGGCAGGGTAACAGCATCAACAAGAAATGGTCCAGTTAAAAGTCTAAAGCACATTTTAAAAATCAATGTTAGAGATTAATTTGCTTTCATTGCAAAGAAGGCAAGTGCACATTGAACGAGAACTTAATGTAGCAAGCAGCAAAAAGGGATCAGTGGAACCGAGCAATCAAAATGCCCGTATTTAGACAAGAACAGTTTCTTCTTTTATTTAGAAAAAGGTCTCTGATTCTCAGTAAAGCTCAGTGTTTCTTAAATTTGCATTGCTTCCTCACGTTGAAGTTGGAGTTGTTCTTCTATATAGCACAAAATTATTCCTTTACATTTGGATAAAACACTTGGGCCATCAGCATCAATATGTTATCCTTATGAACAAATAGGGCTTTAATAAAAGCTGAGGGAAGAAGCCTCTGCTTATCTACCTTCAAAACTAGGGTTTTTCAGGCTTCTCTGATCAAATCACATTCAAAAACACTGCCTTTTAGCAACTTGACCTGCCTTCTGGTGTCACTAAACTTGTTATTTTTTTTTTCTCTCTCTCTCCATTTCCTATAACCTGGGAATTGGGTGTAAAACCTTGATTAGATTTAAACATTTTTGTCATGCTGACACTATAATCCTGTGACCACATCCAGAACCACATACCTCAGCTTGTCTGTTGTGACACTAGGTTTCATAGCTCTGTTAAGTGATCAGGTGCTTCCACTGTAAAAGTAAGGGTTTTGGGTTTTTTTTCCCCCCTTTGCAATTAACAAGTAATTTGTGGTGTGATACCTGGACACATCACACCAATATATTCTTCCTTTTCAGCTTCTCATCTAATGATTTTGGCTGTGTTGATTATCTTTGCCTGAATCAATTTTCCATTTAGGGTTCCAAACAGTGATTTTTCTTTTCTTTTTTCTTTTTTAATCTTTTTTTTAAACGTTTATTTTTATTTTTGAGAGACAGAGAGAGATAGAGCATGAGTGGGGGAGGGTCAGAGAGAGAGGGAGACACAGACTCTGAAGCAGGCTCCAGGCTCTGAACTGTCAGCACAGAGCCTGACATGGGGCTTGAACTCACAGACCACAAGATCATGACCTGAGCCGAAGTTGGGCACCCAGTCAACTGAGCCACCCAGTCTCCCCAAACAGTGATTTTTCTAATTCTACCATTTCTTCAATAGTAATGAGCTGCCATTCTGTTGTTTAAAAAGTGGGGGGAGTTACCAAAAAATTGCAAGAATACATGAGTTCAGCAAAATCATAGGATATAAAATCAATGTACACACATTTGTTGTATTTCTATACACCAATGACGAAGAAGCAGAAAAAGAAATTGAGGAATCGATCCCATCTGCAACTGCACCAAAAGCAATTAGATACCTAGGAATAAACCTAACCAAAGAAGTAAAAGATCTGTACACTGAAAATTATAGAACACTTATGAAAGAATTTGAAGAGAACACAAAGAAATGTAAAGACATTCCATGATCACAGATTGGAAGAACAAACATTATTAAAATGTCTATACTACCAAAAGCAATCTACACATTTAATGCAATCCCATTCAAAATACTACAAGCATTTTTCACATAACTAGAACAAATAATTCTAAAATTTGTATAGAACCACAAAAGACCCCAAATAGCCAAAGAAACTCTGAAAAAAGAAAAACAAAACTGGAGTCACCACAATCGCAGATTTCAAGCTATAGTATAAAGCTGTAGTCATCAAGACAATATGGTACTGGCACAAAAACAGACACATAGATCAATGGAACACAATAGAAAACTCAGAAATGGACCCACAATAATAGTCAACTAATCTTCGACAAAGCGGGAAAGAATACACAATGGAAAAAAAAGACAGTCTCTTCAGCAAATTGTGTTGGGGAAACTGGACAGCAACATGCAGAAGAATAAAACTAAACCAGTTTCTTACACCATACATAAAAATAAACTCAAAATGGATGAAAGACCTGAATGTGTGATAGGAAACCATCTCCCTAGAGGAGAACACAGGTAGCAACCGCTTTCACCTCAGCCATAGCAACTTCTTACTAGACATGTTGCCTGAGGGAAACAAAAGCAAAAATGAACTATTGAGACCTCATAAAGATAAAAATATTCTGCACAGTGAAGGAAACAATCAACAAAATTAAAAGGCAGCCTATGGAATGGGAGAAGATATTTTAAAATGACATATCTGATAAAGGGTTACTATCCAAATTCTATAAAGTACTTAGAAAACTCAACACCTGAAAACCAGGTAATCTAGTTAAGAAATGGGCAGAAGACATGAATAGACACTTTTCCAAAATTGAGATGGCCCACAGACACATGAAAAGATGCTCAACATCACTCATCATCAGGAAATACAAATCAAAAACACAATGAGATACCACCTCATACATATCAGAATGGCTAAAATTAGCAACACAGGAAACAACAGATGTTGGAAAGGATATGGAGAAAGGGGAACCCTCGTACACTGTTGGTGGGAATGCAAACTGGTGCAGCCACCCTGGAAAACAGTATGGAGTTTCCTCAAAAAGTCAAAGATAGAGCTACCCTATGACCCAGCAATTGCACTATTAAGTATTTACCCAAAGGATATAAAAATACTTTTATTTGGTTTGAAGAGGCACATAAACCTCACTGCTTATGGCAGAATTATCTACAATAGCCAAATTAGGGGAAGTTCCCAAATGTCTATCAACTAATGAATTGATAAAGAAGATGTGATATATATATATATATATATATATATATATATATATATATATAATGGAATATTACTCAGCCATAAAAAATGAAATGTTGCCATTTGCAGCAATGTGGATGGAGCTGGAATATATTATGCTAAGTGAAATAAGTCGATCAGAGAAAGAGAAATACCATATGATTTCACTCATATGTGGAATTTAATAAACAAAGAAACAAAACCTATGGGAAGGGAGAAAAAGAGAAAGGGGAACAACTGATAAGACTCTTAAAGATAGAGAATAAACTGAAGGTTGATGGAGGAAGGTGAGTGGGGGGATGGGCTAAATGGGTGATGGGCATTAAGGAGGGCACTTGTGATGAGCACTGGGTGTTGTATCTAAGTGATGAATCACTAAATTCTACTCCTGAAACAAATACTGAACTTTATGTTAACTACCTAGAATTTAAATAAAAATTTGAACTGATAAAAAAAGTGAGGGGAGTTTTTACACATTAACTGGTTTCAACACTGCTTTCAAAAATGACATGATAAATAATTTCTTAACCTATTTCCAGAGTAAATTTTTGATATAATGTCATAACCACTAGTGACACATGAGCCTCTCTCTCTCTCTCTCTCTCTCTCTCTCTCTCTCTCTCTCATAGCACATTATTAATATCTGCTGCTATATAGTCTTAAAGTGATATTTCTACTTGCTCATCATCTGTTACATTATTTTTTCCACCCAACTGTTTCCTCACAGTCACATTTGCTCAAATATCCATTTGCTCAGTGGTCATAGTCCTGCTTTCTACCTTTCACACACTATTTCTGGACCACCTGTCTCAGAGACCTGAAACTATCTTCAATAGTGATCTGAGACTCTTGAGAAAATAATTTATTCATCTCTACATAGCCAGAACTTAGAACTCTATCAGGGGGGTGGGAGATACTCTACAAATGTTGCTTAAATTGAGTTGAATTCAGTTCATGGAAATGAGGCCTGACCAATTGAAAATGTGGTAGCAAATTCCTCCAGCCTCAACTTCCACAAACAGAGAATTTGTGATAACCTTTGTGTCCCTATATGAAATTAAGTCATTATGCTATGATAGCTGAGTTGCCAGACTTAGCAAGTGAAAATATAGGATGCCCTGTTAAAGTAGAATTTCAGAAAAATAAAATTTTTTGCTATAAGTATTTCCTGTGAAATACTAAAAGATTATTTGTTTTTATCTGAAATTCAAATGTAATGGGGTATCCTGTGTTTTACTGAAAACCCTACAGAATAGGCACTTTATCTTTGCTTACACTTAATGTCTACTAATTTATGTCATTTATTTATGTTCACTATTTCTTCAAGTATCTATCATAGGCAGTTTCAGTGAGTACTTTTTTATAGTGATAATCACCAGGCTTTCCTCTTTGACTTATGTACCATCTAAGCAAAGTTAAATGTGTCTATAAAATAGAGATAATAAATTTGGATGTCTTTTTTGTATTTATGAGTATTTGTATGTAAATTTAGTAATTCTTTTTATCTCAGCATGTCTAGTAAAGATTGTTGGCTGTGAAGTGTATTGTTCTCAAAACATGCCTTGTACTTAAAATGATTTTTCATTTTCTAATGCAAGAAAGTGGTGATTCTGCCCTAAGATACACTGGAGGATGCAATCAGGTATAGGACTTCAAAATTTCAGTGGTACCAAGGCTTTGCTAGAACAAGGGAACGAAGTCCTATTACTTGTACACAAACAATTTAGCCACTGGCTACTCCATTAAACTAGCTTATATACATGAGATTTGATTTTCAGGCTTTGGTGAAAGAGATATATTTATCATTGCACCTGCAGAATCCATTTAATTAGACTTTTTCACATGTTCTCTAAAGAATAAATGAAAGTTAATATGCTTTCTATAATATACTGCTTCACTCTGTCATGACATACATACTTGAAATGATGAATGTGAGTTACTGAATGCCATTCAGACCATTTGGACCACAGCAAACTCAGTACCTTAAGGGGCTCCTGGGTGGCTCAGTCCATTAAGCATCTCACTCTTGATTTTTGCTCAAGTCATTTCTCATTGCTCATGGGATCAAGTCCCACATTGGTCTCTGTGCTGATAACACGGAGCCTGCCTGGGATTCTCTCTCTCTCTCTCTCTCTCTCTCTCTCTCTCTCTCTCTCTGCCCCTCCCCCACTTGTGCTCTCTCTCTCTCAAAATAAACAAACTTAGAAAAAAAAACTCAGTATCTTGATTACAAGCTGGTCTTTCCACATACACAAAGATTTTTTTAGTGTATAGTGGACATCTTAAGTTTTGTCTGCCAAATCTTTCACGTTTCTTTGAGTAACAGCACCCTGACTCTCATTGGGAATCCATCCTCCCTGCATTGTCAGTCCTGTACCCACCCCCACTCCTATTCTAGGAGAGGACAAATGTCCTAGAATTGAATGATCAGTGCACAGCATGGGAGTAAGGGGATACAGTATCGGACATTTTACATTTGAGGTTCATGGAAGACAAATAGATGGGAATACTAAGAAAAGAGATGACTACATAGGTCTGGAACTCAGGACTAAAGAATAGTTGGAGTAACAGATGTGACTCCATGACACTGTGAATGGCTTGAGGCCAGAAAGAAACCCATCTTACTGGCATGTGTATCCCCAGCACCTAAGTACAAACGGCGACTGACATATTCATTCATGCATGCATTCACTCAAAAAAAAAAAAAAAAAGGTACCATCTGAAACACTAGGAGTGGGGGAAATGGAGAAGAGCAAAGCTGAGGGAACTCATGTAAAAGAAACTATTTGCTCTCTGAACAAGGAAGACTGGTGGTTTGCCAGAAGGAAGAGGGCAAGAAGCAAAGGAAGATGAAATACAAGAAAAGGGTTGAGTTACATAAAGAGTTGTGAATGTTGGAATAGTTAGAAAAGAGAATGGAGGAAGCAGCTGGATCACAGTATACAGGCAGAAGGTCAAGGAGCACTGTAGGGGAAGCTGAAACTGGATGCCATATTGTGGTGGCAACGATCCCAGTCATTGCTTCTCTCCAGCACTGATCTTCCTTTCACCCACGAATTAGGCCTCCATGTTCTGCCTTCTTTTAGCAGTGCTCCTACTGTTCCTATAGCATTTGTCAATATTTGATCATAGCTGTCTAGTCCATCTATCCTTACACACTGTGAATTCCCCATCTTTGTATTTCTAGCCCCTTATGTAAGACCTGCCACATAGAAGTCATGCAATCAGTGTGTGTTCAATTGAACTGAATACCTAAATCGAATGATTGATTCTCTTACAGATTGTAATCTGAAAAACAAACTAATTAAATCATTGTTTTAATGGTAGTATAAAAATGTGTTTTGGGGGCAAACATTGAGGTTCGACATGAAAAGGTTATGCAACCAATGTCACTCAAAAGTGATAAACATGAGGGGCGCCTGGGTGGCTCAGTCGGTTGAGCGTCCGACTTCGCTCAGGTCACGATCTCACCGTCCGTGAGTTCGAGCCCCGCACCAGGCTCTGTGCTGACAACTCAGAGCCTGGAGCCTGCTTCAGATTCTGTGTCTCCCTCTCTCTCTGGCCCTCCCCCCATTCATGCTCTGTCTCTCTCTGTCTCAAAAATAAATAAATGTTAAAAAAAAATTTTTTTAAAAATTGATAAACATGAAAGACCAAACACCTAGCATGAATTGCTTAGATCGTGTTTATGAAAATATAAAATTAAAGGCAAAGCTTATTGGACCAAAGTTGCCATGTTGTCGCTTTTTGTTGTCCATAGCTGCACTTCCTCATGAGATAATCATCAGATTCTGTCAGAGTGTCTGTTTCTTGTGTAATGCCAAGGTTAACTTGGCAAATGAGTTTCAAAAATAAATATGGGCTCACTGTAGAATTGTAGAGCTGTAATCATTCAAAATGTTTATCACTTCTCAACACCTAGCTAAAAATATTTAAAGCTCTATATGGTTTGCCAGCTCCTCTGTTGAAATTCTCAACTCTTCTGTTGACTCAGGAGAGAGCAAACTAAGACTAAACAATCTTAGGTGTCTATATGTTCATAAATATAATAGGTGATATGGTACAATGGAAAGGATTGGCCCAATACGCTAACATTTAAAAAGAAGATTTTAGGGGTGCCTGGGTGGCTCAGTCGGTTAAGCGTCCGACTTTGGCTCAGGTCATGATCTCGCGGTCTGTGAGTTCGAGCCCCGCGTCGGGCTCTGTGCTGACAGCTCAGAGCCTGGAGCCTGTTTCAGATTCTGTGTCTCCCTTTCTCTCTGACCCTCCCTGATTCATGCTCTGTCTCTCTCTGTCTCAAAAATAAAATAAAACGTTAAAAAATTTTTTTTGAAAAAAAAAAGAAGGTTTTATTTCTTAAAAATGTTCTTTATTTATTTTAATGGGGGGTGGGGGGTGAGGGAAGGGCAGGCGGGGGGAGGGAGAGAGAATCCCAAGCAGGTTCCCTGCTGTCAGCACAGAGCCTGAGGTGGAGTTCAATACCAGGAACCATGAGATCATGAGCTGAGTGGAAATCAAGAGTCAGACACTTAGCCAACAGAGCCACCTAAATGCTCCATAAAAAAGATTTTATAAGTGGAGTATTTAAGGAGGTTATTTGGCAGAATAAAAGGAAAAGAATATTCTAGGGAGGAAATAATGCCTTATGAAGGGCACCAAACTACCCCAAGTAGAGAGAAAGGGTTCACCAGATTTAAAGGCATCGATTAGGCCATATTTAACAGTGGGTGGGATTCCAAGTGTGAAATATCAGAGGTAGGGACTCTGTCTGATTTGCTTTCTTCCAGGCTATCAGAATATTAAGACTGGGGCTGGTCCAGAATGTCAGAAGCCTAATTAGCTAGCTTACCTTCAATCTCACATTTATTTTTGTTCCATGTGACCAGAATAAGATCTAAAATGTGAGTTTGAATGTTAAAGGTACTTTGGCCTAAGCTAATTTAAATCCAGTTAGATTAGAAAAATGGTTGTTCCCCTAATACAGTTCGGTATAACATATTCCTCTGCATTGAGGTTAGTAGCCAAGGTGCTAACTTTGCTTTACTTTGTCATTGTTTCATTTATATATTCCTGCCACAGGAACTTCTTAGAGGGGTATTGAAGTAGGATTTGGACATTTGTGCCTGGCCAAAACACCCTAAAAATATAACAAAATCTCAACAAATAATGATTTTTAAAAATTGAAATGCATTTTCCTAGGCTTTGGTTTAGGCTGTGTAATGTTACTGAAATTAATCTCCCTATAGGTTTGTTTCCTTCATTATATTATTAGTTTCTTATGGACAAAAACTGTTTGAGTCTACTTTATATTCCTAGAGCATAACACAGAGCCAGGCACATGGTGAAGCATTTAAATGCTTGTTGAGAGGGACTGGTTGTCCAGTGCCAGTTGTATAATTAGAATTTCTTTTTTTCTTACAGAGTTAGGAACAAAACTGCAGTGACCTGCTGCTATTTTGAGATGCTGACTATCATGGAAATTTTCCCAACCTGCTTTGTTGGGATAGCCCAGCCACAAGAGCTCTACTCAATGTAAAAACTGTACCAAGTATGCTTTGTAAAACCTTGGGGCAGTTAGCGTGAGGCTATGCAAGGAATACCAAATTGGTAGTGTGCTAATCTGGGCTCTATTACTTAATCTACTAACTATGAGAAAGCCACTTCATCTCTCAGGGGCCTTAATTTCCTCTTCTGTTCATTAAGGGGATTGTATTAAATTATCTCTAAATTCTCTACCAGCATTAACGTTCACCTAAAATTCAGCTTTGTGTTCCTAACACAATGCTGGACTTATATTATGAGTTTAATATTTATTAGTTGAATTAAGTTGAAGTCTAAGGGCCTCTAACACTTCACAGTGTTTTAGTGTAAACCTCACATTGCTTTCAATGTTAACTTTAAAATTAAAATCAAAATTGTTTCTCGAAAAGGTTATTTTCCTCTCATTTTTCCTTTATCCAGCTTATATATGAACACTCACACCATGAGAAAATCACAGTAAGTCAACTTGTACTTTTTAAAATCTAAGTTGACAAATTTTGCCTTTATGAGCACAACATTCTCTAAGAGAATGAGATTTCAAGGGGGAAATATTTTAAATTACTTGTGCAGTTAGTTCAGTTACTCAAGAAGTTCTGAGGACACACAGTAACATACTAACAATCTGTAAGTGAAAAAGCGGTAGTTTTATTTCTGTAACAAAATGTATTCCTTCAAAGAACTTATTGAAAGCCTCTAGCTTACTTATAGTTACCAAATGACTTTCTTTTTTTTTTTTTTTTTAAGTTTTTTTTTCCAACGTTTATTTATTTTTGGGACAGAGAGAGACAGAGCATGAACGGGAGAGGGTCAGAGAGAGAGGGAGACACAGAATCGGAAACAGGCTCCAGGCTCCGAGCCATCAGCCCAGAGCCTGACGCGGGGCTCCAACTCACGGACCGCGAGATCGTGACCTGGCTGAAGTCGGACGCTTAACCGACTGTGCCACCCAGGCGCCCCACCAAATGACTTTCAAAGTAATATAAAATCTTTACTTTTTAAAAAATTTGTTTGTGGGGCGCCTAGGTGGCTCAGTCGGTTGGGCGTCCGACTTTGGCTCAGGTCATGATCTCAGGGTTTGTGAGTTCAAGCCCTGCGTCAGGCTCTGTGCTGTTAGTTCAGAGCCTGGAGCCTGCTTCTGATTCTGTGTCTCCCTCTCTCTCTGCCCCTCCCCCACTCACAGTCTGTCTCTATCAAAAAATGAATAAATGTTAAAAAAAAATTAGAAGAAAAATTTGTTTGCAATTTCTTTTAAATGTTTATTTATTTTTGAGGGGGTGGGCAGAAAGAGAGGGAGACCAGAGAATCCAAAACACCTGGGGCTCGAACTCGTGAACCGCAAGATCACGACCTGAGCTGAACTGACTTAACTGACTGAGCCACCCAGGTGCCTCCACAAATTTGTAATTCACAGTTTTAACTAATTCAAGTTTTTTTTTTTTTCATAAAAATCAATAAAATTAGTGTGGTTGTACATATTTATATGATTACCCTCCAAATTATACACAACTCTATACTAACATGGAATTACTTTTAATGGTCATTGTTAACATATTGGGGTTAAACACTGATCTCTCAACAGTAGTAATGGTACCTGCTGGAAGTAGAGTATCATTACAAGGAAGAAGGATTGGTATTTAATATATTTTTTGACTGCTTACCATATGACAGGCACTTTGCATCATTTCATTTGACCTTGTCAGTTATTTTAATATTATTATTATTTCCATTTTTAAAATGAGAAAACTAATGTTTAAAGAAGTTGTTACTTGCTCCAGAGAAAACAACTGGATTCCATCCCAAGTTGTCAAATATCAAAGCCAATGCATGTACCTAAATGCTATGTTATGTTTACTTTGTTATAGTAACTGCCTTACATAATTCTTTCAAGAATTCATGAATTTGTCTAACTAGAATTTCATCAAAAATTTTTCTCTGGGGGCACTTAGGTGGCTCAGTCAATTAAGCATCCAACTTCAGCTCAAGCCATGATCTCATGGTTTGTGAGTTCAAGCCCTGGGTTGGGTTCTGTGCTGACAGCTCAGAGCCTGGAGCCTGCTTCAGATTCTGTGTCTTCCTCTATCTCTGCCCCTCTCCCTCTATCTCTCTCTGTCTCTTTCGAAAGTAAATAAACATTAAAATATTAAAAAAATAAAAACAAAAATCTTTCTCTGAAACTCAACTAACTAGATAGTCACATAAAGGTCAATATCTGCCCAAGATCCTTGAGTTAACAAAAAAAGTTTTAATTTCTTGTATGAATTTACCACTTCCTCTGATATGTGATAATCAAACTACAGTTATAAAGAGTCACCCTATCATTGGCAGGGGACATTATTAATGCTTAACATCACTGAGAACATCAACCACGAAAACAACTGTGGTTTAGTATTTCCCCATGGGAGATATTGATATCAAGACTTCAACAGTTAAGTGTGTATTAAGTTTGTCCAAAACTTTAGACCAAAAAAATTCTCAGAAGTTTCCTTACTAAATAATCATTTCAAAATACTTGTCAGTGGAGCTATCTAGAAATACCTCAAAAATATACATTTATAATATACCTTTATATGCCTAAAAGATTAACCATTCCAAATTAGCTAAACAATACTTGTGCCCCTATAATCAGTCATATAGTTTGATGGTCAATCAATATTTACTGATCTCATGCTTGGAGCTCAAACTTCTGTTTTGTAATTACATTTCAAGGAATTTTTCCTTAATAAGGATTAGTCAAAGATGTTTGGCTGTGCATTTTTTAGTAGGAAATTGTAAATGCCTGAAGTCATCAAAAGAAGATTGATTAAATAAAATAAAGTACATTTGTATACAGTAGACCTATATTCATTGATATGGGAAGATGTCCATGATGTATAGCTAAATGAAAAGGTGATTATTAAATTCTATGTAAAGTGATCTTGCTTTTGTTTATTTGTTTTTTTTTTTTAAATAAACCTGTTCCATGGGTTCAAGCCCCGCTTTGGGCTCTGTGGTGACAGCTGGGAGCCTGGAGCCTGCTTCGGATTCTGTGTCTCCTTCTCTCTTTGCCCCTCCCCCACTTGTGCTCTGTCTCTATCAAAAATAAGTAAATGTAAAAAAAAAAAAATTAAAAAAAAAATGTGGCGCCTGGGTGGCTCAGTTGGTTAGGTGTCTGACTTTGGCTCAGGTCATGATCTCACAGTTCGTGGGTTCCAGCCCCAAGTCAGGCTCTGTGCTGACAGCTGGGAGCCTGGAGCCTGGAGCCTGCTTCGAATTCTGTTTCTCCTTCTCTCTCTGCCCCTCCCCCACTTGTGCTCTGTCTCTCTGTGTCTATCAAAAATAAATGTAAAAAAAATAAAAATAAATTAAAAATAAACCTGTTCAAGGGTGCCTCGGTGGCTCAGTTGGTTAAGCGTTGGACTCTTGGTTTCAGCTCAGGTCATGATCTCACAGTTTGTGAGTTCGAGACCCATATCAGGCTCTGCACTGATAGTGCAGAGCCTGCCCGGGATTCTCTCTCTCTCTCTCTGTCCTTCCTTTGCTCTCTCTGTGTCTCAAAATAAGTAAACGTTCTAAAAAAACAAAACAAAACAAAACAAATAAACCTGTTCAAAACCAGAATGAGACACCACCTCACACCTATTAGAATGGCTATATCAGAAAATCAAGTAATAACACGTGTTAGTGACGATGTGGAGAAAAGGGAACACTTGTGCACTGTCGGTGGGACTATAAATTGGTGCAGCCCCTATGGAAAATAGTGTGGAAGTTCCTCACAAATATAAACATAGATTTTAGTGGAAGCAATTCCACTTCCAAGTATATATCCAAAGAAAATGAAAACAGTAACTCAAAAAGACATATGCACCACCATATTTGCTATAGAATTATTCACAACAACGAAGATATGGAAATAACCTAAGTGTCCATTGATGGAAGAATGGATAAAGAAGATATATGCATACCATAATATTATATATATAATAGAATATTTTATATAAATATACCAGAATCTTATTCAGCCACAATAAAGAAGAAAATCTTTTTTTTTAATGTTTTATTTATTTTTGAGACAGAGAGAGACAGAGCATGAGCAGGGGAGGGGCAGAGGGAGAGGGAGACACAGAGTCTGAGGCAGTCTCCAGGCTCTGAGCTGTCAGCACAGAGCCCGACACGGGGCTCAAACTCACAAACTGCGAGATCATGACCTGAGCTGAAGTCGGACCCTCAACTGACTGGGCCACCCAGGCGCCCCAAGTAGAAAATCTTGACATTTGTAATAACATGGATGGATCCTGAGGGCTTTATGCTAGTGAAATAAGTCAGAAAGGAAAAGACAAATACCATATAATTTTGCTTATATGTAGATTCAGAAAAAAAAAAAAAAAAAACCAACTCACAGATATAGAGAGCAGTTGGTGGTTGCCAGACAGAGGCAGGGGGTTTAGGCTGGGAAATATGCATGAAAGGTATCAAAAGGTACAAATTTCCAGTTATAAAATAAATTAAGTTATAGAGTTATAATGTGAAACATGGTGACTTTAGTTAATAGTACCATATTGCATATTTGAATGTTGCTGAGGGTAAATTTAAAAGTTCTCATCATTAATAAGTATATATTTTGTAAGTATATATGGTGATGGATGTTAACTAGACTTATTGTGGTGATGATTTCATAACATACATAAATATCAAATCGTTATGTTGTATACTTAAAACTAACATAACGAGGGGCGCCTGGGTGGCGCAGTCGGTTAAGCGTCCGACTTCAGCCAGGTCACGATCTCGCGGTCCGTGGGTTCGAGCCCCGCGTCGGGCTCTGGGCTGATGGCTCAGAGCCTGGAGCCTGTTTCCGATTCTGTGTCTCCCTCTCTCTCTGCCCCTCCCCCGTTCATGCTCTGTCTCTCTCTGTCCCAAAAATAAAATAAAAACGTTGAAAAAAAAATTTAAAACTAACATAACGTTATATGTCAACTATACCTCAGTTAAAAATTTTTAAATAAATAAATAAACATGTGTATGTATTCATGAATGTATTTAAAAGAAAAAAATCTGGAAGATATTCTATGCACCAAAATGTTAGCAGATCTCTGAGTAATGGAATTACAGGTGGCATTATTTTCTTCTTTATATATTTTATTGTTTCCTGATAATTTTGCAATGAGAATAAATTACTTTTATAATCAGACAACAAAAGCTATTTAAAACATCTCTGATAAGCATTAGGAGGAAGTTTAATCTATGGTCCCTGAGAAATGTTTACAGTGTCCATGTATGAAGCACACTTAAAAAGAGTCTATTATATTTGTCACAGCCCCTGTTGGAAACTCCAGAATTACTCAGTTAATCAATCATAAGCATTTGTCAAAAACACACAATGTTCGGGACTTGATGCTTCATAGGGTAAGAGAAAAAAGAAATTCAATGTACCTTAAAGGATCTTAGACTAGCTGGAGGATGAAAACATATCTACAGGATCCATTTTTACTAATAACTAGTAAAGAGTGTAAAAACTCGCTAACTTATGTTCACGGGCAGAAGAAAGTTTATCTCTTAGCCACCTATTGAACCTGGTTCATGCTTGTGCTTAAGATGAGGTTGAGGCAGACCTCTATTATTTTTTGTATTATTTTAAATTTCTAATTTCAAAGCCATTAGTGTATTAGGATCTGTTGTACTCTATTGTACCAAAAGCTAAATTTATGAATTTATGAATTTTTTTCCTACAACAATGAAAAAAAACTAACAGTTGGGCGTTATTTAATATCATTAACTTTGTATTATCTGAAATCATCTGAAAATGTGATATTCCTCATACCTAATTTTCTTAATGTCTAGAGCTTACACATTAAGGGTCACACTTTTTAATATTTTACCCAAATATTCACAACGTATGTTCTTGCCTTCTTAAGTCGCTAAATAAAATGTGATACTTTCTCCAGAATTTATTACAATGAATACTCACTATTATATATAAATTTGTCCCAAACTACTGAAAAGTATGACTTTTTGCCCATTTGTTGACTGGGTCTAATGTTATGGTTTCTCAGGTCTCGTGTCTGCTTTTTGCTGCTATAGTTTTTAAACTATATAGTCTTTGTTCTTCAGGTGTCACCTGTCACTTGCTGCTAAGAATCTGACGTTAGCAATGTTCCTCTCTTCCTCTTTCTTCTTTTCTCTCTAATTTACTGCAGGCTAAGAATAAGACCACTCCTCCAAATGAATGGAGAAGGTAGGAGCTCTCATATGTAAAGTATACGGGCTCATAGACTTTGAGAAATTTACATTGGCTATTCTGAAGCCTTTCTTGTCTTCCTGATTCTCAGTACTGCCATTGATTGCTGAGGTTTTCATAACCTCTAGATTTCTGAGATGTTTTGTATTTCAAAAAAACTTTGATGGGACCTTTTAAATTGACTTTAATCATTAAATTGATCTTAGAATCTTAGAATTGAAGGCAGACCTCCTTCAGAAAAGAAGGGTAAAAAAGATATATAGAATAAGTATTGAGAAATGATGCAAAAACAAAAAAAAGAGAAAGATACAAAAGGAAAAGAGAAGAAAGTTGGGACAAAAAGAAGGGAAGGAAGACAAAGGCAAGGAGAGCTGAGGGTATGATAGACAAAAAGAGACAGAAGGACAGGGCACATAGGTGGCTCAATCAGTTAAGCATCCATCAGGCTCTTGATTTTGGCTCAGGTCATGATCTCATTGTCCATGAGCTAGAGCCCCATGTTGAACTCTGCACTGACCGCATGGAGCCTGCTTAGGATTCTCTCTTTCCCTCTCCCTCTCTCTCTCACCCTCCCCCACTTGCTCTCTCTCTGTCTCAAAATAAATAAACATTAAATTAAAAAAAATAGAAGGAGAGATGAAAAGATTTAGCGGGGGAAGAAATGATGCAGAGAGAGGGACTAGAGGAGGAAAGAAAATTAAAGTAGCAGTGGGAAGAGGAGAAACAGATGTGGAGAGAGACAGAAAGAGAAAAACAGATATAGGAAGAATGAGGTAGAAAAAAAGAGGCATAGAGACAGAGTAATAGAGAGATAAAAAGAGAGAAAAGGAGGGAGGGAGAGATATACCACTGGGACTCACTGGGGGCCATCTTAGAGGCTGGCTCCCCCACCACTTAGTTAACCAGTTTGATATTAACTGAAGTTCAAATTTAAACTTCTGAAAAACAAATGACAAGAGTGTAAGATGGCTTTTGAGAACTTAACCCTTTTCTTCTGAAGTTTTTTTTTTAATTTTTTTTTCAACGTTTATTTATTTTTGGGACAGAGAGAGACAGAGCATGAACAGGGGAGGGGCAGAGAGAGAGGGAGACACAGAATCGGAAACAGGCTCCAGGCTCTGAGCCATCAGCCCAGAGCCCGACGCGGGGCTCGAACCCACGGACCGCGAGATCATGACCTGGCTGAAGTCGGACGCTTAACCGACTGCGCCACCCAGGCGCCCCTTCTTCTGAAGTTTTAAAAAGGAGACTAACTAACTGAAAGAAGTCAGAGAAAGAGATCATATGATTTCACTCATGTGGAATATGAGAAATTCAATAGATGAACATAGGGGAAGGGAAGGAAAAGTCAGATAAAAACAGAGAGGGAGGCAAACCATAAGAGACTCTTAAATACAGAGAACAAACTGAGGGTTGCTTGAGGGGAGGTGGGTGTGGGGATGGGCAAAATGGGTGATGGGCAGTAAGGAGGGCACTTGTTGGGATGAGCCCTGGGTGTCGTATGTAAGAGATGAATCACTGGGTTCCTTCCTGAAGCCAAGTCTACACTGTATATTAACTAATTTGAATTTAAATTTAAAAAAAATTAAATTAAATTTTAAAAAATTAAAAGGAGAGCAACTAAGCAATATTGAAGATTGTTAGTAATATTTACTATCTTAACAGGAAAATTGTCATGGGAATATAAATGTGACTTTATGAACATGGCATAATTTTCTCTGGCTGCAATATTGGCAGGTAGAACTTAGGTTCTAAGGTTCTCTCTCTCTCTCTCTCAATGAGGTATAATTTACCTACAGTAAACTTCACTCATTTTCATGTATAGTTCTATCATTTTTGACAAAGGTACTATTATGTAATGATAACCATAATCAAAATAGAGAACAGTTCCATCACTTCAAAATATTAGTACTCCTTTTCTATTTTCTTCCTTTTCTTCCCTTACTCAGGCAAGAATTTGTCTCCAGAATTAAGTCAATAATGTACCAGAAATCTTATAATAAAGAAAACTACACTATGTCAGAGTTCATCTCTAGAAATGAGGTATGTAGGGTTGAAGTATGATAGAAGTGATGGAGATAAAGGAAGCCCAAGGGACTGTCACAGTAAGCACACAAGAATGGCTGTAAACGTACAAGACCAGGACTGTAGGGACAGACTCTCAAGCTTTCATTTCATGTCAACTAATCTGATGCTACACCAATATTTCCTGTACCTGAAGAAGCAGAACATTAACAACAGTTTTTATGGATACGTGCAGAGGAATGGACTTACCTACTCAAAGGTTTGTTTTTGTTTTTTTTTTTTTAATTTTTTTTTAACGTTTATTTATTTTTTTGGGACAGAGAGAGACAGAGCATGAACGGGGGAGGGGCAGAGAGAGAGGGAGACACAGAATCAGAAACAGGCTCCAGGCTCTGAGCCATCAGCCCAGAGCCCGACGCGGGTCTCGAATTCACGGACCGCGAGATCGTGACCTGGCTGAAGTCGGACGCTTAACCGACTGCGCCACCCAGGCGCCCCTCAAAGGTTTGTTTTTAACCTGTACTAAAAGAAGAGTGAAAATTAGTTACCTTCCCAGGTAGAAATATCTTAGCTGATTGCCTACTTGGGTGTAAATTAATTAAGAATAGAGACATTCTTGTGACGAGCACTGGGTGATATGGAATTCTTGAATCTCTACATTGTACATCTGAAGCTAATATAACACTGTGCTGACTAACTGGAATTAAAATAAAAACCTAAAAAATAAAAATAAGAGTAAAGACTTTTTTTCATATTTCAATGCATTTGTGTCTTGCATATCTATATATATCTGGCTGATATAACTTTTATCCCTCTCAGCATATCTTTCACATCCTCTTTCAATCATAAGTGTGAATGGAGCATATATTCTGTATTCTTAGCTACTCAGATAACTATGTAATAGGTACTAAAAAGGCATAAAAAGAATGATAGACTTTTATCTACAAAAATAAGATATAAAAAAGATAGAACCCACAAGGATGAATCTGAAATAGGATTAAAGGGAAATAAATTAAGATAATTTGAGAAATAGGGGCACCTGGGTGGCTCAGTTGGTTAAGCTTCTGACTTTGGCTTGGGTCATGATCTCATGATTTGCGAGTCCTAGTCCCGCGCTGGGCTCTGTGCTGACAGCTCAGAGCCTGGAGCCTGCTTCAGATTCTGTGTCTCCCTCTCTCTCTGACCCTCCCCCGTTCATGCTCTGCCTCTCTCTGTCTCAAACATAAACATTAATTTTTTTTTAAAAAGGTAATTTGAGAAATAAATATCAAAGGAGTTAAATATAATTTACATATAATATGTGAATTGGTGTGTGTGTGTATCAACGGAGAGAAGGATTATGAATCAGAGGTAAAGATAGGTACAATAGGTGTAATAATATTGGAGATTTAAATAAAATTCATATAGTTTGGGAAAACTAGAAGTATCTAAAGCCCAACAGATACAAGAAAAAAACACTATTGGTGACTGAAAGGAAAATGGAGGGGTTAAAAAGTGGGAAAAAGTTTAGGATAATGTGGAGAGTATGTGGAAAAATAGAAAGATGATCAAGTCGGAGAAATTGTTCAGACTAAGAAATCCAATGTTTATCATGTAGCTGTCAAGTCAAACACAGCTTACAGAAACTTTACAAATTGTAGTCACTCTCTTGGACTCTCTACATTATCCTGACTTAGCTTCGTTCACATTCTTAACAAAACAAACAAGCGGGGAAACAATACACCAGTGACCTTACTGTCGTATGGCTCATTTTTCAAGAACCTTTAGTTGTACCTAGTGATCACCAAACTTTCTCAGAGCTTCCACTCATTTTAGGCTTTTTAAAATTGAGGTATAATTGATGTATAACATGATATTAGATTCAGGTGTGCAACATAATAATGATTTCATATTTGTATATACTGTGAAATAATCACATTAAGTCAGGTTGCTGTCTGTCACCCTATAAGGTTACAAATTCTTTTCTTGTCATGAGAACTTCGTAACCAATTTTATTTTATTTTACTTTTTAACTTTTACTTATTTTTGAGAGACAGAGCACGAGCGAGGGAGGGCAGAGAGAGAGGGAGACACAGAATCCGAAGCAGGCTCCAGGCTCTGAGCTGTCAGCACAGAGCCGGAAGCAGGGCTCAAACCCACAAACCATGAGATCATGACCTGAGCCAAAGTTGGATGCTTAACTGACTGAGCTACCCAGGCGCCCCGCTCTTAGCCAATTTAAAAAAAAAAATTTTTTTTTAACATTTATTTATTTTTGAGACAGAGCATGAACAGGGGAGGGCCAGAGAGAGAGGGAGACACAGAATCTGAAACAGGCTCCAGGCTCTGAGCTGTCAGCACAGAGCCCGACACGGGGCTCAAACTCACGGACCATGAGATCATGACCTGAGCCGAAGTCTCTTAGCCAATTTTAAATGTGCAATGCATTGCATTCATTTTATGTTTGTCTTTCCTAAAGTTTTTCTTTTTTTTAATTTTTTTTAACGTTTATTTATTTTTGAGACAGAGAGAGACAGAGCATGAACGGGGGAGGGTCAGAGAGAGAGGGAGACACAGAATCTGAAACAGGCTCCAGGCTCTGAGCTGTCAGCACAGAGCCCCATGCGGGGCTTGAACTCACGGACCAGACGGCGAGATCGTGACCTGAGCCGAAGTCGGACGCTTAACCAACTGAGCCACCCAGGCACCCCAGTCTTTCCTAAAGTTTTACTCAGAAACAATGTATAACTTATTGATGTATAGTTATTTAGGGAAATGTGAAAATACATTTAGTGAACTGATCACCAGGAAAAGCCAATCTATTCAATTAATGCAAAAAAACTTATCTATTTGTTGGCAGTGTGATAAATGAGGATTTTTAGCAAAATTAGACCCTGTCATTCATCATCCTTTCAGAAACTAGCCTACATTCTTTCCGTTTTTGACACCCACATGCAATCAATCATTAAGCTTGATTGATTTCTGGCTCTTCCTCTCCATCTGTACTATCACCGCCCTGCTGAGGCTGTCTCCATCTGTCACTCTGGTACTGTTAGGGTCTTGCCTCCTCTGATCTAACCAGCAGTTTGGGGTGGTAAATGGTGTTGGGGTCAATGTGATGAGTGTCTTCTCCCTCCTTACCCACGTCCCACTGTTGCTCTAGAATTTACAGATTCATTTCTTCACGGCACCCTTTTCTATTCCCCAGAATCTAACTTCTCTTTTTTTCCAGACTGATCTTTCTGACCCAAATATCTGATGATACTACTCCCCTGTTAATAGTTCTTCAATGGCTCCCATCATCTGAAGCAAAAGTAGCAATTGCCAATGCCCTCAGGGGCCATGTAGGTGGCATAAGTGACATTTGAATAAAGTGGATCAGTTGGTTACTATTGCAGAGTGGTGACAGCAGAGTCTGTCAAATTTGGGAAAATGTTACCAGAATTCCCAGTTTTCAGGAGAGGCTAGAAGACCAGATTTACATGTGAAATTTCTCAATTTGTAAATGTAACAACTAGTTCAATACTTTCTAATATATCATGAGCCAAACAAACCACTTCTGTAGCCTGTGGATAATCAGTTTGCCAACTCTAATCTGATAGGATAAAATCCAAACTCCTTAGTGTGGCGTAAAGGGCTCTTCATGTTCTATTTCCTGCCTACCTTTTCAACCCTATCTCTTGACCATTCTAGCCAAAAAAGCATGTAGCTTCATTAATTGCAAGTTACCTTCACTTCCAGGAGAAATGCAGTTTTACTTGCCTTTATGTTTCCTCCTCTCTTCCTCTGATGGAGTGTCTTAATTCACACTGCATCACTCCCAAACGCTCATCCAATCCCTCTTTGATTAATCATCTTGCTTAAGTATCATGTCCTCCTAGAAGCTATCCTGTCTTTACCCCTCCCCTCCCTGGCCATCTAGGATAGATGTCTTTACAATGGGGTCACAAAACACTGAGTAAATCCCAGTCATTACTTAAAGACTCTAAGATAAGAAACAAGCATATGTGGGGAGCTAAGTTCCATTTCATGTTTGTAAGGATTGGATATATTTCATGTCAGTAGGCAAGTGTATCAACAGGTATGGAACTTAGATGCAATATCTGGCCTTGAGGTGGGGATCTGAGAAAAACCTTGTGAAATCCTGTGAAATAGGTGTAAGCACAGAAAAAGGACTATGTGAGAGGAGTCTTAAAAGTAATAGTTTGAGGGGCGCCTAGCTGACTCAGTAGTGCATGCAACTTTTGATCTCAGAGTTGTTAAGTTCATGTTTCGCATTGGTGTAGAGATTATTTAACAATAAAAATCTTGAAAAAAAAGAAAAGTAGTAGTTTGAGAATTAGGAGGAAAACCAGAAACAAGTGATGTCAAGGAAGATGAAGGGAAATTTTCAAGGAGGAGGAATTATATTCATCATGGGCAAATACTGCACAATGTCCAGTGAATTTAGCAATAACATCAGTAGACATTTTGATAAGACCAGTTTTTTTTTTAATGTTTATTTATTTTTAAGAGAGAGAGAGAGAGACAGAGTGCTACCAGGGGAGGGGCAGAGAGAGAAGGAGACACAGAATCTGAAGCAGGTTCCAGGCTCTGAGCTATCAGCACAGAGCCCTATGAAGCATGAGATCACGACCTGAGCCAAAGTCAGAGCCTCAACTGACTGAGCTACCCAAGCACCCCAATAAGACCAGTTTTTAAGGAATGGTGGGTGTGAAGCCAAACTAGAGTGAATTAAGGAATGAATAAAAACAAGGAAGTAGAAAGCATGAATAAAGATTATCTGCCAGGATTATTTTATGTGGATTGAAGAAGAGACACTAAAATTGTATGTGGGGTAAGGAGGCATTTTTTTTTGGAAGAGTTATTTATTGGTTATTTTTAGTATTTATCAATAGGGGACTAATTTGCATTTTGAGAAGGATAATTCAATATTATATGAGTTCCTTCATACTGCAAGTTATTTAGCATTTCTGCCACCTCTCTCCTCACTAAATCACAGTAGTGCTCACCAGTTATTTTGATAAACAAAAATATCCCCATCCCCATCCATATTTCCAAATGCCTTTGAGACAATGGTATCGGTCCTATTAGAGAAGCACAGCATGGCCTTCCACCAATAGGTTTTTTCACTCTCTCAACATTTTATTATGAAAAATTTCAAACAGAAAACCTGAAAGAATAGTTATTATAAACACTTGAATACCCACTAGCTAGATTTAGATGTTATTGACATCTTGCCATATTTGCTTTATTGATTTATATGTGTGTGTTTATATTTATTTTTTATTTTGCTGAACCATTTGAAAGGAAGCTGTCAACATCATGACACTTTATACATGCATCTCCTTAAGGACTGGTTCTATAATCACAACATTACGACCACATCTTAGAACACAAATCACAAAAAATTCCTTGACATCAATCTAAAACCCAATCTACATTCAAATTTTTTCAATAATCAGTTATAAAAAATTTTTTCCAAACCAGAACCTAATGAAAATTTACATGTTTAATTTGGCTGTTAGGCTTTTCAGTTTCTTTCATTCTAAAATATCCTCAGTTTTATATTTTTTGCAATATTAATTTTTTAAGAGATCAGGCCAATTGTCCAGTAGACCATCCTACATTTGAGTTTTTATCATAAATCCTTATGATATTATTTAATATGTCATTTTAACCCCCTTATTTGTGATAGAATGATATTTGGTCTAAAATACCTAGTTTGGGGCGCCTGGGTGGCGCAGTCGGTTAAGCGTCCGACTTCAGCCAGGTCACAATCTCGCGGTCCGTGAGTTCGAGCCCCGCGTCGGGCTCTGGGCTGATGGCTCAGAGCCTGGAGCCTGTTTCCGATTCTGTGTCTCCCTCTCTCTCTGCCCCTCCCCCATTCATGCTCTGTCTCTCTCTATCCCAAAAATAAGTAAACGTTGAAAAAAAAATTAAAAAAATAAAAAAATAAAAAAATATATAATACCTAGCTTGACTTATGCTATTCATTTTTGGCAAAAATATACCACAGATAATGCAAGGGAACATAATGTAAGCTCTTCTACTATTCATGATATTATGTTTGATCATGGAATTGAATTATTGCCCACTATAAGTTGTTGATTGTAGGTAATATATGTTTACATTGTTATAACGTTTGCACTATATGGGACTTGGTACATGGCAGGTGCTCATAAATATTTGCTGAATGAACAACTGAATAAATGAATGATATAAACTGAGTTTGAGGGATAGCTAGCAAAATGGAAGGAGTAGGGTTCTGACACACAAATTCTAGAATAAATGGTTACAGATCTAACTGAATAAAGAAATTATTGAGCATTTACTCTTTATTGTTTTAAATCTGATGTTTTATAATGAGCATATAATTTTTTGCTCATTCTTGTTTCTATGCTCATGTTCAGAAACGTGCCCTGATGTCATTTGCTATGAAAAGTGAAATAATTATGAGATAGTTCCTATGGGGAAATGTTTTCACTTGGTGTAACAAAATATCTTGAATAAAATGTTATTAACAAGTTTGATATTCTATCTGATGATCTTTGTCACTGAATAACAATAATATTGTTATCAGGTAGGGTTCTTTGTTGCTAGCACAGAAATTGACTCTAGCTTTAAGCATAATTAACTAACTAATTAATTAATTAATTGGAAGGATATGAGAAGTTCCCAAAATTGGAAAAAGAAAAAAAAAAAAAGGCCGAAAAGCCAAGAGTACAGAAAATGAGGTAGGTGATGACAAGAATACTAGATAGTCTCTTTAGGGTTCCAACATCTGGACAAATTAATTTTGTCTGCTAAATGAAAAGGAGAGCTAATCTGATTGGTTTAAGTGGAACTATGTCATTTTTCTGTTTGTTATTTGTTATCTGGCATCTGAACACATTTTATTTTATTTTATTTTATTTTATTTTATTTTATTTTATTTTATTTTATT
>NW_024412413.1:39155660-39161895 GCF_014898765.1 Herpailurus yagouaroundi
TTTTATTTTATTTTATTTTATTTTATTTTATTTTATTTTATTTTATTATGATTTTTAAGTAATTTCCACACCCAATGTGGGGCTTGAACTCACAACCCTGAGATCAAGAGTCACACACCCTACTGACTGAGCCAGCTAGCTACTCCTGAACACTTTTTAACTGAGGACAATTCCCATTCTGTGAGTCTTATTGGGAGAAAAGACCATGCCACCCATTACAGAAGCTACATGATGCTAGACATTCTCTTTTCCAATTCTTCAGCAGTTAAATCTTGGCCGCCAGAGCTAGGCTTGACCAATTTGGCATTCAAGCCAAGGGCTTTGAATATGGAGAAAATTTTGTAAAGCTGAAAGAAAAGTTCATGATGTTTCTCAGCAGTGGTGTAGAAGGGTCAGCAAACTTTATCTGTAAAAGACTAGATGGTAAATAGTTTAGATATCACATGTACATATAATATCTTTCCCATATTCATCTTCATTTGCTTAGAACTCTCTAAAGATGTTCATAATGTTGCGTAAGTGTCTTCACACATGGCAACTTGAGTCCCACAGGGTGAGTGATTCTGAAGAGTAAGAGAGCAACCAAGACTGAAGGCATAGTGTCTTCTATCACCTAATCTTGGAAGTGACAGATCATCACTTCTGCTGTATGTTATTGGTCACACAAAACAACACAGGGACAATGTGTAAGCAGTACAGTACACAGACTGTGAACACATGAGGTGAAGATCATAGGGGGCCCTCTTGGAGACTAGTGACCACAATTACTGTGCTACATATTACTATGTTACAATAATTACTATCTGGTGGTGGTGGCACCAATAATATTATTCTATTAGAGTTTTCACATAGTATGATCTTAAGCTATATTTGTTATTGCCTGCCTTACATTTGTTAGTGTCTGTTATTGCCTGCTTGTTTTGGGAGTTCATTCTCCAGTCTTCCCACTAATTCTGGAACCACTCAACATCCCTTCCATAAATATCTTTTCTGCCTATGGAAGTATGGTGGGCAGAATTCTAAGATGGCACCCAGGATTCCAGTCTCTAGTATACACACCACATGTAATCCATTCATCTTGAATGTCAGGAGACACTGAATATAATGGATTTCACTCTTGTGATTAGGTTTTATTACATTTAAAAAGCGAAGGATGTAAATAATATCCCAAACAGTTGATTTTTGGTTAATCAAAAGCAGATTATCTTGCTGGTGGAAATATAAAATGGTGCAGATGCTATGGAGAACAGTATGATTGTTCCTCAAAAAATTAAAAATAGAATTACCATAAGATCCAGCAATTCCTCTTCCTAATATAAACTTAAAGAATTCAAAGCAAGGGCATGAAAAGATATTTGTATACTCATATTTATAGTAGTATTATTCACTGCAGTAAAAAGGTGGAAACATCCCAAATATCCAATGACAGATGAATAAACAAAATATAATGTATGGCTATATACACACACCCATACACACACACACACATAGGAATATTATTCAACCTTAAAAAGGAAAAAAAAATCAGACACATGTTACAATATGAATAAACCTTCAGGGTATTATGCTAAGCGACATAAGGCAGTCACAAAGGGACAAACTGTATGGTTCCTTTCATATAAGGTACTTAAAGTAGTCAAACTCATAGAGAGATTGAGTATAATGATGGTTTTCAAGGACTGAGGGGTGGAAAGATGGAATTATTCTTTAATGGGTACAGAGTTTCAGTTTTTCAAGATGAAAAAAATTTCTGTGGATGGATGGTTGTGATGGTTGCACAGCAATGTGAATGTACTTAATGCCACTTTACACTTAAAAAAATGAAATCTAGGTTATATATATTTTAACACAATTTAATTTTTTAATTAAAAATTTTTAAATGTAAAAAAAAACTTTAAGATTATCCTGAGTGAGCTGGAATTAATAAAGCTCTTTATTTTATTTTATTTTATTTTATTTTATTTTATTTTATTTTAATTTTTAGAGGAGCAGGGAGAGGGGCGGAGAAAGAGAGAGAGAGAGAGAGAGAGAGAGAGAGAGTGACTCTTAAGCAGGCTCCACACTCAGCATGAATGGAGCCCTACATGGGGCTCGATCCCATGACCCTGGGATAATGACCTGAGCTGAAATCAAGAGTTGGACGCTCAACCAGCTGAGCCACGCAGACACCCCAATAGGAAAAGCTCTTAAAAGAGGGACTGAGACTGTCCTGGAGAGAGATTCGCCTACTGGTCTGACATCATGCTGTGAGCTGCCTATGGAGAAGGCCATATGGCAAGGACCTGAGAGCAGCTTCTAGGAGTGGACAGCCAGTCTCCGGCTGATTGCCAGAAAGAAAATGGGTACCTCAGACCTACAACCACAAGGAATTGAATGCTGTCAACAACCAGAGACCTTGGAAGAGGAACCCAAGCCTTAGTGAAGATGCAGCCAGCCACATCTTGATTTCAGCCTTGCAAAACCCTGAGCAGAAGACCCAGCTAAAATGTGTCAGACTCCTAAGCAACAGAAATTATGATTTAAAAATTTGTGTTGTTTTAAGCCATTAAATTTTTTGTAATGTCATGCATAGCAATAGAAAACTAATGCAAATAGGCAGTGTCAGTCTGTTTTTTGTAGTCAGGAATCCTGACTGGTTCATGTGTTCACTCTTGGCCAGGGGACCATGATGGATAATTCCAAGACTCTGTGCCATGAAATAAATAATATTCCTTTCCTTCCAAAAAGCTATGCATTACTATTAACAGAAGAAGGAAGGCGGGCCAGACAGGTGAAACTGAAAAAATAAAAAGGAAAGATGTTCACCACACACTATATATATTTCATTTAGAATTTTTTAGTGTTAATTTTTTTTTTAATTTTTTTTTCCACGTTTATTTATTTTTGGGACAGAGAGAGACAGAGCATGAACGGGGGAGGGGCAGAGAGAGAGAGGGAGACACAGAATCAGAAACAGGATCCAGGCTCTGAGCCATCAGCCCAGAGCCTGACGCGGGGCTCGAACTCACGGACCGCGAGATCGTGACCTGGCTGAAGTCGGACGCTTAACCGACTGCGCCACCCAGGTGCCCCTAGTGTTAATTTTTAACCACAAGTTTCCACTGTCTTAATAGTGGTGTTCCAAGTCTTCATTGATTTGTTACCTTTAAGTTATGATGGTGGGGTAGAAATAGACTTTCTCTGTAAGTTCTAAGGAACTGTGAGGTCATTTAGACTAGTCAGACTACTGGACAGATGTGTAATTGGGGACAACCCAGTAAGACATGCCTAATGCTCAAAGACACAATCCAAATGGGCAAGTGAGTAGAGGAAGAAAGTATCAGGACACACAGTTCTCACCATTCCATTATTTTCCCTCTACAACTCCAGCTGCCATTCAAACTAGCCTTCCAAATAGAAAGAAAAGGCAGTGGCCATTCCAGTCTAAATATATGAGGGTTTGGGTGGCTTGTCTTTGCACTAATGACTTTTCAGTCTTTTGAGAGTTTTCTCTTAAAATGAGACCGGCCATATTTTAAGCCTTAAATAGCCAAGATCTTAATTCTCAGTTTATACCAAGGGTTGATTAAATCTGCTAATAGCAAGAATGAGTCACAGGATAAATGCTTGAGGAGGAGAGAAATGTTTCACAGATAAATTAAGCCTTCTTCACATTTTATGTAGGGCTATCTGAGCTACTCTGAATAATTCTGTGTGATTCTTTTTCAAATCCTTCAATCATCCCTAGCGATTTTTAAAAATTTTTTTACGTTTATTGATTTTTGAGAGAGAGAGAGAGAAAGAGACAAAGCACGAGCAGAGGAGGGCAGAGAGAGAGAGAGGGAGACACAGAATCTGAAGCAGGCTCCAGGCTCTGAGCTGTCACCACACAGCCCAATGTGGGCTCGACCCCCTGAACTGTGAGATCATGACCTGAGCAGAAGTGGGAGGCTTAACCCACTAAGCCACTTAGGCACCCCTCGTCCCCATTGTTTTTATGGTAAGTATGTCTCCTTGTTTATATAGAAGGCCGTTTGTGATAAGGTTACACTCTCCTTCTCTAGCCTTGCATGTTATGATTTTCTTTATGTTTTGTGTTCTGATACTATTAACCTGTCCCTCTTTCTGCCTTATGCATATAAAATTCCCAATCCCTACACCACTCTGCACAGCCCCACCTCCTTCTCACACACACACTTCATGTTTGTGCCTAGCCAGTTTCTATCCTTCTTGAGGATGAATTACCTTCTCAAAGATTTCCCTGATAGACCATGGCTATCTGTCCCTCCCCTCAGTCCCCACTAAAGTACACTCCTCTACGCTTCTACAGTATTGCTGCTTTATCTGTATCCCCTCCCTTATCCCATAGAGTAATATATACACACAGTGCTTATAACAGGAATAGGCACTTAGTAAATTCTGTAAAAGTGTTAGCTTTTATCATCATATTGAAATTACCTGTTTCAATATCAGTTTCCTCCACTAATGTGTAAACTCCTTAACCTAACAGATAATATCTTATTCATTTCCTTTAAATTAGCTCTTAAATTATAGTAAGGGATCAAGGAATGTTCCTTAAAATGTAATATGGTAAGGAACTATTATTTATTGAGCCCTGTGTCAAGCAGGATTTCTTTTTTTAATTTTTAAAGTTTATTTATTTATTTTGAGAGAGAGGGAGAGAGAGAGAATCCCAAGCAGGCTCTGCACTGTCAGCACAGAGCCCAACATGGGGCTCAAACCCATGAACCATGAGATCATCACTCTGAGCCACCCAGACAGGGTTCCCTTGGAACCTGTAAATATGATGGGATATTGCTTCTGTGATTAGGCTTTGTTATATGGTCAGTCGACCTTAAAATAAGATTATCCTGTCTCAGCAATTAAAATGAATTTTTTGTAATGTTTATTTATTTTTGAGAGAGAGAGAGAGAGAGACAGAGCATGAGCAGGGGAGGGGCACAGAGAGAGGGAGATACAGAATCCAAAGCAGGCTCCAGGCTCTGAACTATCAGCAAGAGCCTGACACAGGGCTTGAACCCATGAACCAAAAGATCATGACCTGAGCAGAAGTCAGATGCTTAGCCAACTGAGCCGCCCAGGAGCCCATCATCTCAGCAACTTTTGTATATGTGCTGCCGAAGCGAGCACATCAGCAACTTTTAAAAGCAGGCACCTCTCTCAGGTTGGTGGCAGAAGGGGAAGTCAGAGAGAGAGGAAGCAAAGCATGAGAAGGGGTTGACACACTGTGGCTGACTTTGAAGATGGAGAGGACCATGCCCAGTCTGCTGCCAGCAAAGAAATGGGACCTTAGTCCTATAACTGCAATTTGTAAGAGCTCACAGGAGCCAACAGATAAGTGCCCAGCTCAGTAGACACCTTTCTTTTGGCCTTGTGATACCCTGAGCATAGAACTCAGCTGAGCCCACCTGGACTTTCGATCTACAGAACTGTGAGATAATAAATGGGTATTGTTATAGGGTGTTACATTTGTCATAATTTCTTATGGCACCAATAGAAAACAAAGTACATGTGAACTATATGCAGGACTCTTTACACAAGTATCAGGAGTGAAGATTTTTCATCTTTTCTTAGACCTGGGTGGCAGAGTCAGTTGAGCATCTGACTTTGGCTCAAGTCATGATCTCATGGTTCGTGAGTTTGAGCCCCACGTCGGGCTCTGTACTGACAGCTCAGAGCCTGAAGCCTGCTTTGGATTCTGTCTCCCTGTCTCTCTGCCCCTCCCCTGCTCGTGCTCTGTCTCTCAAAAATAAATAAACATTAAAAAAAATTCCTCATCTTTTCTAATTTTCTATAAAGAAGTTAATTTCAAACTTAACAGCTGGAAACTCTATATTGGTCATTCTTGGTGGTCTTTCCCCTCCACCAGGGTTGTGTGTCAAGTTTGTGAGATGAGACTACACAGGTCATCAGTCCTGTTTGCACACCAGTTAATACTGGAACATCTGTCCTAACCTGCATGATTATGATCTCTTCAGGTGTCTTCCTGACATTCATGTCCCAGCTTGGGGTAGATTTCCTGTGATACTTGAGGACCTCTCTCTTGAATGGGTCTCTCCCAAGGCCCTATACTTAATTGAGTATTTCAAATTTTATATCTTTTTTCTTTTCTTTTTAAATTTTATTTATTTATTTTGAGAGAGAGAGAGAGATAGAGAGAAAGGGGGCAGGGGCAGAGAGAGAGAGAGAGAGAGAGAGGGAGAGAGAGAGAGAGAGAGAGAGAGAGAGAGAGAGA
>NW_024412413.1:39161905-39342829 GCF_014898765.1 Herpailurus yagouaroundi
GAGAGAGAGAGAGAGAGAGAGAGAGAGAGAGAGAGAATCCCAAGCAGACTCCACACCATCAGCACAGAGCCCGATATGGACTTGAACTCATGAACTGTGAGATCATGACCTGAGCTGAATCAAGAGTCAGATCCTTAACCGACTGAGCTACCCAGGTGCCCCTTACAGCTTTTTTCTTAAAAAGGAATAAGCAGAATGCATAAATGTGAAGCAGCACAAAACCTGGAAACCCCTACAGCTCAAAACTTTCTGATTAATTAATGTAATCCCTTCTTCCCCACCCCACATTCCCCTGCCAGTAACTTCAGACATTGTCTTTTAGTTTCTCCTTCATCTTCATTTTTTCCTTCACTACACTTAACAATATGTGAATCTATTTATTCATTTAAAATGTGTTCATTTTCTGTCCTTATCCACTAGAATGATAAACTTATGGGAGGCAGGCACTTGATTTGTTTTATTTATTCCTGTGTCCCCAGAACTTCAAATAATGATTGACTGATCAACTTCAGGTCTACCAAACTGCTCCATTCTGGCTAAGTCTATTTGGGCTGCTATAGCAATACACCATAAACATAAACTGGGAAGTTTAAAAAACAACAAGTATTTGTTTCTCACAGTTCTGGAGGCTGAGAAGTCTTAAGAGTGAGGTACCAGTAGTTTCAGTGTCTGGTGAGAGCTCCCCTCCTGATTCATAGATGGTAATCTTTTCATTGTGCCCTCACATGGTAGAAAGGGACAGGTAGCTCTCTGGGGCCACTTTAATATGGGCACATATGACCTAACCACCTCCTAAAGGCCCTACCTTCTAATACCATCACTTGGGGGTTAGGATTTCAACATATGAATTTTGAGGGGACACAAATATTCAGACCATAGCGCCTGCCAAGTCTGAGGCACAGCTATGTTTGGCTAGTGAGAGTCCCAGGCACAGGTTCCAGCCTCTCAAGTGCAGCATTCAGCCGTTCACTCTCAGATCCTGTCACAACTCAGGGACACTTCCAGGGATCAGGTAGTAAATGCCCACTGCTCTAGAGACCCACCAACTTCTTTCTCATCCTTTTAGCCTAGGCACCACTTTTTATTCTCAGTGAGGTCCTTCTTTTCCATGGCAGTACCCAGGAATAGATGGGGAAGACCCATCTGCCTGGTTTCCTCTTCTCCACTCCAAATAAAAATAATAATTCATGATACTATGAATTAACATTGTTATCCTCACTTAGAGGATAAAATTTAGAAAAATGTTTATATTGATCTATGACACCATGTAAATGTAGCTTTAGTAAATTTCATAGCCACCTGGTACACTAATTCCAACCAGATTACTAGCCTCAAACTCTTATTAAATAGTAATTTGGGGGTGGCCGTTTCAAGCTAGGAAGGAAAGTGTTTCGAAAGCAACTTCTGTTTTCTTCCCTGTCACAAACATCCCCTGAGACAAGGAAGCAGAGTGCTATCAGCTTAAGTGAGGGAAGGAAAAGAGGCAAATACAAGAAAAGAAACAAATCTCAATTTTTTCTTTCTTACATATATTATTCCCTTAATCTGAAAACAACCACATGAAGCTGATATATTACTCCCACCTGCCACAAATGAGCACAGTCATTACCAGTGATGCTGTATCTGTTATCGCTGTGCATGTTCATTTTCACTAGTATTCCACTCTGCACATTTTTGCATTCTGGTCTCTGAAGGAATTTAGAAACTTTCCCTGGATTTGAGTTGAAGGACATTTGCATAGATCCCTCAACTAAATGCTAGTGTTCCAAGATAGAGCTTGTGCACCTAAACTCTCCTTCCAGATGTTGGAGCATCAGCCTTTAGTTGCTCTTGTAATTTCATCGTTACAGAGGATGACCTTTAGTTGTGCATTTCCTGTCATGTTTTCTCCCGGAGCTTTCATAGATGCTCCCATAGATGCTTTCATATAAATTGGCCTCCCAACAGCCTGTCTTGACACCCTGAGGTGAGTGTGTCACAAAGGCACTTCCTGTAATCCTTACTAAATTCATTATAATTATTATTATACATGGTAATTAAAGTCAGCCAGTGTTCCCCAAAGTGTGAGACATGTAGACTGGTAGTATTTGATGTAATTTAAATGGATGGAAATTAAAATACCAGTGAAGTGCGCAGCAAAGAAGCCATTCTCTTTTCAATATACTTTAATCTTTATGATTATATTAAGTAGAAAAATAACAAGCTGATGCTAATATGTCCAACCCTTGCCAATCTTCCCTTTTTAACAAATTGAGAGGAGGCGGCCTTGGGCTCAGATCTCTGATAGGTAACCTAACTAGAATAACATGTTGTTTTCATTGCATTTGCTTTTAAGAACTTCTTTTATTTATGTCCATTAGAAATGTTTTCCACTTCAAAACGACGTTTCCTTTTAAAATAAATCTATTTTTAAAAATAAATAAATCTATTTAAGTTTTTTTAAAGGTTAAAAGAAGCATTTTAATAGGTGCCCGGATCAGGCAAAAATCATGACAAATTGGGGAATACGAAATTAAGCAATTCATATGAATGGCCATGTGACGTGACACTGAACATGATACAGGTTGCAAGTCACGTACATTCGAGGCAAGTCACCATCTCTTTAGCACTATTTCTGTACCTTGAATTGTTGCCAGACACTCATCTGATTCCCCACAAACAGGGACAAGAGGAGTTTTATGGGAATATCAGCCACAAGTAACTGTGTAAGTGTTAGTTTCTTGGGATGAAGCCAGATGCGACAGAACATTTACCCTGAAGAGTTAAAAGCAAGATGACTTTCAGAGCAGTGGAAGGAACCATTGGGCTGGGGAGTGAGGCTGACTTTGTAACCCAGACTCAAGGGAAGGGGTTAGATGCTATGATCTAGAAATCAGGTTTGGCCTAAAAGTAGAGTCTGAAGCAACTTAGGGTGATTTAGTGTTGGTCCCAGTCAGTAATCCGGGTGGGTCTGAATATCTTATGATGCTGGCAGATTGTAAACTTTTCTTCAAGTTCCTAAAAACAACATTTGAAACAAATTATTATACAATGGAAGAGAGGCTAGGCCAGGTATAGAGTATAGGAGATAAGACCAAACTGCCTTGTCGACCATTCTATTCTCAACTGTATAAACGTAAATTAGAATTTTAGGTTTGAATTACTGATGAGAATTTAAATGTATGACTAAAAGTACTTATCAATATCTTATGTACACTTTGTACCAAAGTACATTTCCAATTGTATAATAAAGGTTAACAAGGAAAAAGATTCACTGAACAGAAAGTTGGTTTATGGAATATTTTAGTATGCTACATAGTATTAGAGATATATACCTTCACTATTACAAAGATTGTAAAGGCTGGCAAAACAGTGAGCTATCAATTAAGCAAAGAAACAACCTACATCCCAAGAGTTCTTAATTATTTTCTTTAACAGTTACAGACTGGGGCGCCTGGGTGGCGCAGTCGGTTAAGCATCTGACTTCAGCCAGGTCACGATCTCGCGGTCTGTGAGTTCGAGCCCCGCGTTGGACTCTGGGCTGATGGCTCAGAGCCTGGAGCCTGTTTCCGATTCTGTGTCTCCCTCTCTCTCTGCCCCTCCCCCGTTCATGCTCTGTCTCTCTCTGTCCCAAAAATAAATAAACGTTGAAAAAAAATTAAAAAAAAAAATAGTTACAGACCAACTTCCTTTTACACCTAAACGAGCTTTTTACCATCTGGCAATTAACCAATCTTTTACTGAACAAAAGGCTAATTCTGAAATTTGTATTTTTGGCTTGGATTGACTTTAAAATTTTCCTTTCTTGGTCTGTGTTCACATATTACAAATAATCAAATATATTTTCAAATTTAGATTCATTCATCAGTAAATAAATAAACAAATCTCCACATCATAGAGGTTGGTACTAAGCTAAGGCCATACAGACACAAGCGTTGGTGCCTATGTTATTACATTCTCTAGTTGTTTTTCTAATAAACTTGACTGTAAGTGTAGTATCATATTATTGCTGGACTCTTTAGGTGATGGTACATCAGAGAGAGCACAGAGAAATATCTAGCTTCATGTGTGTATTTAAAGTAAATTAGTGATTTAATTAAAAATTCTTCAAATCAATCATAAATAAATGGTTAGTAGGGGATATCTGCGGTGTAATTAAGCTTTTAAAAAGATACATATTCTTGGGGGCACCTGGCTGGCTCAGTCAGTAGGACATGTGACTGTTGGTTTGGGGATTGTGAGTTTGAGCCGGGGTTGGGTATAGAGATTACTTAAAACTAAAATCTTAAAAAAAGGTACATATTCTCTTTTGACAGGCTCCTGCATGTAATAAGGACCCCAAACATGATTAATGATTTGCTGAGCAAAGAAAACCAGTTAGCAAATTATAGTTTATAGCAAAATATAGTTCAATTTTTATTTTTACATTTCTTCTGCTGCTTAAAGTTTGAAGTTAATTCAGCTACTAAAGTATTATGAAGTGATTGCTTTGTGTTGTTTTTTAAACAAGAAGTTTTGTCTGTTCTGGAATTAGCCATAGGTCTTCAGTATTATTAATTCAATAATAGCATCAAAAAAAAAAAAATCCTCCCTACAAATGCAAAGCAGGTAGCAGTTTAAGAGTACTTCCAATGAGATTAACATGGAACTTGCTAACTGAAAGCTAAACTCAATGAAATTTGCATACATTAATAGACCAAGTAAGTTTTTGTTGTTTTGTTTTTGACAGGTAGCCTTTGGTAACTGATAGTTATTTATGTTTTATTAATAAACTACTGTCTTATTTTACATTTTTAAGTGCTTGAATCAGAAATAGCATACTTCCCACCAAACTCTTGTCCAAATGAAAACTTGAGATACCAATCTGTATTCCAGGACACTTTTAAGTGCTACCAAATAAGACGATAACATTCTCGGGAAACAGTAAGGATAAGCTGCCAGTTTGTCTAGGTAGACAGGGAAGCTGACAAAGCAATCCTCAGATTCCTTTCTTTTATTATAAGAGCCGTATTCTAGAGTTCTTAAAGTGAATACAAATTTTGTATTTTAGCACTACAGTTCTTCAGCACCTGAAACCATCATTATTCAAAGATCTGATAATAGCAATGGTTTTTTGCATGTTACACTCACTTTCTATTTCTACAATATTTTCAGAGGAACTATTTTGCCCTAATTTGAGTTTTTATTACTGTCCTAGTAATTGCAGTTCAGAAAATTCAGTCTTACCGGGCAGGTGGCTTCCTAATTGCATTTTACTCAAGTATTTTATTTCTCAACATGAAAAGCTGCAATGCAGTCTACTAGAGGATAAGAAAAGCTTAATTGCTCACTGCTGTACCCCCAGTATCTAGAAAATGCCTGACCCCAGTACAGGTGCATATTTGCTGAAGGAATCCTAATCCTGCTGCTGAGTAAAATTAATTAGTTCTTTGGGGACTCAGTCTAGATGTTCCTTAAAGTTCCATTCAATGGTAAAGAGTTAAGACTTTTGTTGCTTTGGTTCTAAATGTTCTAAAAATCTTTAATGAACGAAAACAATGGTGTTTAGAAAAATATCAGTTGGTGGAGATTGCAAATGGATGGCTTCAAAGACTTTAGCTATTGTTACAAATCGTATGTTCGGTGTCAGACAAGACAACGATAAAAGTCCCTTTTTTATGATTATAATGAATTATAAAATCTTTTTTTTTTTTTTAATGTGACCTCAGTGGTTTAAATACGTCCTTATGGTCAATGTATTGCCAGTGCCTAGAACAATGACTGGCTCATAGTAAATATTCAATAAATACCAACTGAATTAATTGCGTAATATTAACATTCCTTTGAACTCTAAAAGCAGCTGGGTCTTTACCCATCCTTAGAAAGCAATGGAGCAGGAACCAGAAATCCCTTAAAAGGTCAGGGCCAGTAACCAGGCTGATCTAAGCTCCCGTTGGTAGTACAAGGGAGGCTTAAAGCACTGAAGGAAGGGTAAGAGGACCCGAAATACGCGTGAGAGAAAACAAAACAACAAAAGAGAAGCATAAGGGGAAAGAAGTTTCACAGTGGAGGTTGGCAGGAAGCCACCGCAATTACCACAGGTCAACCCTTGTTACCCGGCGGTCACCAAGGGCTGAGATCTGGGGTAACTACCACCAAAGCCCTCGGCTACACAGACCCCGCTTTTAAGAGCTTCTTATCAAAACTGACATGACCAAGTTCATCCGAGTTCCTCAAAAAGAGAAATTACAAGCGCCTAATTCACGTCCTATCCTCCATTCCATTCAAATAACGCAGCCAATAGGAAAATCCTCCGCCCAGAGCTAACGACTCCGAGGAGCTCAGACAGCCCTGGAGGCAGGTCGGCCGTAAAGACCGACTGTTGGCCTCCAGAACCCAGGAGCCCTCAGCCAGGCGGGACAACCTTCCTTCCCTGTCTCCGCCCTTCCAGGTTGGTCCCAGCCCCCGCCGCCCAGGCGGGCTGAACCACACCCGCTTCCCTCCGGTGGCCTGGCCGCCCCCGCCGCAGTTCGCGCGAGCGCTCTTCCTGGGGCGGGCACAGGCCTAGGGCGCATGCGCGCTGGTCGAAGGGCGCCTCCCTGTCCGGATCTCGCGAAGTTACGTTAGATTGGCCGCCGGTGACGGGTGGCCGGGCTGGGGGCGGGAGGGCTTCTGAGGTAGGAAGGGAGGTCCGCTCGGCCGGGCGCGCCGCCCCAGTGCTCTGTGGGATACTGGAAGTCTCGAGCGTCTCCTCCCGGTTCCCAGCCCTCCTCTGGCCCGCACTCATAGAAACAGTCACACACCCCCTGCCTTCCCTCTCTTCCCTCTCCGCCTCCCCCTTCCCTCCCCCTCGCGATAAGAAGACCCGGCGGCAGGAGAGGGGATGAAGATGGCGGACGCGAAGCAGAAGCGGAACGAGCAGCTGAAGCGCTGGATCGGCTCCGAGACGGACCTCGAGCCTCCCGTGGTGAAGCGCCAGAAGACCAAGGTGAAGTTCGACGATGGCGCCGTCTTCCTGGCTGCTTGCTCCAGCGGCGACACGGACGAGGTCCTCAAGCTGCTGCACCGCGGCGCCGACATCAATTACGCCAATGTGGACGGACTCACTGCCCTGCACCAGGTCTGTGCACCCCGCCGGTGGCTGTCCTGACCCTGCGGGTTCTCGTCGGCCTCCCGCCGGGGCCTTCTCTCCGCTCTCGGCCTCCGGAGGCTGGGGGCGGCGGGAGACTCCCTGCTGCGGGGTGAGGGGGCGGCTTCCCGCGAGGGAGGGAGGGTGGGAGGGATAGAACTAGTGGAGGGAGGGCTTCTGGCGTGAGGCCCCCTTCAGACTAGTTGATGTTGGAGTTGGAAATTGGGTGATTTCCGGGGCAGAGGAAAAAGGGACTGTGGTCGGCTTGGGGCCCCAGGTCCATTTGTGGACGTGTGTCTGGGAGTTGGGGTCGAGACGGGGAGGGGTGTACTGGGCTTGTACCTGGGCCCGATGTCAGTGATATACTTGCACGACTGGGGATGCTAAAGAAAACAACCGACGAGGGCATTAGGGACACTTGAGCAGATGGACGTCTTTGGCTTGTAGGTGGGCATTGGATTTGCTGTAGTTTTTAGGGCTTGATTACAAATGATGATGATAATAATAGTAATCAAGAGCCCTAAGCGGAGTGCCTGAGCGGACGATTTCCTGTTTTCTCCTTTATTATTGTTGGTCATTGGGGAGGGGGGAGACGGGGTGTAATTAGCTGATCTGCACCGGGTGAAAGGGAGGGGAGGGAGGTGCGTACGGTAAGGAAGGGTTCAAAAGGGCTTGCCCACTGCCGGACCCTAACGTACTAAATAAAGTGTATTCTCCGAGAAGAGTTTGCCGCAGTGTCAGAGATCCTTCAGCCCCACGTCTTGGGGTGTGCACTGGGGTTTAGAAAGAGAGAAATAAACACGGGGCACTCTTTTCAGAGCCGACTACCAAGCTCTGATTTTCCTTTTGGGGGTGGAAAAATAAAAGAAAGCTGGTCAGAAACTTTTCTCAAAATGGATGCTTTGTGCATGTTAAAGTTTTATAGTAGTCTGATTGGGATCTCTCAATGTTAGCCAAATAAGGAGAAACTATTGGCAATCCAGAGATAATGTTGCTTTGCCTTTAACAGGCCAAAAGCAACACAACCACGTAGAGTTCTGCATAAAAAAAACAATTTTTAAGTGATGGTAATAGGTGACAGGACATAGACTCTTTCCATTTTCTTACTGGTCAATTGGAATTAACCTAGAAAACGACTTTACAGCAATAACTTCCCCTTACGGTGAAAAGATTTGTAGACTATCTCAAAGTTGCCTTGGTTATGTATGGAAGATCATAGCTGTGTTTTATTTAATACTGTAACAAAAACTTGTTTGGGAGGTTGAAACTTAAGGCTTTGTATTTTATGCATATTGCCCCACTGCCTTTTTAAAAGAGGTGTGTGATGGCATTTTTCCTTTTGCTGCTTCCTGTTTGGTGAATGATGACCGTTTTAAGTTTTATTTAATTGAATTCTCATATCAAACTTGGCTTATAGCCTTTGTTTACAAAGTTGACTGGATGAATTGAAATGACTGACAAGTTGCAGGACAAATCTGGAATTCAGAGTGTGGAACTCAGTAGAAATACAGTGTGGTCTTCAGTTCTTTTTCTGTGTCATTAGAATCTCTAATGTATAGCATGGTTTTTATTTGGCTGAGGTTTATTTTAAAGCATAGCAAGTTCTAGATTCTAAAAACGTGTTGGGAATGAAAGAAACTTTTGCCATTAAAAATGATAAAAATGTAGTTATGTAAGATGAATCTTTAAGTATCTTTCAAGTGTAATTTGCATGTGTTAGTACGGAATTGATTCTGAAAGACATTTATTGTATGCTTGAGGTCAGGGTACAATTGGATAATGGTTTACATCAATATGTTTTATTAAAATTGTCAAATAGAAATTTAAAGTTATTATATTTGTGGAGGAACCCAATTGTATTTGCTTGGAGGAAGAGGAAATTTTCTAATACTTACGTTAATGTAATATTAATATTGGCTTAGGTAAGAAGAGAAAATACCCATTACAGACTTCTTAAGGGTTTTTTTTCCCCTCTCAATTTGGACATGTTGCAAGAATTATCAGACTTATCAATGTTTTCCTGATTAACTGAATTCAGTTGTTTGGCAACATGTAGGTGTAGTCTTTATTGGGTATTTCGTTTTAGCTGAGAAGCTTGTTAAGCAGAAATTTCGAAGTTTATGCATAATCATTTGCATAGTATCTTTTTGTAATTTTATCTGCACATTGCTTATGTCAGTGAAGCCAAAGTCTTTAAAACATCAAGCATTAAATTTTTTATCGTGTTTTCTCTACTCTCATTTCTCTTTTATCAACTCTTGTACTTTTTTCCCATTGTGACTGTGAGAACAAGGAGTTCGCTTTGGGCAAATTCAGAACAACAGTGCAAAGGTGATAAATACAACTTTTTAAAAAAAAAGAATCACAAGGAAATTTTAAGCTTTTAAGAAATACCTTGAATGGTGCTTTTTTTAAATACTTAAATTAAAAAACCTAAAATTGACCCATTGATATAATAGCCCTACAATAGTATTTTTTTTTTAATTTAACCTCTCAAAAGATGATGTAACACCTAAAATGTTTTTGCTAGATTATCTATCGGTTAGTCTTTTGGAATATTTATGTTTTTGGTTTTAGTCAAGTGTCTTAAATTTCACTGTCAGGATAGTTTTAGAAACTTCACAATCCTTAAATATACTTAATCTAATATTTAGCATCTTATATTTAAAAATTTGTTGGTTGAATGTCCTTTCTCATTGAAAGTTACAAAAGATACTGAATTTTCAGTTATTTTTTTGTACAGAAGTATGTCATCCATATTGGAAAAAAGCAGTGTTTCGTGTCAAATTTCCTGTCTTGGTCTCTGGAATAGCCTCCCTCCCCCTGACTCCCAGAGCTAGAAAACAATACTAAATAGTACTGAAGTTAAAATAAACTTCTGATTTTCTAGAACTGAAGTCTAGAGTAGATTTTTATTTTTATTGGTGGGCATTAATCAGCTCTGATTTTATAGGTACCTAGTACAGATACCTGTATATTTCAGTATACATTATAGATTTTAGGAGAGTAAAGAGTTTTCTATAAAATGCCTTATTGCTGAGTCCTACTGATACTTGCATAAAATGCAGGACTGAGATTTCTTCCAACAGTTTTGAGTTTAACCTTTGATTTTTACCTTAAAATTATATCTACTTCCTCTGTGCCAGTAACTTCCAAATCAGTTTCCAGTTTTCACATTTCTGCAGAGCTCCAGTCCCTCATTTCCATTTTTCTAGTAATGAAGTATTGATTTAAAATGAAATATTACTCAATATATTGTGATTCTCTACTTAAAAATATATATTTAAGTAGTAATGTAGTAAATAGAGTTTCACCCCCTTTGTCATGGGATAGCAACTACTGTATTTGCGTTTACCCTTGTGATTCTTCAAAGAATTCTTATTCACACATGGATTTTCATAGCTGAAATACAGTTTTATAATCTACTTTTATCATTTAACATTAGTTTATATATATATATATATATATGTATTTTTTTTTTCCATATCTTAAGACATTACCTGTATCCAGGTACCTGTTAGACAGTTTTACATCAATGTCAGGAATTTCTTTGAATTCAGCCTGAAATAAAAGTTAAATCTTTCTTTACCAAGCCTATTCTTCTTATTAATGCCTCTGATTCTTTCAGTGATATCATTAATCTCTGGATCAGGCTTAAAATTCAGTTATTGTTTACTTATCTCTTTGTCTACATATATCCTATCAGTTCTTTTCCTTGCTACTCTACTCTCATTAACAACCTAGTTCATACCTTTATTTTATCCCTAGAGTATAATAATAGGTTAATTGCTTTATCTGCCTTCCCTGGCTCTCTGGTCCAATCCAGCATATTCATATTCATCAGGATAATTTTTTAACAGTTTCATTTTGATTGTGTCATTTCTCTCCTTAAGCTCAAAGTGTTTCATCATTTAGCTTATAATTGATATATCGCTATTGTGTTCTACTTTCTTTTAATGCCTCCTTATTTATTTTGGGGGGTGGGGTGGGGAGAGAGAGAGGGAGACACAGAATCCAAAGCAGGCTCCAGGCTCTGAGCTGTCAGTACAGAGCCGGACACGGGGCTCGAACCTATGAACTGTGAGATGATGATTTGAGCTGAAGTCAGACAGACACTTAACCAACTGAGCCACCCAGACGTCCCATTTTTTTTACTCTTTACCTTTTTATTTCCATGCTTATGGAAATACTTTTTCTGCCACTAGAATATCTTCCCTTCCTTCTTTGCCATTCACAATCCTAGTTATTCTTCCAGGTTCAATGGAGTTGCCAGCCAGTAGGGATCTTTCTGTCCTTTGAATTTGTATAATACTATGGCACTCTTTTCTCTGGGGTGCTCATTATTCCTTATATATTGCCTTTCTGCTGCTATTGAAACGCTTCTTGCTGAATAGTGTTTGTTTTTAAATTTGTCTTTCCTGATAGACTATAACGCCCCAATTTCCCATATTTTTGTATTTCCAGAGCCTGGCACATTGTAGATACTCACTAAAGATTTTTTTCATTTGTATCTTATACAAGATACAAAACTTGTATTATAAGTAGGAAGTTTTGTACTTATCCGTATATTGTAAGATAAATTTTTAAAACACTTCACATCCACTACTTACTGTTCTTACACATAGTAGAACTGACATGTTTATAAGACAAATGAGGGGCGCCTGGGTGGCGCAGTCGGTTAAGCGTCCGACTTCAGCCAGGTCACGATCTCGCGGTCCGGGAGTTCGAGTCCCGCGTCGGGCTCTGGGCTGATGGCTCAGAGCCTGGAGCCTGTTTCTGATTCTGTGTCTCCCTCTCTCTATGCCCCTCCCCCGTTCATGCTCTGTCTCTCTCTGTCCCAAAAATAAATAAATGTTGAAAAAAAAAATTAAAAAAAAAAAAGACAAATGAAAATCTTTGTTGTGGATATTCTGTGCAGATTTTTTTAGTATCTTGAGCTTTAAAGAATTTCTTAATATTAACCTCCTTCCTAATAAAAAATCTTAAATCAGCTTAAATCTTGGTTAAGTGATAGAAAAATATTGAGTTGAGTCATTAATTGATTTGTCACCTTTATAGGAGTCTGAACTAGGTCCTCCAGAAGAATACAAACCAGAATTAGATCCATATTCTGTACTATTATAATTTTAAAATGAAGTTCTCCTTTTACTTTTCAAAAGACAGACTTGCAGATAAGTTTAGTATTCAATCCTTTTGCTCTTAAAATACAAATTTTATCAACTTTTAAGGAAGTCATTTGAAGCTTCTTTGTAAAAATATGTGGTTCCCCTCTTGACAGTAAAAGGAGTACTTTTGTGCAGTCTTTTCTTAAGTGCTCAATCTTCTCAGCCAAGGCATTTTCACTGAATCGTAATCTGAAATGTAACTCTCTTTAAAAGTATTCTAATAGGGCTACTTAAAGTGTTTTCCAACCAAAAGGAAGAGAGATTGGAAGCAGCTGATACTGAGTCTCTTGTTAGAGAATAGTGTAATGGCTATATATGAGAAATCTGTTTAAAACTGCAGATAGAGTTTATTGTTTGTTTTTTGAGGTAGGGATGTTAAGATCTTAGAAGAATCTATTGAATCACTTATAAATAATATCTATTTTAAGGAATGTGTAGTATAAATTACTCTCTCTACATAATTTTATTAGAAAGACTGTAACACTTTATGCTGATGGCTCTTAAAAGTTTTTATTGAAACCATCCTAAATCCATTAAAAGAAAAAAAAACCCACCTAAATAAACAAAACTTCTAACCCCAAACTGGCCCCTCATTTCCTGCAAATAAATGGACAACCCTAGCCATATATGGAGTGTGCGGGTAGGACACCAGTGCCCACATTGCTACTGTTACAATGTCTTCTCTGCCGTTGCTGCCTTTGTGCTTCCTGGCAACAGTTTTGTGGTCTGACTTTGAAGTGTCATAACCAAGACCCATCTTTCATGTGCTTCAGTTAGTGTGATTGCAAGCTGTGACTGAGCATTTTCTAGTACAGCCAGGTAGAAGCACAAGATGCAATAGAAGAAATTTGTTACCACATTTTACAAATGCTGTTTACATAGTAAGAGTACTTGCACTTAAAATTTTAAATCTAAGGGCACCCAGCTGGCTCAGTCAGTGGACCATGCAACTCTTGATCTTAGAGTTGTAGGTTCAAGCCCCGTGCTGGGTATAGAGATTATTTAAAAATAAAATCTCTTAAAAAAAAAAAAAAGTCTAGTTAGAGGATTTTTTTAGAGATGAGTAGAAAAATGACTTTTTTTTAAAATGTTGATTCATTTTTGAGAGACCGAGACAGAGCATGAATGGGGGAGGGGCAGAGAGAGAGGGAGACACAGAATCTGAAGCAGGCTGTCGGCTCTGAGCTGTCAGCACAGAGCCTGATGGCGGGGCTGGAACTCATGAACCTCGAGATCATGGCCTGAGCTGAAGTCAGACGCTTAACCTACTGAGCCACCCAGGTGTCCTGAAAGATGACTTTTATGGGAGATAGTGGATATAGAAAAATATGTTACTGCTATAGCATTACTACATTACTTCTTGAGAGTTCCCGAAGTTGGTAGTTTAATTCCTTTCTGCCTGAAAAATACTGTTTTCACCCCTACTTTTTCTTTGAAAGTTTATGGGGTTCCACAATCATTTTGAAAAGATGGAGTACTGGCATTTTGGTAGACCTCTTTGAAAGGTTGAAGACCTCTAACAGTCTTTTGAGTTTATTCTGTGTTGGAATTGGATATATATTAGCCATGGCTTATCACAGTGTTTTGTTAAGAAGTAGACTTGGCTGGTGAACATTTGGTGAGGACTTGTTATATGTGGAACCCTGTGGTACATGCTTTTACAACCAATATTTTATTTAATTCTCACAGCATCCCTTTTCACTTGCTCAAGATTACCAAGATAATAAACGACAGAGCTGGGTTCTAACATACAGGTCTATCTGATTCCAAAGCTCAAACTTACAACTATGCTAGGTATCTTATTTTTGTGTGTTTTTAATTTTCTTGATTTTTATTTATTTATTTTGTGAGAGAGAAATTCAGGGAGAGAACATGTGCATGTATCTGTGCACATGAGCGAGGGAGGGGCAGGGAGAGCGAGAGCAAAAGAGAATCCCAAGCAGACTCTGCACTGTCGACACAGAGCCCAACATGGGGCTCAGTCTCACCAACTGTAGGATCATGACCTGAGCTGAAATCCAGAGTCTGACGCTTGACCAACTGAGCCACCCAGGTGCCTCATCTTTTAAATCTGAAGAAGAAAGTATTCTTAAATCTAGTTATTATGTTTGATGATTAGTAGTTACAGCTTTCTCTGTTAATCAGCAGAGAATTAAACACACACATATATATATATATAATGTGTTTATATAATATATAAAATATATAAACAACACAACACATATATATAATTTTTTCTTCATGTACGTTTGCTGTAGCTGGGCAACACTTTTATGAGCTTTCTGTGGTAACTGAAATAGTAGTACTATATCTAAATTAATCTCAGGAGCAAGGGTTCCTGAGTGGCACAGTCAGTTAAGCGTTGGACTCTTGATTTCTGCTCAGGTTATGATCTCGAGGTTCATGAAATTGAACCCCATGTGGGGCTCTGTGTTGACAGCTCGGAGCCTGCTTGGGATTCTCTCTCTGCCTCTCTCTCTCTCTCTCTCTCTCTCTCTCTCTCTCTCTCAAAATAAATATTTTTTAAAAGACCTCAGAATCTGTCCTAAATTTTAGGAACTTCAGAGATTGTTTTTGACTGGCCTTTATGTACAGAATATTTTTTTTAATTAAAAAAATTTTTTTTTAATTTATTTTTGAAAGAGACAGAGACAGAGACAGAATCTGAAGCAGGCTGTAAGCTCTGAACTGTCAGAACAGAGCCTGATGCGGGGTTCAAACCCACAAGCTGTGAGATCATGAAGTCAGATGCCTAACTGACTGACACACCCAGGTACCCCATATGTACAGAATATTTGATCAAGTGCTTTGGGAGGTTGCAAAGGAACTTGCAACAAAAACTCCCTTTTTTTGGACATAGAGTTTAGTCTTTAAATATCTTCATTTTCCTTTATCCTAATAATAATTTATATTAATGCTTTAGCCATTTTTATGTATGCATTTACAGTATACACTTTATATATATATACACACATATTTAACTTTTAATGAAAAGAGATAAATTATAGGTAAACTCATATCCATATTAATTTAAAAAAAAAGAAAGAAAACAACCTTGAGCTTGTCACTACCATTTAATCTGCACTTTACTGCCTGATACAGTGATTATTGGTATTCATAATTAGGGCTTGAGATATTACATGAAATGCTAATGAAATTACCTGAATTAACTTATGAATTAGTAAAACAAACGTTTTAATGTTAATCATGTTTGATTAAAAAAAATTTTTTTAACGTTTATTCAATTTTGAGAGACAGAGAGAGAGACACAGCATGAGCCAGGGAGGGGTAGAGAGAGAGGGAGACACAGAATCCAAAGCAGGCTCCAGGCTCTGAGCTGTCAGCACAGAGCCTGATGCAGGGCTCGAACTTACGAACCGTGAGATCATGACCTGAGCCTAAGTCGGGTGCTCAACCGACTGAGCCACCCAGGCGCCCCCCCCTTTTTTTTAATTTTTTAAATGTTTATTTATTTTGACAGAGACAGAGCAGGAGTGGGGGAGGGGTAGAGAGAGAGGGAGACCCACAGTTCCAAGCAGGCTCCAGGCTGTCAGCACAGAGCCCGATGTGGGGCTCAAACCCGCGGGCTGCAAGATCATGACCTGAGTCAAAGTCGGACACTCAACCGACTGAGCCACCCAGGTACCCCAATCATGTTTGATTTTAATTGGAAGTCTTTTGTTAGTAAGAATATCCAAGTTATAAAAGTACTCAATTTTTAAATTCATTTTGCAAAACTTAGACAAATTATATTTCAGGTCTTAACTTAGAAATGGCAGTAGAATTTTTTTTCCTTGTTGTTAATAAGTGAGAACACCATTGGACATGTGATTTACTTGTCCATCCAATCACTGATTCCCAGAATTTTACATTTTATAGACTAATAAAATGTTTTCTTAAATTTTAGTGACTAAAAGAGGATAGCCTGATTTTTTTGTTAGGACGTTAGAAACAACTTGATCACCTTATACTATCATCATTTTCATAAAGAAAAAGCATATTTTAACAACGAAAAAGTATATAGTATTCAAATAAAAGACACTGGGGACTCATGTCAGTCCATAAAATTGTTGCTGTGCTGACCACAGATGTTCTTGATAGTCTTCCATGCAAGTAGAGAGGGTAATTCAGATTTCATGACTCTATTCCGTATGTCCTCCTTCTGGCAGGATATGATATGATAGCATGCAGATGATGGCAGGCCACATCATCAGGGTATAAGTGCCTGGCCCCTGATTACCCAATGTGGAACAGAAAAGAATTTACCTAAAGAGATTCAGGAGATCAGTGAAAGTGATCCACCAATTCATATTTTAGGAACTACCAGCTTCATGTTTATATTTCCATAAGCTGTTGCACATGTAATCTTCCTCTGGAATATATTTTCCAGTTTTTTTATGTTAAAGCACAGCTCAAAGCACAGTGTGGATTTGCTTGACCACTGGGGTACACAGTGAGTCTCTACTGTTTAAGTTTGGCACCTCTACACTATCATCTTTTAGTATCTCTCTCCAGACAAAACAGGTGGATTCTTTCAAATAGAGACTTTGATTCATTTTTCTTCAAATCCCCTTTGGTATCTGAGTTTCCTTTTAGCAGGTGCATAGTGTTTATTGGTTAAAAAAAAAATTGAACACACTCTAGACCAATTTTGTGAAGAGTAGAGTTCATAGAAACAGAACGATGATAGTTTGCATGGATAAATATAACAGAGCTAACAAACATTAAAAATGTTGTCGTAAAGGTGCTTATGCCAATAACTTTTATAATGTTTCACATGCAAAGGGACAAAATTTAACAAGATCTTAGACTTATTTTTGAAATGGAATATATTCCTGATTACCAACACAAGGAGAATTTTGCTCAGTTTATGCAACATACTTTAAAAATGAATTCCTTCAAACAAGTTGTAGGTTGTTGGTTTAGAAAAGGAATCACTAGCATACTGGCATTAGAAGCTAATTTATATTTTCAGATGATTTTTAATCGCAGCTTTTGTTTTCTGAATAACACTTTACTGTGAATCTCCCCGTATGCCAGTATTTTCTGACCTTATTAGTATTTTGGTTGTTTATCTTTTCATTGTTAAGCTAACCATAAAAAGACAAACTTGAGCTCTGTGTTACTGCCCTAAGTGTGCTTGCTCCCAACTCAAATGCTCTTTCATGGGTGGAGACATTCCACATTGTCATGTGTTGTATAGGCATTTCTGAAATGACATTCAGTAGAAACCATGGAAAGAAATGAAGGCATTCCTCAGCTGTCACCTTTTTAGTAATCTGTTTAAATGCCTTATGTGCATTAAGTGTGAGGTATTCTGCAGGGAGAGCTTCACTTAAAAAGCATTACTTTAGCTTATTAAGTCATATTTGAGCTGAAATTACATTTTTTTCTTTAACATGTTCTCTAACAAAAAAACAAGGTTGTAGAAAATTTTTGTCATTTTCTTGAATATTTGCATAGTGCAAAGGAGAAATTTTGTGAGAATGTGAATTGACACCTTCTTAGAAGTTAACCATGTGGAAAAGTGTATTTTCCTGGATTAACTGTCAAAACACATACATGCACATACACGCATACCAATTACCTTTATGGGAAACATACTAAAGTACGTACATTTCATTCAGTCTTATTTTAGATAGTCATAAATGTATTCAAATATTTATATTTTTGCTTGGAACATTTCTGGAACTCTTCCTCAGCTCCAGAATGTTCTTTTTTTTAATGTTTATTTATATTTTGGGGGGGGGCAGAGAGATGGAGACAGACTCCCAAGCAGACTCCAGGCTCCGAGCTGTGAGCTGTCAGCGCAGAGCCCAAGGTGACCTGAGCTGAAGTTGGACTGAACTACCCAGGCACCCCGAGAATGTTCTTTTGAATATCTTTAGTATTGAGGATTTTTTTTTTTTCTTTCAGGAGAGTTTTTAAATTTTGAAACTGATAGTCATTTGGAGATCTGTCTGGTGAACATGGGTAATCATAGTTAATAAGTACTATCCGTGATTAGATGATATGTCCTAAAATGCTTATTTTTAATTGGAATTTATTTTTATTGGATTTTATTTAACTCTTATTATATGGGACTTGGGTATGTTTCAGAGTTCCTTTCTGATTAGCCTAGTGTACTCTTCGTGTTCTAGATTTCGCAAGAAATAAGTGAGTATTTTAGCTTGTGATTTGAACATAGTCTTTTTTGTTTGTATTTCCGCAAAAGATTTTGATGCTGCTACTGCCAGATTATAACACTGTATTTCATTAAGAGCTATTGTTTTTCTCAAAGGTATGTTAATTTGTACAGCTTTCCTTAAAAGATTAGGACAGATGACATGTTCAGTAATTTCCGTATTTTTTCCGAGTACATGGAACAATCTGCATAAAAACTTTGTCTCATATTCAAGTTTTTTTCATTACAAAATGTCTGTTGCTATTTAACTCTTTCAGCCATCATAAAATGCCTCTGTTCTGAGCATCTCAGCATTTTTACTTATCCTGTGATATATATGAAAAGCCTTAAGTAATTATTAAGCCCTCAGTGTCTTCTATCTACTCGTGCTTTTTATTTTCCCCATCTCCTTTTTACTTTTGAACACAGCTTACTTTCAAGTGTGTTTACTGTTCTATATGTATTTTATCCCAAATAAACATTTTAGAATAATTATTTAAGTAATTAAAGCATCATGGAAAAACAAATACTGGGGCACCTGGCTGGCTCAGTTGGTAGAGCATGTCACACTTGATCTTATGGTTGTGAGTTCAAGCCCCATGTTGGATGTGGAGCCTATTTTAACACACAAAGAAATACTATCCAGATTTTCAGGCCTGGAGGTAACCCCATTTAAAACTTTAGTAAACTCTCCTTTACCTGTCTATATCCAATATATAATTTTCTTTTCTTTTCTTTGTTTTTTTAAAGAATTTGTTTAATGTTTTATTATTGAGAGACTGAGACAAAGTAGGCTCCAGGCTCTGAGCTGTCAGCACAGAGCCTGATGCGGGGCTTGAACTCACGAACTGTGAGATCCTGAGCTGAGCTGAAGTTGGATGCTCGATGGACGGAGCCACCCAGGCACCCCCCAGTATATAATTTTCTATAAATGGGGTTACATTTAATTTTCTGGTTTACAACTTGCTTTTTAAATTATATGTTTTTAAAAATTTTTCTATGTTAATGAATACTGGTACACATTTTCCTTTTTAATGGCTACATAGTACTCCAGTGTGTGTGTGTGTGTGTGTGTGTGTGTGTGTGTGTGTGTGCATGTGTGCATGTGTACATCCCAAAATTTATTTTCCCAGTTGTCTAATGATGAATATTTTGTATATTTCCAATTTTTCATGATACGGTGGATATCATACTATGTACATCTTTGCTCAGGACAGTGTATTGTTAGGATTGTTTTTTAGAAATTTCACCTGAAATTTTATGTTTTGCTCAAAACAACATACTGTTTAATGCTTCATTGTGCAAAGACATTTTCAGTAAAGTTTCTAGTATATCTAACATAGAAGACTAACCTTGAAAGTGCTCCTGACATACATCTGTTAAACATTCATAATATGATAATGTCATCTTTCTTTTCTAAGTCACCCATAGGAAAATCTGTTTTATCTGTGTGTTAATAAAATTTGTGTATATGTTATTTAAAATGTTAAACAGTATTTGTATTTTACAAATACATGATGTTGATACTGATTTAAATTAGTGATTAACTCATTCATACAATAAATATATAAAGCATTATTGTCCATATGCCTGGCATTGTACAAATCTCTAAAAACAATGTTCCTTGCCTGAATGTAGTGTATAATCTAGTGGGTGGCAGCATGAACAAATGATTACAATTTTAGTAAGTGTTAGAATAGAAATACAGGGTGGGATGAAAGTTTTTATTAGGAGAACTTAGAATATCGGGAAAGATGTCCCTGAGAAAGTTATGTATAGGTTATAGGTAACATGTCTTGAGCCTTTTATGATTCTACTCTCTTCTTGTTTGTCTTCTGAATATCCCTGTTCAGTGTCCCTTTTTTATCTGTTCCTTTCTTAAAGAAGAATGTTCCAAGGTTCTCATGTTTCTCTCTTTTTTCATTTCCATATCATTCATTCCTATTTCAGTTTTTCTCTTTATATGATCTGTTTTCCTTTTGAACGTAATCCACATTTTTTGATGATATATCAGTCTTCCATTTACTAAACTGAAATCTGAAGGCCATCTTATCTTTTCTCCTTTACTTCCCACATACAATTAATATCTCCCATTACATGCACACCTGAAAGAAAAATGTTCCCAAATCCATACTAGCTTTTATACGTTCACTTAACAGAATCAAAGGCCTGTTCTGTACCATATGCTATTAAATGCTGGGGGCGGGGGGAGGGTTCATTTGTCTTTTTAATTTTTTTTAATATTTATTCGTTTTTGAGAGAGGAGAGACAGAGCATGAGTGACGGTGGGGAGGGGGGGAGAGGGCAGAGAGAGAGGGAGACACACAATCTGAAGCAGGCTCCAGGCTCTCACCTGTCAGCACAGAGCCTGACGCAGGGCTCGAACCCATGGACTGTGAGATTGTGACTTGAGTGGAAGTCAGACACCTAACTGACTGAGCCACCCAGGTGCCCTGGGGGGATTTCATTTTTAAGCAAAACAGATATCAGCACTACCCTCATGGAGTTTACAGAAGGAATTACTTAGCCATCAGGGAAATGCACATCAAAAGTGTATTTCACACCTACTAGAATGGCTAGAATAAAAATACCAGATGATATCAAGTATTGACTAAAGTTTGGAGAAATTAGAACCCTCTATACCTTTGATGGTAATATGAAATGGTGCAGCCACTGTCAGAACAGTCTGGCAGTTCCTCAAAAGACTAAACATAGAGTTAACCATATAACCCAGGAATTATATTCCTAGGTATATGTCCAAGAGAATTGAAAACAGATGTCCACATAAAAATGTGTATATTAATGCATATAGCAGCATTATTCATAAAAGCCAAAAGTGGGAACAACACAAATGTCCATCAGTTGAAAGGATAAATAAAATGTCCTATATTATGTTACTGGAATTAGTGGAATATTATGTGGCAATATAAATAGTACTAATACTTGATATAATATAGGTGAATCTCAATGACATTATACTAAGTAAAGGTAGCCAGTCACAAAGGACCACATATTACATGATTCCATTTGTATGAAATGTTTAGAGTAGGCAAATATATAGAGACAGAAGATAGATTCATGGTTGCCAAAGGCTAGAGTTGAGGGGAAAAGGGGAGTGACTGCTAAGGTGTATAGCATTTTTTAGGATGATAAAAATGTTCTAAAGTTGATTCTGGTGATGGTTACACAACTCTGAATATCCTAAAATTCTTTTGATTTTACACTTGGTTTCTCTTTTGGACAACTAGGTGAGTGAATGTGCTTTGCACAGTATACATTCATTCAGGAAATAACTGTGTGCTTACTGTATAGGTCAGGTGCAGAGTGTATTTGAATGATATTGGGGAAGACTAGCAATGAATAACAAATCATAATGAAGTGTGAAATGTATGTTTAAAGGATATACTAGATCTTGAGCTAACACAGAGGAGGGGTGGTTTAACTATAAATAATAAATCAGAATCTTGTTGGGAGGTTTTCTTTTTTGTTTGTTTTGGACTTAGCCTTTTTTCTTATATCTCCCTAGTTCTCTGGAAGTGTGAATACCACACAGACAACAATTTATGAGGCTGTAGAAAAACCAGAGGATAAGGATTCATGGTTAGATACTTAGTGTTTTGGTGAACTATCTAAAAATACATGCAAAATTTCGTGTTTATTTTTCTGTGCCTTTCAAGTTCAGAAGAATTCATTAAGAACTTCTAAGTAAAGCCAAATTTACTTTGATGATATCGTAGGGGAGGGCAGCATATGTGTTTTTAGAGGTCTCAGGGAGGGGTGGAATACAAAACTGTTAGGAATAAACTAGTAGTAGTAACAGTCAAAGTTTTTTATTACCTGAGATAACGCATTGTGAAAACAAGGTCATAGGTTAAAATGAAAGATGAGAGTACTTTTTTTTCAGAGCATATTGGATTTTGCTCAGAGTGGTACAATGAAAGATTCAACAATCTCTAACTTTGCTCAGTTTCTAAATTTACTAAGTGTTTCCAGGGAAAATAAAGATGAAATATGTTATAAAGAAGAAACTTATAACCTGATATATTTATTCTTTTGTTTATTTTTTATTCAAGTATAATTAACATACAGTGCTATACTGGTTTCAGGTGTATAATATAATGATTCAGCAATTCTATATATCTCTCGGTGCTCATCAAGATTTAATTCCCTTTATCTGTTTCACCCATCTCTCTACCCACCTCCCCTATGGCAAGCACCAATTTATTCTTTGTAAGAGTCTGATTTTTTTCCCCCTTTGTTTATTTGTTTCTTAAATTCCACATGTGAGTGAATTCATGTGTTATTTGTCTATTTCTAATTGACTTATTTCACTTAGCAATATACCCTTTAGGTCCATCTATGTTGTTGCAAATGTCAAGGTGTCATTCTTTTTTATGGCTCAGTAATATCCTTCTGTGTGTGTGTGTGTGTGTGTGTGTGTGTGTGTGTGTGTGTGTGTGTACACACCACATCTTAATCCATTCATCTATCAGTGGGCACTTGGGTTGCTTCCATATCTTGATTACTGCAAATAATGCTACAGTAGCAATTGCACAAAAAGGTTGTGTGGGTTATTTTGACCTTGAGGAAGCATCTTTAGACTTGTTTCAGCTTACACTAAAGAGGAAATGGTTATTATATATTAAACTTCAACATGGCATCTTTTTCCCCTTTCAACCCACCCTTGACATTTAAAGCCAATCCGAGATAGGGGGTGGGAGGAGGAGGTATGTGTGTTTGTGTATAAAATGGACTGATGGTAAATAAATTGTTCTCTTTCAAAGAATATTTAAAGTATGAAAAAGTTTCCAGACAGTATATATGGTATGATTCCATTTAGGGGGGAAAGTTTGCATAGAAAAATATCTAAGGTGAGGTGCCTACGTGGCTCAGTCAGTTAAACATCCAAGTCTTGATTTCAGCTCAGGCCATGATCTCATGGTGAGTGGGACTGAGCCCCACACCAAGCTCTGCACTGACAGTGTGGAGCCTGCTTGGGATTCTCTCTCCCCCTCTCTCTCTCTGCCCCTCCCCAGCGTGTGTGCGTGTGTGTGCGCGCGCGCGTGCGTGCGTGTGTGCATGCACATGCCTTCAAAATAAATAAACTTGAAAAAAAGAAAATCTGGGGAGATTATCCCAACTGTTAACAGTGGTTATCTCTGGGAGGGAAATATAATAGATTTCAAATTTTGTCATTTTTTAATCTTTTTTTTAATGTTTATTATTATTTTTTTTATTTTTTTTTTTTTTTTTTTTGAGAGAGAGAGAGAGACGGAGCAGGAGAAGGGCAGAGAGGGAGGGAAACATAGAATCTGAAGCAGGCTCCAGGCTCTGAGCTGTCAGTCAGCACAGAGCCTGATGCAGGTCTCAAACCCATCAACCGCGAGATCATGACCTGAGCCAAAGTCGGACACTCCCCTGACTGAGCCACTCAGGTGCCCCATATTTTTGAATCTTTTAAAGCAAGCAGAAAAAATGATGGAGATGTATCTGAATTGGAGAAAAATGTTTAAAAAACTACTTCTAGTTATGTATTAAGGATCAAATATAGAGATATTGACATAACTTAAGAATTGTAGTTTGCTAGTCTTTGGCCACTAAGGAAGCTGGTGTGGATGGTTAACTGTTTATTTCTGCATTTATGCCTGCCTTTTCTCTTAACCTTTTTATTTATAAAGGAAATACTCATTGGCAATGTGATGGACACCTTGGGAGAGTTTTTAAAATAAGTAAGAAAATTAATCAGGGGGTTAGTTAAATGTATTTTGAAGCTTTTGGCAAGTGGACTACAGAAAATTCAGAGAAGAGATAAGCATAACTCCCAGAAAGGCAGATAGTTTTTGAGGAATAAAGGGATTTTAAAAAATAAAAATTAGATTTTAGAATTTTAAACAATTCCAGTGAGAGAAATGTAAAGATCTAGAAAAGCAATCTATACAGTGAACTGTTTTGCCCTGTTTTATATGAATATTAAGAGCATTTAATGGTAAATATGTTTTAAGAATGAATTGAATATTGGCCTCAGATCTCTGAGCATAGAATCAAGAATGTTAAGCCCCAAATTACCTGAGTTTTGTGAAAATATTTTTGAAGACCGTGAAAAGAGGTCTTTAAAAATTGTTCTGTTATTGGGGCGCCTGGGTGGCTCAGTCGGTTAAGCGGCCGACTTCAGCTCAGGTCACGATCTCACACTCCGTGAGTTCGAGCCCCGTGTCGGGCTCTGTGCTGACCGCTCAGAGCCTGGAGCCTGTTTCAGATTCTGTGTCTCCCTCTCTCTGACCCTCCCCCATTCATGCTCTGTCTTCCTCTGTCTCAAAAATAAATAAACGTTAAAAAAAAAAATAAAAAAAAAATTGTTCTGTTATTGAAGTATAGTTGACATACAATGTTATATTAATTTCAGATGCACAACATAGTGATTTGACAGTTGTGTGTATTACACAATGCTCACCACATGAGTGCAGTTACCATCTGTCATCATACATTGTTATAATAATACTATTGACTACATTCCCTGCGCTGTACAAAAAGAGGACCATTAAGAGTTGTAACCTGGAGCAAGAATAGGAATAACTAACTAATGGCATGACATTTAAGTCGCATGTCCATTTGTTTAGAATGGTCTTCTTATCTGGCAAAATTCTGATATCCATCATTAAACAGATAGTTTTAGAAGAGATTGTGTTGATCCCTAGATGCCAGATTGAGTTTTCTGAAAACTAAGTTATGTTGATTTTTTATCCTTACTTCCTTTTTTGACAAGGTTGGTAAATTTAAATTAAATAAGGGAAATGTTGCAAACGTATAGCTTGATTTTTTAGTAAACCACTTGGAGAGGCTCTTGTTAAGTCTTTGTGGTTAATGTGACAAAAAACTGGCATGAATATTAGGATTAGATGGATTAACCGCTAGATGAACCATATATGCAAGTCAGCCTAGTGATTAATCAATCAGTGCCAACCCAGCGGGAAGACTAAAGTAGTGAGTGGTCCTTATATTCTTAACTAATCTTGACCCTAGCGTATTCAACATTTTTAGTAGATAAAACTACAGGAGTTGAGACAGAACTTCCAAAAAAAAAAAAAAAAACCAAACCATAAAATAGTTTGTTTTAAACAATAAGATGAGGGGCGCCTGGGTGACTCAGTCACTTGAGCATCCAACTTCGGCTCAGGTCATGATCTCACAGCTCCTGAGTTCGAGCCCTGCATCGGGCTCTGTGCTGACAGCTCGGAGCCTGGAGCCTGCTTTGGCTTCTGTGTCTCCCTCTCTCTCTGCCCCCAATCCACTTGCATTCTGTCTCTGTCTCTCTCAAAAATAAATAAACATTAAAAGATTTTTAAAAAAAATAATAAGATGAAAAGATACTGGTTATTGTAAAATATTTGTAATAATATATTGATGAGTATTTGTTGGTAGAGATCATATTTGACAAACGTGAAAAAGAAGGCTACCAAAGAGTAGCCTAGTGGCTGCAGCAACTCTAGTGTCTGACACCAGTGTAATAATTTTAAAACACACTAATTCAGTATGAAGCCAAATTAGTGTTTACCTAGATTTAAAAAAAAAAAAAATCTGTTCTCTATGCTGTGGGATCACATCTACAGAACTGTGTGTAGTTTTGAGATTTGTCTACTGTTTCAGCCAATCTTACCAATTACAGACTTCTTTTGATTACCCACCAGGAGAAAGCTTTGTGTAGCAAAGTTCTACAGAGAAAAACAAACCTATGTTCCAATCCTTTTAATAGAATTGTTAACAAATTTATACATAATTACACATACATACTTGAGGTTCTTCATATGCCATAAGACACTCACCCCCGGAACCATGAGCAACGCTATTTTCTTTCGAGCCCGGTGAAAAAAAGGAAGGAGCTAATTTTCAAAGGCATATACCTACTTATGGTATTAGACCAACCACTAGTAGGAAAATGGTAGAAGGACCTCTTGCACATATTAGTTAAGATTCTTTAAGAAAAGCTCATTGGAACTAGTCTATATGAAGTTTAGTAATTCACTGTGAGATTATGGATACATATCATGGAATCTGGGCTTCTGGAATGAATTACAACGAGCAACTATATGCAACCCAGGAAGTACTCTAAACTTTTCATCATTGTTTCTAACAGACCAGTTTATTCTCTTTTATAGCAAACTAGATTTCTTGTTTTCCTGTTTCAAAAGGCAAAATAACAACACCAATTATTTCAGAGTTTATATTCTGGTTTAGACATCTAGAGAGAGAGATCTTTATCTAGATCTTGATATTTTAATCTCCTTCTGGGTTCTAGTTCCAGATTCCCAGGAAAGGAACCAATTGATCCACCTTAGGTTATTCATATGTCATCTTAGGTCATCAACAGTGGCTGGTGAGGCTAGGCCCCTCTGAACAAGTATACCTACTTACTCTTAATTGTGATTCTGATTGCGGTGCATTTTGAGGAGATGAAGAAGACATAAAACAAGAATTAATAAGCAATTTCAGAAAGATACAAATATTTGTATAAATACACAATCTGTAAAAACCAAAAGGATAAAAAAATGTTAAATCTTAAGTCAGCAGTTCTCAAACTTTTTGGTTTCAGGGCCCCCTTTATACGCTTAAAACTTAAAGGCACACTAAACCAGTGATTATAAGTGAAACTGGGGAAATGTGAATAACATAGATCCATTATATCAGTGTCAGTATCCTGTTTTATTATGCTGTAGGTTTGCAGAATTTTCCTATTGAGAGAAACTGGGCACAGGAATATCTCTATTACTTCTTACAACTGCATGTGAATCTATAATCTACAACTGTCTCAAAAAATTATGTTTCAAATTTTTGTCTTATTTTAATGTGAAATAATATTGAGGAACCTAAAGAGTGACTAAGCTAACGTCTGCGTAGGAGGAGGATTCATTTAATGGTTATGGAAAATAGGTTAGGATACAGCAGCTGGGAAACCATTTCAGTTGTTGAGTTCAGAGATGAAAATATTCCTTATGGTCACCCTTTGATTTTATTTGATATTGTTAAGTTTCCTGTTTACTGAAAAAGAATTGTTTGGGGAATCAGCATTTTAAATTTTAATCTTTAGAATTCTGTGTTTAAGTTACAGGGTGATTTGTATTAGAAGTTCTAAGAGTTAGGAATTGATTGGTACTTTTTTTCTGCTTCCCCTTTTCAAGTCAGTAATATCAACTTTCTTAGCCACTAGCTACATTCTCTGTTTTTAATAGAGTTCATATACTTAACATTATATTGACAAATATAATTTCAATAATTTGAACTGTTAGTATTTATCTTTGTACTATGACTATTTTTGATTTGTGTTCTAGTACTGTATTCTAATTTGTTCAGAAGTGAAATTCTTTGTATAATAAACTAGATTGAAAGAATTTAGTTTTTGTGGAGCTCTTAGAAGATCAGAAAAAAAATTTAAGAACAGACTAATTCATGGAGATTATGTTTTGAAATATACTTTTAAGGTCCATTTTAATTAAATTTCATAGTTATTCTATTCCATTCTGTTCCATTTAGGTCTGTCAGACTAACTCACATAAGCCCTTTTCTTACCCAGAAAACTCTTCTTTACTCCTAACCAATTAATACTTGTCAGTTTATAAAATGATTCTTCCTCTTTTTATTGTGAAAACAATATGACATTAAAGAGAGGGTATAGTTAGGGTATGGAACTTTTAGTTTATAACAGGTTCTTATAAGAAGTGTGGGAATTAATATCTCTGCATCTCCAGAAGATACTATTTCATTGGAATAGTAAATAAATATATTATAGTGTTTAATTATATAACATGTTATCTTAAGCAGCTAATTTTCTCATGACAGCCATATGAGGTATTTTCATTCTTACTCTTCCATTTATACCAGTGAAGAAAACAAGGTGTAACAGTTAACTGCAAAGTCACAACAATGTTTATAAATTTTAGAGCTGGGATTTGAACCTCGACAGTGTGAGTCGACACGATATGTTATAGTGCTTCTGTACTACTTGAATCCCCGGATTCATCCATATGATATCCCCAGGAATCCCTAGGACTAAATATAGGACAATAGTCCAGAACAGATCCAGTAGGTCAGTTATCTCCTGAAGCTGTATCATGGTGTGTTCCAAGAAACTTTCTAGATACAGCCAGAGAAATCAAGGTTTAGCTTTTTCCAGCTAACATGTTCTGTTGTCCCAGGGCTCACTGTTTATGATGGTACTATTGAACAAGAAATTTAGGATCCCGTTTGGTATGGTTAATTTCTATATTATCAGCCCTTGGGTCTAAATACCTTTACCTGAAAAATATTAACTGAACATATAATGGCTAAAGTACAACACAGAGCTAGCAGGTGACGGGTCTTATGTTAGTATCTTAGGTTTCCATTAAGTTCTTTAAAATGTCCTTTTGTTGGGAAATACTAGTAAAAGCTTATAAAATGCTTGTTTCGTTTTCAATTTACATATATGGGATCATATACCTGCTTTTCTGCTAGCTTCTGCTCTTGTATTAAGTCATTTTTTCCATTACTAAAAGCAAGTTTGTTTTTATTGGCTAATCTGATTCCAAGTTTAGAACTTCTGCGTTTTACAGGACTGTGGATGATAGATAAAAAACAAAAAGACTACAAGAAAAGCACTTCTTAGTTTCAGCAGAAAATTCAAAGGCATCTCTTTTTTTGTTGTTTTTTCTATTACCTGCTCTCTTCTATTTTGGAATAAAAGTAAAACTAGAGCCTGGTTTAGGTATGGTAGTTATCAGTATGCTCTTTGAAGATCTGAAATAATTAAATACAATGCTTTGGATCATCCCACTATTTGAAATAGAATTGAATTTTCAGCAGAGAGTCTACTCTTTAATTACTCTGTGAGATACTATAAAATGTAACATTGATTAAAGAAAGCTTTATATAGGAGAAATGAATTATGAGTCTGTATCCTAACTAAACCTTTCCAGTCCCAGAGACCCATCTATGTGAAGAACTCTTTCAGAAATGTACTGTGGCAAGCAATTTGATTGCTCCTTAGGCTAATAATGAAGATCACTCCATTTAAAATACTGTGAATCCGTACTGACTTACACACCATAAGTATAGCGGTCGTCACAATTTTTTAAAAAATAGATGTATTTTTAGGTATTTAAGCCCGCCATTAAATGAAAGTAGACATTACTAGAATGAACTTTAATCATTAAAAAAAAATTTTTTTTAATGTTTATTTATTTTGAGAAAGAGCACATGGGCAGGGGCAGAGAGAGAGAAACAGAGAATTCAAAGCAGGCTCTGCACTGTCAGCACAGAGCCCACATGGGCTTGAACTCACAAACCATAAAATCATGACCTGAGCCAAAATCAAGAATTAGATGCTTAACTGACTGAACCACCCAGACATCCCAACTTTCATCTTCTTTTGAAGGTACTTGCTCTGGTTACCAGTTTCTTGTTTTCATCCCCTCCAAAGGAAATTCTCTACACTGTACGTTTTTTGTTTTATTTTTCTGTAGCTTTTTTTTTTTTTTAACTTGATGATCTTTTTCTTTTTAAATTTTTTTTTTTTCAACGTTTATTTTTATATTTGGGACAGAGAGAGACAGAGCATGAACGGGGGAGGGGCAGAGAGAGAGGGAGACACAGAATCGGAAACAGGCTCCAGGCTCTGAGCCATCAGCCCAGAGCCCGACGCGGGGCTCGAACTCACGGACCGCAAGATCGTGACCTGGCTGAAGTCGGACGCTTAACCGACTGCGCCACCCAGGCGCCCCTCTTTTTCTTAATATAAGCCAAATTTTCTTTGGGCACTCATTTTTTTTTTCCCCTCAAATTTTTTTTTTAATTAAAAAAAATGTTTTAACATTTATTTATTATTGAAAGAGAGAGAGCATGAGCAGGGGAGGGGCAAAGGGAGAGGGAGACTCAGAATCTGAAGCAGGCTCCAGGCTCTGAGCTGTCAGCACAGAGCCCGACGCGGGGCTCGAACTCACAAACCGTGAGATCATGACCTGAGCCGAAGTTGGAGGCTTAACCAACTGAGACACCCAGGCGCCCCTTTCCCCTCAATTTTGAAGGTAATTCTAGAGTTGAGTTTTATGTTCTTAGTTGTCTGTGAAAGCCAGAGTATGTTTATTGTAAATTAAAAATATGGGCAGATGAGTTCTAGTAGAACTAGGGAAAGGATGTGGATTGTCTTAATAATCTAGGGTAATTAGGAAGTTTATCAAAATAATTTTATTTTTGAGGGAGGGACAGGGGGAGAGAGAGAGAGAGAGAGAGAGAGAGAGAGAGAGAGAGAGAGAGAAAGAGAAAGAGAATCACAAGCAGCCTCTCCAGCACAAAGCCTGATGGAGGGCTCAGTCCCACAAACTGCAAGTTCACGACCTGAGCTGAAGTAAATGTTGGTGCTTAACTGACTGAGCCACCAGGGACCTCTATCAAAAGACATTTTAGTTTTCTTTTTGATCTTTTTCACAAGGGCTGTCGTCTAGATGTCATCTACATTCCTCTGACCTACCTCTCTTTTATACTAATACACCTAAGGGACCACTGTGTGAGAGTAATTAGAGAATTATAGTTTATATTTATATAATAATGAATTATATTTTAGAATTTAATTATGCACAGATGAAAAGAAACAGGTAATTTATTAAGTATAATCAGTTTTATATGAAATTTTTTTTTTCTACTGATACTTGCTAAATGTCCAAAGTTTTTAGCTTTTTTTTCCCTTTTAGAACGGTTATATATATGCCTCTTTAAAGAAAACTTCTGGAGGCACCTGGGTAGCTCTGTTGGTTGAGTCTCTGACTCTTAATTTTGGCTCAGGTCATGATCCCAGGGTCATGAGATCGAATGCTGCATCCAGCTCCCTGCTGAACATGGAGTCTGCTTAAGATTCTCCCTCTTTGTCTCTCTGTCTCTGTCTCTCTCTCTCCTCCCTCCCTCCCCCTCTCTCTCCTTGTCCTACCCCCCTCTCGCCCCCACCCTTCTCCCTGTTTGTGTGCTCTCTCTCAAATTAAAAAAAAAGAAAACTTGGAAAATACTAGAGTGAGAGGAGAGAGAAGGAGAAAGAAGAACTCTACCTTACATAGTTGTGTGTCTGTATCCTATGTGTTTTTTCTATGCTTGTGATTGTACTATAGATATTTTTTATCGCACTTACCATGTAGTTAAGTTTTCTTTATTTGTATCACTGAATAATATTTATTTGAATGTTTATAATTTTATTAACCATTCTAGTTCTATTTCCAGGTTTTCATTATTCATAACTCACATTCTTTCGTTTATTCATTCAACCACCAAATATTTATTGTGTGCTTGTTCTGGCATTCATATTTTGATATGCATTTTATTTTATTTTATTGATATGCATTTTAATGTATAAGAATTTTTTTTCTGTGTAAGTAGGATGGTTTCTTTTGCATAGATTCTTAGAACTGAATCTTTTGGATAAAAAGGAAGGAATATTTTAAACCACTTAATATAAACATTTCCAGATTGCTCCCAGAGGGTTGCCCCAACCCTGTTGTCCACTTGAAATGGGAGTCTGTTTTACTGGAGCCTCACTTGACCTGTACATATATATATATGTATGTATGTGTGTGTATATATATATATATAGATATAGATATAGATATAAAATCAACCCTTTTCAGTTGATTGCAGGTGATACGGATAATTTTTGGCATTTATAGTACAGGTGGAATATACATTTTAAAAATATGTGTAAATGAAATCTGTTTCATAATTTATTTTGGTGGTTTCCACACGCACAAGAGTTAAGAATGAAGCAAAAACCTACACAAACATACCAGATAACAAATGAGTCGGGTTTAGCACTACAAAAAGAGGGATGGTAACTAGAAAATAACACTGGTTCTTTCTTAGGTTTAAATCTTTCCTTGCCATTTATTAGCTTTCTATTCTTATATAACTCCTCTAAGCTTGTTTCCTCTTTTATAAAATATGAATGATGTAAGCCTGGAAAATGATTGCTGGGAAGGTACAGAAGAAGATTTAGAATACACAGGTACTATATGCCTCTCCTTCCGAGGGAAAAAAAAGAAAAAGAAAAATGATTCTAGAATCAAATATTTGAAAAACTTTATGTAGCTCTGATTCTGTTATTGTTACCGTTGTGTTTTATTAAACTTTAGTGGTAGATACTATCTTTAAATTAGTAGGCTTTTCAATTTTATTTTGTTAGAATGTTTACACAGAATTTTGCATAACAGCCTGTAAAAAAATTGTTTGAAGGTTTTTTTAAGTATACTAACTAAGCAGAAAAATAATAGCCATGGTAAATCATGAATAGAATTAGTAAAGAAAGATTATTTTAGGAACATGGCAGCTGGAAGAAAGATTAGTCAAACCATCTGTGAATTGAATTACAGTACTAAGTGTTAAAGGGGATTTTCAAACATGAATTTTGCTGTTTTAGATTTTGGAAAAATGTTTTCGTGTTTGTATTCGAACTTATGTGTGATCTTGGTATTCACTTCAGGCAGAGTGAAGATGTTTCAGTGTGTCTTGGAAGAATTAAATAGTTCTCTCAACCTCGCTTTCTGCTTTACTTCTATACCACATACACTTTTGTTTGGCCCCTCTAAGTATCTGGAGCTGTTGCCTTTTCAAAAAGTTGAATATAGAGCAAGTGAAATCTACAGATGTCTTCAAGTTTATTAAACAGCCAGTTGCTTAATAAAATGTTACACAGTGGTGTAGCTGTTTAAGAGATAGTAAAGTGTAGAGGAAAGAACTTCTGTCACTGGAATGAGCTACTTCATCTGAGTCCTTTCCCCTTCAGAGTCTGTTATGTAAGGGTAATCATATTCTGCAGCGGGGTTCTCACTATGAAGTGTGATGGTATATGTGAAAGTACCTAGCATAGCTTTTCTCACCAAAAGGGAAAGAGAGGTAATTATTTGAATACTTAGTTTCAGACCTTATCAGGGAACAAATGGGAGGTATCTGCCCTTGAATTTATAATCTGGGGATACAGAATGAATGTATCTGAATGACTTTAGTCACTTAGAACATTTTTTTTTTCTGTTTAATTACCACACATAAATGGTGTTTTATTCTACTCCAGGAGAATTGAGAAGAAATAGGAAGAGGTTTTACGTTAAATTACTTTCCTGTTTGTAGATGATAAATACAAGCAGATTTTCAAGGGAAAAAAATCTGATGTTGCGCAGGAGAAGCAGAGTTATTGAGCAAGGGGGAAATGAGTTAGCTAGACAGTAGTATTTTGTAGTATGGTTTTACATTTACTCTTTTGAAGAGCTGTGAATTTTTGATATTTACCTTCATTTTCTGAATTGTAATAAGCAAAGTAGATAAAAGATCACAAATATGCATGAAATTTGGACTTAAATTATCAAGATCCAGATTGTGGTATTTAGAATAATACAAAATTTAGGTTCTGTTTGATTGGAGTTTTAGGTAATGTCTGTTCAAAATGACTCATAATTTAAACGGCATGGAAGCAAGACTTTAAAAAAGAGTAAGTTACTTTGAAAATTCTACATCCATTTTTTTGTGTGTTTGCAAACCATCTTTTATCAGGTAAATAAATGCTAGCTGAATTGAATTTTATAATAATAATACTGTTTTTCAATTTGAGAACCAAAGATTTTAAAAATCTAGTCTTTGCTAAAAAACAAACAAACAAAAAAAGAATTGGACCAGTTGATAGTGAGGATTAGAGGAAATACTGAAGGTATAAAAATGATGTATGTGGCTCAGTTGGTTAAGGGTCCAACTCTTGATTTCGGCTCAGGTCATGATTGTAGGATTGTGGGATCAAGCCCTGCAGCAGGCTCAATGTGTGGAACTTGCCTGGGATTCTCTCCCTCTCTCTACCCCTTACTTGCATGTGCTGTCTGTCTCTCTCAAAATAAATACATTTTTTTAAATGCAGTACTAATAAAAAGGCTTACGAGGAAATGTCAAAAATTCACCTTCAACATTGGTACTGATATTATCAGTAAGTAACATTTGAAGCTCAGAGGAAATGATGTTCCTTGTTAGAGAACACTTAACAGACTTGAAATTGAAATCTGCTTTGAATATCTCTCTTAATTTTCAGGAGTTATCAGGTGTAGAAAGTAGTAGATCCAGGTTGAACAAACTTGGTAGGGAATAAGATCTCAAGATCTTTCAGGATCTGCTGACTTTGGTAATCCCTTCTCCTTGTTCATCTGTATTCTAGCTATACTTCCTTCATACCTTAAATAGACGCACTAAGCTCTTTCATGCTTCCAGTCCATTTATGTTTTCCCTTTGCCTGTATGAATCTCTCCACTCCTTGGCTAACTCCTATTCATTAAGGTTTGTGACTTCCTGTTGGAAACCTTCACTGACTTTTGTATTCTCCTCAAGCCTGCCTTTTCCCATTAGCACCTTATTCTTTCATACTTCTCTTTGGCTATAATTATGAATTTGCCTGCCATTGAAGCCCAAGCATTTATCACATATCAGAGTGCCTTGTTCATAGTGAATTCTCAGCAAATAATTGTTGAATGATTGAATTTAAAAATTGAGTAGCTTCTCTTTAGATCTTAATGTAATTTTTATTTTGCTTACTCTTTTTTTTTTTTTTTTTTTGGCAGATTCAGGTAATAAATAACTTATTACTGCCTGGTAATAGTTACCTTTAGGGAAGCTGTGCAGTTGTCCTATACGTTTTTTTTTTTTTAGTAATGACTCCTAAGAAGTGAGGAGCAAGTTAAAGCAGGCTTACTTTTTTGCCTCTTCAAGAAAAGTGAAAACATATGGTTACAAAAAACCTGTATGCAGATTTTTATATTAGCTTTATTTGTAATCACCAAGAACTGAAAACAAATGAAATGCCCTTCAGATGTCATATCAAGAACCCAAATGTCCTTCAACTGTCCTTCAATAACTAATAGGAATCCTCCTGAAGAGGACCAGTTGCTCTAGAGAAAATTGGCTCTTGAGCACGATTACTACTGAGTTTTTCTTTCAGGGATGACCCCTCTTTTTCTAGCTCATGTGATTAGGTATCTCAAGTAGTCACTCCTGCCAAGAAGTTTATCCTAACTTCTTCTTGATATAGAGCACTCTTATGTATTGTCCTTGAACTCTTGCACATTTCTGTTGCAGTTCTGTAGTTGTTTATTTACTTCACTGTCTCTTCCACTAAAATAGAAGTCTCTTAATTTTGTCTTTGTAGCCCTACCACTTAGCACAGTACCTGGGATACAGATGGTCAGACATGCAGGAAATGTTTAATGATCTGAAGAATTATTTGCACAGTGACCCATTTCAAAACGTCATCTTAGGGCTTTGAATAGAAGTGAACATTTGGAAATCTCTCTCCCTAATTTATTTGGTGTATAGATACACAGGTGAATAGTTAAATTAAGAATTTTAATAGGGGCACCTAGGTGGCTTAGTCGGTTAAGTGTCTGACTTTGGCTCAGCTCATGATCTTGCAGTTCATGGGTTCAAGCCCCTCATTGGTCTCAGTGCTGTTAGCATAGAGCCTGCTTCAGATTCTCTGTTTCCCTCTCTCTTTGCCCCTCCACCACTAACGTGCTTTCTCTCTCTCTCTGAAAAAATAGAAATAAACATTAAAAAAAAGAATTTTAATAGGTGGACAGTTTTTCTATGTACTATGGTACAGGACATCTCATTAATTGCCAACTTGATTTGGTACGTCTCCAGTGACTATTCAGGAGCCTTCTCCTTCCCTTAAAACTCAGTGTGTATGCTTTCTGGAGTCATATACTTAAGTTAAAGAAAATAACCATTTCAGATTGTATGAAAACAAACTTTGGAAAATATTCTAAAATCCCAGATAGAAACCTAAATTTATATCTGGAAGGATATGTTCATGGGTATTACGGTTAAAACTGTTAAAGCTGTAGCTATAAGAAGCTTTGTTCATTATGTAAGTTCACTGCCATTAATTTAAGAGGTACATTTATGGAAACGTGTATGTTGTGCATATTTGACCTAAACATTTTACTTAAATACTTGTGTTCCTGTTATGTGGTAGGCACTAGGACACATTGGTGAACAAAGCAGACAAAAATCCCTTCACTTGTGGAGTTTACATGAAACTTGCATTCTGTTTCTGTATGTTTCTCTATATATGTGTCTAGATGTGACACTGTTGTAGGATAAACAGGATAATAAATGGTTTTAAGGTTACTTCATAGTTTAGCAGAGGACTAGGATAAAATTGGAGGAGGGTACCAGCTCTTGAATTTCTGTAGCCTCATTTCACAGATCTGCCTTTCGGATTTTTTTTTTTTTTCATAGCTTATCCAGAACAAGAAGGAGAAACTTTATTAAGCCATTCAGTTAAACTGATACTTAGTGTTACAGCATGTGCAAAGCACTCTGCTTTATTAAATACATTTGTATTGGAAAAAAGAGGGCTAAACACAATTTTTATCCCCAGGAAGTATGTATTCTAATAGAGGCAAGACAAGTACACCTGAGATGCCAGTTATGTTCAGTAAGGGGGATGTTACACCAGTCAGTGGCTAAATGAATAAAAACTCACATCATCAAATGTTGATGAGGATGTGGAGCAGTTAGAACTCTCATTGGTGGAGATGTACATTGGTACAATTACTTTTGGAAATATGTTTATCAGTTTCTGACAATAGTAAACATACAACTACCCAGAAGGTCCATTCCTAATATCTACTCAAGAAGAATAAAAACATGTTTTATTATTTTTTTAACATTTATTTATTTTTTGAGAGAGAGAGTGAGTGTGTGCACATGTGTGCACGCTTGCTTGAGTGGGGGAGGGACAGAGAGAGAGGGAGACAAAGAATCTGAAGCAGGCTCCGGGCTCTGAACTGTCAGCACAGAGCCCGACGTGGGGCTCAAGTTCAACAACTGTGAGATCATGACCTGAGCTGAAGTCAGATGCTCAACAAACTAAGCCACCCAGGCACTCTAAAAACATTTTTTTTAAAAAGACTTGTACAGAGACGCCTCGGTGGCTCAATCAGTTCATCATTTTGGCTCAGGTCATGATCTCACATTCGGGGGTTTGAGCCATGCTTCAGGCTCTGTGCTGACAGCGTGGAACCTACTTGGGATTCTCTCTCTGCCCCTCCTGCACATTCTTAGTCGCACTCATGCTCTTTCTCAAATAAATAAACTTTATGTACAAGTCTTTTTCTTTTGTAATGTTCATAGCAGCTTTCTTCTTCTTCTTCTTCTTTTTTTTTTTTTTTTTTTTTTTGAAAAAGAGAGAGACAGAGAATATGAGCGGGGGAGAGGCAGAGGGAGAGATAGAATTTTAAGCAGGCTTCATGCCCAGTGTGGAGCCCTATATAGGACTCAGTCTAACAACAGTGAGATCATGACCTGAGCTGAAATCAAGAGTTGGTCGCTTAACGGACTGAGCCACCCAGGCAACCCACCAGTTTTATTCTTCCTAATAATTGAAAACTGGAAACAGTCCAGGTAGTCATGAGTAAAGGAATGGGTCAACTATGATATAGCCAAACAAGGAAATACTTACTTGGCAGTAAAAAGGATGAACTAATAATACCCACAGCTACATGAATGAATCTCATAAACATTTTGTTTAAAAAAGCCTTTCGCAAAATAAGGATCTACTCTAGGACTCCACTTACATGGAATTTTACAATGACCACATCTTATTTATGGTGAGAGGAGAAAAGCCAGAATAAATGATTGCCTCTGAGGGTTCGGAGAGCAATTTAATTAGAAAGGGACATGAAAGGGGTGCCTGGGTGGTTCAGTTGGTTAAGCTTCTGACTTGACTCAGGTTATTATCTCATGGCTCGTGAGTTTGAGCCCTGCGACAGGCTCTGTGCTGACAGCCTGGAGCCTGCTTCAGATCTTGTGTTTCCATCTCTCTCTGCCCCTCCCCTGCTCGTGCTCTGTCTCTGTCTCTCTCTGTCTCAAAAGTAAATAAACATGAAAAAAAAGTGGGGGGGATATGAACAAAGTTTCTATAGTGATATAGATTCTAAATCTTGATAGGGGTTTGGGTTACATAGGTTTATACATTGGTTAAAATACAACAAATGCACAATTTAAGATCCCTGCATTTCATAGTATGTAAATTTTGCATCAGAAGAGAACTAAACAAATATTAAACTCTACTTAATGATAAACATGCTGAACTATTTAAGGAAGTAATTTACCAATTATCTATACTGATTTCTACAGGTTGGCTTTTTTGGTACATTTCAATTTTTTTTTTTTAATGTTTATTCATTTTTTTTTTTCAATTTTTTTTTCAACGATTATTTATTTTTGGGACAGAGAGAGACAGAGCATGAACGGGGGAGGGGCAGAGAGAGAGGGAGACACAGAATCAGAAACAGGCTCCAGGCTCTGAGCCATCAGCCCAGAGCCCGACGCGGGGCTCGAACTCACAGACCACGAGATCGTGACCTGGCTGAAGTCGGACGCTTAACCGACTGCGCCACCCAGGCGCCCCAATGTTTATTCATTTTTGAGAGAGAGCTTGAGTCGGGGAGGAGCAGAGAGAGAGAGAGAGACATAGAATCCAAAGCAGGCTCCAGGCTCCTAGTTGTCAGCACAGAGCCCAACGTGGGGCTCAAACTCACAGACTGAGAGATCATGACCTGAGCCAAAGTCGGATGCTCAACCAACTGAGCTACCCAGACACCCCTTTTGGTACAGTTCAAAGTAACTGGATTAATAGGTGGATAAGGGAATTACTAGGTAGGTAGTTCTGTGCCAAAGCAGGTAGTAGCATGTTAATGGTAGACTTTAGATGGTGAGTACATAGGTATTCAGTGTAATATTCTTTCAACTTTGCTGTATGTTTGAACATTTTCATAATAAAAATGTGGAGGAAAAGAGGGAGAATGTTGTTTGTGGAAGATAGTTTCAGGATATATTTATATGTTTTATGTAACTCTTAGGAAACAGAAGAATAGAAAGGATGAGGAGTCGTCTAGGCAGAGGTGTAAGGAAAGCATTCTAGGAAGAAGATGCAACATTAGAAGAAATACCAGGATAAGAATTGGACTAGTAAGTAGTTCACTTTGGCTGAAGTGTAGGATAAAATATTGAAAATACATGAACATAGAAAAGTAAGAAGTCATTAGGAATTTCATTCAGGAATGATAGGACAAACCATTCCTTCCCCTAAACCAAAGGAAAGAAAGAAGAAGGATATGAAGATGTAAGAACTTTTAATATGAAAAAAGTGCTATCCTTAGAAAATTGCCTTTGACCATTTCAGTTTTCTTGATAGCATTAAGTGGTGTCGTGGAGCAGTAGGATTTAATATCAGTAGGATTTAATAATAGTGGGGTCTTAAGGGGACTGGAGGAGATTTAGAGTGGCAAATACAACATGACAGGAATTCAAGGAAAAGACCAGTCTGTTAGTAGAACATTACAGTGAGGTTAGGGTCAAGTTACAGGGGACCAAACAACATGGTTTCATGTTTTTCTAGCATTGCTCAACAGTATCTGCACAAGAGCACAGAAAGCAAGTGGATGGTATTGTTCAGCCCTGGAGATTGGCAGGAGTTAAAAGGGATTCTGGGCTGGTGAGTGGATAGTTAAAATAGAAAATAGGCAAGTAAAGCCTGTGAACGGTGGACTGGAAAGAATTAAAATGGGTCACGAGGCAGGAATTCACATTGAGGACCCCAAAAAAGAGGATTGGTCAAAAGAGGGAGGAAGATGGTGGCTGGGGTACTGTGCTCTTCTCTGGGAATTCCATCGTTCTGAGATCTTAGAGGTGAGTGACATTTGGAAGTGATGGCATCATCCTCCACCTCATCCTATCAGCCAGAAATTTGAGGCATTCTTAAAACTCTTAATCTCTTTCTCAACAAGAGTATTTTAATTCTCGAGTTTCCATTGTGAAGATAATCTAAAACGTACGAACACGAGTAGCTAGGTAGATGGGTAGACAGACAGATGAATGACTGTTTTTCAACTGAATACCGCTTCTTAGTTTTAGTTGCATACACTTGCATTTATGTTGTGTTTGGTGCCAAATGCAACCTTTAACAATCATAGACAAGTGAGGAAAGACCTAGATGGATTTAATGAAAATGTCATGTTTGCAGTGGGGGAGGGTCAGTTCCTAACCAGATAACATCACAGCCCTCTTTATAGACTAAAGAAAAAAACAGGAAATTTGTAAATTTGTTTTGATTTATGTATTTACTACAGCATGTATAAAGGCCTAGGTTTATGTTCACAGTTATTTATAAGTAACATAATAAAAATAATTTCAGTCGACTTTAGGGAAGTTTGTGAGAATTTTTTTTTTTTTTCCTTTTAGAGGGATCCCCTTATGTTAATCATTTTTGACAAATACTGTTGTACTTAGTAAATGTAGTCTCCTTAGCCTGGTCTATGGGGCCGGTTACAGGCTTCCCCTCTCATTTCTAGTTAATTCTCCCCAATCACCTACCATCCTTTCTTGTACTGTACAATCCTTAACAAATACCAAGTGCTGCTTCCCTTTTTAGGGAAATTGTTTCAGCTTTCGCCATTTCTTAACCTAAAAGACAGATTAAGTTTCTCCTAGATGCCAACTCCTCCCTACGCTATTCTTGTCTTCTGAGATCCTAGAAACTTCCATCTTAAATAAAGATCATCTTATTTCCTGTTTGGATCCCCAAATAACCATATATTTCATAATCTGTATCCAGTGAGCTTCATGTGCCAAGCATATTGTACCTAATGAATGATAGATATTCAGTAGTTTGGGAAAAGATCTGAACAGTGTAGCAGTGCTGGTGAGAGGTATGAAAGTCCCCAAACTGGTTTTGGTCTTCTGAAAGATGTTTTCAGGAAAAGGAAGTTTATTATTATGACCAAATAAGAGTTTTTGGGTTTAACTCCATGCCTTATTTATATAATCTGTTCTCTTATTAACATGAAATAGCTGTATCAGAAAATACTTCCATTTGTATCCGACATTAGCATTCTACTGAGTTTTACATATTGCTAAGCTCTATAAAATGAACTACTTTTCCATTCATTTATTATTTATTTATTTAGAGAGAAAGAGCACAAGTGGGGGAGGGACAGAGAGAAAGGGGGAGAGAGAGAATCCCCAAGCAGGCTCCACATTGTCAGCCCAGAGCCCAATTGGGTGGGGCTCGATCTCACAAAACTGAGATCATGACCGGAGCCAAAATCTATAGTCTGAGCCATCCAGGCGCCCCTCTACTTTTCCTTTTTGTTGTTGTTGTTGGATTCTTGAAAATTAAATCATAAAGTACATCATCAGTACATTTTATTATTTTAAAGACCATGAATGTCCAAGGTTGTAAATCAAATATAAATAACATAAAAGTGAACTGTTATCTCAGGGTCTTTCTCATTTTCTTAGGGTCACCACTGTTTTTTCCAGGGGCTCTGAAAGGATCAACACTAGTTGTGTTACCTGGTTGTTCTTCTTAATCGCGTCCATGCAGAGAAAAGATTGCCAGTAACATTTATTAGTTGTTTTTTTTTTTTTCAGTAGTTGTTAATTTTTGATGTCATGTGGTTATAGGTCAGCCTTCTACGTTTTATAGGTTGTCATTTGTATAATACATTTGTTTTATATTGGAAACTTCATAATGTAAAAAAAAAAAAAACCTGGAAAATAAGCATTACTTCTAGAACTGTAACAGACATTGCAGAATCCACACACTTAAGCCACAGCTATTTTTACTTAGGAGAAGTTCTCACATAGTTTCTATGTGCTCTTATTTTAGGCTTAATTTTTTTTTAATGTTTGACAAATTAAGAGCTACAAATTAAAATGAAGATAAGCTATCAGATAGTTTTAAGAGGCAATAGATCAAAGCAAGATAGAAGGTAGAAAATCTCTTAAAAGGAAACATGATTTCCAAAAAGCATTTTGGGTAGCATTATAGCTGCATTAACTATTGGCTGTAAGGACATTGTTGTGTAACATCAGATTTTAATAGTTGGTGTCATAGTAGGTTGATGGAGAAAAATAAAATTATAATTTTTGTGCTTGTTAAAGTGATAAAGGAATGTGTAACACTTTAGAGAAAGATTTCCATCAAAAGTATTTTTTAAGGAAATTTCAATAATTCATTATATACTCTTTATTATATATTTTCACTTGAATTTGATCAGTGTTTTGTAGGAACACTTTTAGGATTCTCTGTGAGAATATATTTAAGTGAAACTAGAAAACAAAACAAAACTCTCTCATGTTAGCTTAGTACCTAAGTTTCATGTATTTTAGGGTTATTAGATTTGACTGTTGCCTAGGCATTTCCATCCATGGGAATCCCAAAGCCTTATATGGTCAAGACTTAGCTTTTAGACTTTCAGTGAAATGCAAGGCACCACTCCAAAAAAAGAAAAAGAAAAAAAAAAAAACAACTAGCTGACTTTCACTTTGTCTTCAGTACTGTCTTCTTGGCTGCTTTTATTACCACAGTAGCTAAATTACTAAGAACCTTATGTGCATTGGGAGTCTGTCTTACTAGTGGAAGGAATTCCTTTTGTGGCAGTAGTTTTATGCTAGAATGCTAATGTTATTTTAACAAAGTATTACATGCTGTTATATAATTTTCGTTTTTTTTTTTTTTTTTTTAAGGAAACTTAAAAGCAGTTCTAGTTTATTTTATCTCACTACAGGGGAGAGGAGAAGATGTGCATGTAGTGCAGTTGGAAAGTGTAGGTTTGATTACTGGCAGGTATTAGGGAAGTGAAAGTGAAATTATTTGCTTAGAGACTTTTCTTCCTTGGAACTTCTGCTGATTAGGGGACACAGTTGAAAAAGGTGTGAACCTTCAAGAACAGCAGTGTTGGCGAAAAGGATTATTAAAACAAAAACTTATTTCTACACTGGTATGATCTCCTTTAGCTCTAATCCTCATTTTTGCTTTGAAGAATGTGATTTTTCTGAGTGGTCATATCATGAATATCATTCATACATTTAACTCCAAGATAGTTTAATAGTTTATAGATATTAAAATTCTTAGTATCAATAGTTACACATTTTTCATGTACGAAAAGGTATTATTCCCCCTAACATTAGAAATTTCAAAATGTTTTGCAACCTCTCCATCTTCCCATAGTAAGTCAGATATGACATGGAAAAATTAATTTCTCTGATACATTCAACTATAGGTAACAAAGCATCAGCAACCTATTTCTGAATCCTACCAGTGAAGCTAAATCCTACTTGTAGGTTCTTCCATTTAACATTTGATTACTGATATATTCTAGACACGGTGTTATGAATACCTAATGGGATCCTTGGCTTTGAGAGCTCATAGTGTAGTGGAGGCAGGAGAGAAAAATGAATGTAAAGATAGTATATATGGGAAGATAATTGTAACACAATGTTTTAAGTGTATTAGGACAGATATGTGTACAATGTTACAGAAAATGGAAGAAGAGAGTGATTTAACTCTCGTTACATTGAAATAGGCTGGGGAAAGCCTAAAAATAAAAGCTAAAAGATGGTTAAAAGAAGACTGAATTGAGGAGCAATCTGTAGGGTCCAGCAATGCCTCAGCTACTACTCAGGGGTACCCTTTATCTTCCAGAGAAGTTAAACATCCCAAACTACCTTAAGTCTTATGATCAGAAAGAAATGAAATTTCATTCTAGGGTTACTTTTTCTTGGCAACCGGACTCAATCCCCTCCTCCCATCAACCAGCTTTTTTGTGATGAGGCCTGAGAATATGCTTCCATAGAATTTTTAACACTGAGTTTTATCTAAAGACCCTTTATTGTCATGTTTACCTCAACAAAATCTTGTAGCCTTTGTCTTTCTGGCAAAATTACCTATGTGTCAAAAAGTCTTTTACATAACTGGAGAATCATCCCCAAAGATGAAAATCTGATGTGTAATGTATTGAGTCAGCCATGTTAATCATTGAATGTGTAGTATAGATAAATAATAAAAAGATCTTTCAGAAGTTTCTGGTTCAATGTAGTTATTGGTACATAAAATCTGCATATATAGTTTTCCCATAAAAGTGAAAAATAGTATAAAGTTATGAAATATCAATTCATATTGATTATTTGTATCTGAAAGAGACTTGGAAGCTACAGTGCAGTGGTAATGCTTATTTATTATATTACAAAGGGATTGTGTCTGTTTGGGATAGTGGTCCCAGACTGAGTGCCTCAGCTTGGATGTAAAAATAGATTGTGGTGATAAAAATGGAGTTTAGTGGGAAAAGGGACTTTTTGACATGTTCTGCAGTAAAGAAATCTGTTTAATCCAGTATTCTTTGAATTTTTAGAAGTTTTTAAGAACAGTTTGTCAGAAACCATTTATTAACTTTTCAGTTCAGTAGTTTCATGGAAACAGTAAATTTTTGTGATAAGTTGCTTTAAGAAGGGCTCCCTAATGACAGTTGTTTCAGGAGGCATATTGAAAATTTAGGTATTCTTATTTCTGCCATATTATTTTCTCTTGACTAGATGGAGATCTACATTTAAAGGAATGTAAAAACTTTATTATATGTAAATGTAAAAGTACTAGCATCTTCTAACATTTTGGGATAAATTATTTAAATAGATTATGCAATAGAAAATCATACATACCCCTTCCCCTCAATGTAAAGGAATGTATAAAAGATTTTTTTTCTTTTGTTCATATGCCCTCCTTCGAAAGTAAATATTAAAGGAATAATAGGGTTTTTTAATTTACTATCTCTCTGCTTAGTTAGAAGGTTATTCTTTTATACCTTTTTACTCATCAAACATGTACTCACTGGCACATTACCAGGAGATTGTTATTTACTTATTCTAAAGGTGTAATTTCAGATTGTTCTGACATATTCAAGAAATGAAGGGTGGCCCAGTGTGATTAGAGCTTTGAATTTGTGGAAATAGATAGGTCTAGATAACTGGATAGGCCTAGGTAATTTATAATTCCTAGCTTAAAGGACCAATGATGGCATTTACAAGGAGTTGAAATATATGAGAAAAGACAAATTAGAGATTAAGTAGAGAAGGGAGCATGATGTTTGGATACACACAAACTGAAGTAATGAAAATTGATATAAATGCCTTCTACTTTGATCCAAAATCTAGTAATGCACCCGCTGTTTATTGCTATATAACAGGTTACATCCAAACTTAAAATAATGGATGTGGCTTATCTAGTGCCTCAAGATCGCACATGAGATTGCCCTCAGGCAGTTTGGCTGGGACCATAGTCTTATCTGAAGGTTTAACTGAGCTGGGGGGGTGGGTAAGTAGTAGGGATCCATTTCAGAACTTACTCATGTTATTGACCAGCTTTGTTTGCTTGCCACATGGGCTTCTCCACAGGCCTGCCTCTTGACAAGGCATTTGAGTTCTTCCAGGTTGTGAGTGATCCAAGAGAGGGAAAGAGAGTATATATGACATCCCATCACTTCTGCCCCTGTTCTGTTTGTTGGAAACAAGTTCAGCCTACACTCGAGAGGAATTTACACAAGGGTGTGACTGCCATGAGGCAGAGATCATTGCCATCTTAGAGGCAACCTAGAACACTAGCAAGCTAAAATAAAATGTTTATGGCATTTTACATCCCTCAATTTATATTAGTAAATACTTAACCATTGCTTCCTATTTGCTATGCTTACTACTTTGCTTACTAGTAACTGTTTATTTCTCTTACTTTTGAACAAAGTAATTGAAAATTGATTATATCTTTGCTCATTTGCTTTTGTTTTTCACACTCTGCTCTCCATTTGAATGTTTGGTGCCCCTCTTATTTTGTGACTTAGAAATAGTAACTCCTACTTCCTTAACTCCTCCATCAGTGGTCCCAGAAATACAAAATAGCTTGGTAGTCTAAAATGGAAAATAATAGTTCATTAAAATAACCAACTAGGGAGCCCCTAGGTGGTTCAGTCAGTTAAGCGGCTGACTTCAGCTCAGGTCATGATCTTGCAGTTCATGGGTTCCAGCCCTGCATTGATTGGGCTCTGTGCTGACAGCTCAGAATCTGGAGCCTGCTTTAGATTCTGTGTGTGTGTGTGTGTGTGTGTGTGTGTGTGTGTGTGTGTGTGTGTCTCTCTCTCTCTGCCCCTCCCCCACTCATTCTGTCTCTCAAAAAATGAATAAACATTAAAAAAATTTTTTTAAATAACCAAGTAGGATTTTTTTTCTTTCCATGGACCCAGAATTATATACTCTTAACTCCATCTTTGATACTTTTTGCCAAATCATATCTGAATATAGCAGAACTACTAGGTTCTCAGCCTGTCAGACATGTCTTTGCTTTTTCCTTTTTGAAAAGGATGCAGGGATATGGTTTCAAGCCTTGGTCTATTTCTTCCCTGCAATTTCTCCCCCATCTGTGTGACACAGGGGCATAACCAAAAAAGTAGTCTTACACAAATCTTCCCAAATCTTTCCCCCTTTCCTCAATTTGAGTTTATAACTGTCTATCTATCATATCTATCTATCGTTTTTAAAATTTAACATTTTTGAGGTTTCATAAAAGGTATACTGCAGTAATCCAAGTATACTAAAATACAGAGAGGTTATGTTGTTTTGTGATTTTATCTATGTATATGCTTATCTTTTTTTTTTTTTTTGTTAATGTTAATTTATGTTTGAGAGAGAGAGAGTGTAAGCCCGGGAGGGGCAGAAGAGAGGGAGACACAGAATCCGAAGCAGACTCCAGACTCTGAGCTGTCAGCACCGAGCCCAATGCAGGGCTTGAACTCACAAACCATGAGATCATGACCTGAGCCGAAGTCGGATGCTCAACCGACTAAGCCACCCAGGCACCCCTGTATATGTTTACTTCTAATTAGACTGAGTTGCAGGCAGGATTTGGCTCTTTAATTTTGAACAAGGCACTGTGTTATATGCTAATAATAAGTGCCCGGCGGATGTTGATTATCCATAACTAACCATCATTTAGGGAACATTATTTTAGGACCTCTCCATGCAGAACATTTAACATACTTTTATTAAAAAGAATACATATTACATATACTGTTTTAATTAAAAAGTGTTAAATTTAGTTTTGCTTTAATTTACCAAAGAAAACAACTGAAGACTGGAGTAATGGTTAAATTTTAGGTTAAATTTTCTTTATCAGCCATGTACTTTGCTTGGATACTCAAATGTTCCTTTAAGACTAAGAAAATAGTCTATGAATACAGTGACATAGGATTTTTTTTTAAAGACCACATCACAATTTTAGAAAGATTGGACTATTCTCTAAGAAAGATTAGGATGTCATTCCTAATCCATTTTTGTCTTCTCTCCCCTCATCTTGTTTTAGCTATATTAATACTTCTACTTTGTTGGAATTTATAATATTTAGATTATTTTTTATTGATCCTTTGATCATCTTGTCTTTATTTCTGAATATATTTTGTCTAGTTTCAGTTACCATGGATATCAGAGGTTCTCAATCTAGTCTGTTTTTACAAATTGGATGGGGAATTTCTTTAAAGTGGGAATTCCTGGACACCACTCTCAGATTCTGATTTCTTCTATCTTTCTTCCAAATTCAGTTGAAGTACTCAAATTTTATAGCATTTATCATACCTCTTTTTGCTATTTGTTTAGTTACCTGTCTTGCCTGCTGGGCTCTGTCTAAGCTCTGTGGGTACAGAAATCTGGTCTGTGTCCTTTACCAGGGCATTTCTAGCATCTAGCATAGTGTCTGGCTGAGGTGGACACTCAGTATATTAATACTTTTGAGTTAATGAAGAATCTGCTCTTAATCAGCCACATACTTTGCTTGGATACTCAAGGAATTCGTCAAGAAACAGCTAACAACTGCGTAAAATGTTTTGTTTTGGAGGGGCGCCTGGGTGGCGCAGTCGGTTAAGCCTCCGACTTCAGCCAGGTCACGATCTCGCGGTCCGGGAGTTCGAGCCCCGCGTCAGGCTCTGGGCTGATGGCTCAGAGCCTGGAGCCTGTTTCCGATTCTGTGTCTCCCTCTCTCTCTGACCCTCCCCCGTTCATGCTCTGTCTCTCTCTGTCCCAAAAATAAATAAAAACGTTGAAAAAAAATTAAAAAAAAAAATGTTTTGTTTTGGAAAGCCATACGGATTTATGTCCTCACTGTAGAGATGTTTTTGGAAAATAACTCAATGACTTTGACTTCTGTTAATTAACATTTTGCCATATATTCTTCCAGACTTTTAATTAGGCATATCAATGGCAAGAATGGTATCCTATTCTACATATTTTTGTAACCTAGTTTTTTTTTTTTTTAATTTAATAGAAATAGTAAGTAGATATTATTTCTTCTCATGAAACTAAATTATTTTCTTGTTAATGTATACATTGATTAAACCCCTCTGGATCAGTTGTGTGATCACTTCTGATAAAAGAATGTAACAAGGAAAACAGCAACCTGTGGCTACCTTCTATTTCTAGAGCTCAGACAAAAATGAAACCTGGCAAAAGATTTATTTTCTCCAAAAAATTTTCTTCAACTCATCTCTACTCCCATTCTGAGTTTTCTTTTTCTTGATTAATGCTATATTTCTTTGAAAATTGCTTATTATTTTTCTGCCTTATCTGCTTATCTTATTTTCCTAATTAGATTATAAGCATCCTGAGAACAGTACAAGATCATTACATTCTCATTAACAAAAATTTATTGAGTAGCCCTGTTAGGTATTGTGAAGTGTATAAGGTATTTTCTATTCTTAAGGGATTGTCATCCAATTCGTAGAAAAGACTTGAACACATGAAACAATAAAAACAGCAAGCCTCACACAGTACTTAGTATAGTTTTATGTACACATACACACCCTACGCCATAAATGTCTACGTGTTAAGAAGTTAGCACTTTGTTTTGATTCATATTTCCTATATGCCAGGCACTGTGCTTAAAGGAGACAAAGAGAATATACTCTTTAGTGCTGTTCCTTGCATTCACCAGAATAATCAATAAAAATTATTAGTGAGAGAATGATCCTGAAGCTCAATTCTTTTTAGATCCCTAAGGATTCTAAACTTTAGAAGAAATGCTGTTCCCTTACTGAGTCCCCAAATAAAAATGTGAGCCTCTAAAGATCTAGGTTTCACTTACTACTTTATAGATCTTTATCAGTAAAGGAAATATACAGAGCTGTGTAATAAAGTAGATAAAGGATATATTTCAGTCTTTGAATATTTATATTTCCCAATTTTAAGTGTTGTCTTTCAAATATGTAGTACTTGTTGAAGTATGAATGTTGAAGCAATACTTAGATTACTTTTCTCCTGAAAACTTTTTTTTTAGTCTCGAAGTTTTTTTCAGATTTTTTGAATAGTCTGTTTGCCATGTCTAATTTATTCAATCCACAAATATATATTGGATCTTCTCTTCATCAGGTATGTGCTTCCTTTATTCTCTCTAGAATACTGTATGTACATAAACCTCAACTTTACTTAATCCAAATGAAGAATTTCCCATGGTCCAGCATTGTGTACAATCTGTGTTTTAAATTTATTATCCCAATCATTTTATCATTTGAGTATATGACTTATTATGACATAGGATAAGTTTTTATTTTTACATCTAGATTTCCTACCTGCTTGTATGATAAGAGTAGAAAGGGCAAAAATATTTGAAACTTAAATGCAGTGCTAAACTTACTTGTTTTCAAAACTAAATACAATTGACCTCCTAGGATTATACATGCTCGTTTATTTGCCAGTCTTAATGCAAGACCAAGGTATTTATTTTTTTATTATTCAGTAATGGAGTACTGCATAGAGTTCTTCATTGTTTTTTTCTTTTTTTTTTTTTTGTTTGTTTATTTTTGAGAGAGAGACCGAGAGCTAGTGGAGGAGGGGCAGAGAGAGGGAGGCACAGAATCTGAAGCTGGCTCCAGGCTCTGAGCTGTTAGCAGGAGCCCAACGTGGGTCTTGAATTCATGAACTATGAACCGTGAGATCATGACCTGAGCTGAAGTCAGACGCTTAATTGACTGAGCCACTCAGGCGCCCGCATTGTTTTTCTTGTTTAAACCACGTCTGTAATTCATCCTTTGATAGTCCAAATTCAGTTTTCTTTTAAAATAAACAAAAACTTGATTGGATTATCTCCAGTTCAGTTCTTTAAGCATTCTCACCTGATATCTGTGTCACTGAATGCTTAGGGCATGGACTATTTTCTAGTATATCTTCGAATTTCTGTTCCCAGCAGTTGCACAGAATCAAGTCTTCCTTAGTAAGAGTCATAAACAATTGTGTCAAGGAAATGAAAGTTGATTTAGAGAACTTCCATATTCAAATTCATTTGTTAACTGTATTACTAATGACTAGGCACAAATGGTAAATGTTTCAACTAATTGACTATAATTACATTTTCACTTAAGTTCTCTAATGACATTTATACAACTAAATCTTTTCTCTTTTCTCTGAGTTGTATATAATTTGTATGAATGAACTTATATAAAATTTATAGGGGCGCCTGGGTGGCTCAATTGGTTAAGTGGCCGACTTTGGCTCAGGTCTTGATCTCATGGTTTGTGAGTTTGAGCCTGCTTCAGATTCTGTGTGTATCTCATTCTCTCCCCCTCCCCCGCTCATATTCTCCCTCTCCCTCCCTCCCTCCCTCTCTCTCTCTCTCTCTCTCTCTCTCTCTCTCAAAAATAAACATTAGAAGAAATTAATAAAAAAAAATTTTCACATATGAAAGTTTGAAAGAAGCCTGAAATCCCAAGATATCCTTTGTATATCTTTTATAATTTAATCGTCATCTTAGAAATAATTGTGGCTGGGACTTTTACCAAACTGGTACTAAAAGGAATATTTGACAAGTCTCCACCATTTAACCTTGTTTTATAATTTACAGAGGGATGAAAAAGTAAATTATAGATAAGAATATAAAAAAAAATTTTAAATGGGGGTGATTTAGCATGTGGATTATGTATCTGCAAACATAAAAGCACTACTCTAAGTGCTTTCTATATTAATTCATATACCTATCATAGTAAACTTTTGGGGTGGGTACTATTACTATCCTCGTTTCCAGAGTACACTGTGGCACACGGGACGTTAAGTAATTTATCCAGCAACACCTGGCTAATAAGTGGCAGAACTGGGTTAATCCTGCACAACCTGGCTGTAGAGTACATACTTTAAAGAAAACCACTTTCGTGAAAAGGAATATTATAGCATTAGAATTTGTTTCAAATGCTTCTAATTTCATAATTGTGATTTTACTCAGTTGAATTACATAGTTGCTAAACATATTTTTTATTTCTCTAGGAATGAAATTTAATGATTTTTCAAGCTATACATGCCCCACCCAAAATCTGTCTTTATTTTATTTTATTTTTTTAATTTTTTTTTTCAACGTTTATTTATTTTTGGGACAGAGAGAGACAGAGCATGAACGGGGGAGGGGCAGAGAGAGAGACACAGAATCGGAAACAGGCTCCAGGCTCTGAGCCATCAGCCCAGAGCCCGACGCGGGGCTCAAACTCACGGGCCGTGAGATCGTGACCTGGCTGAAGTCGGACGCTTAACCGACTGCGCCACCCAGGCGCCCCATAAACTGACTACATTTTAGTCAGATATTTAAAGTCAGCAAGTCATGTGTCTCTTAATGTGCTACATGTATTAGCTTTTGATTGTCTTAGCGACAGTATTTTTATGGGTGTACTTCACCGGTTTCTTGTGTATGCTTTATAAATGTTCAGGAGAACACTTTGAACAACTTGTACCACAAACTTGAGATTCATATGTAATGTATATTTTGTGACAGTGTTTTTAGCATTTAATTAATATTAAAACATTTCAAAAACTTAGTAAATTATAAACAAAGGAAAAAGCAGATTTAACATTAACTGCTTTAGTATGTTTATTGGTGTTTCTTACATTATACTGACTTAAGTATTTTAAATCAGAATCAGCAACGTTTCATTTTCAGGAATCACCTATACCCATAGGTTAATTTTTTCAAAGAGCTGGCGGAGGGGGGTTGCCTTCTTAAAATAGAGAAGCTTTAAAAATTAACCATTTGTCTTGAAAATCTTTTCTCTTCAATATCAAAGGTTTACTCATAAGATGGAAAATAAACTTTATTCTAGATCCTGCATACCTTCATCCTCACTATATGTGATTTGGCATCTTCATACACCACTTGTCACTTGTTCATATGTTAAGCTCTGGGATAGAGCCTCCTCAAGGAGATATTCCCAGACTATCACTATTCTTTCTTAGTTCTCCTTTTCTGAGCTCCCATAGTAAGTAGTGCACAGCCCTGTAACTATATCACGTTCCTCTTCATATAATCATTTAGTTGTGTATTCATCTGCTGGTACTAGTGGTAATCTTCTTGAGAACTTTCTCTTTAACTTACTGAATAAAATACTTTTGTGTTCCAAGTAAAATATATGGATAATTTAATATTAACATTTCTCTTACTGTTTTCATAATCACTTCTCTGCATCCTCTCCCTGAGTGATTTCAAGCCCCATTGTATTATTATCTTAATGCAGATAATTCCCAAATTGATGTTTTCATCTCACATTTTATTTTCAAAGCTCTAGGTCTGCATATCCAGTTGACCACTGGCCACTAGATATGCATGGTTAGATAGGTATACAGACACCTATAAATTCAACATATCGAAAGCTATGAAATCATTTTCTTTCCTCAACCTGCTTCTTGAACCTGTAGTATTTATTTTCGTGAATGGCTTCTCCCTGTCCCTCACCCAAATAAACCTTGCATATTTTCTCTTAAGTTTCTCATTATAGATCAGTCTGTATAACTGGTAAGACTCAGTTCAGGCCCTTCTTTTTTCATATTGCTTCCAATAATCTTTCTAAAATACTGTTCTGATCATGTCACTCCTCTGCTTAAAAACTCTTAATAACTCTTTTCAAACATTACTTAAAATTATACAATGTTTTCTCCTGCTTTTCTCTGTACTGCTGAATTGAGCCATTATTACTGATGGGATGTGTTGTACTCTTCCCTTTATGTGTGGGAGTAGAAAGTGGAATGAAAACCATCTCTAGTGTCAAATCCTGTCACCTCTGCATTATGTTCAGATCTTACCTGGAAAAGACCTTTTAGCACATAGCTTTATCCTGTTTTATAACTTAATACTCTTTGTATACCTCTGGATGATTTACTTAGTTTATTCTATGCATTTTGAAAATCACAGTGCATTTGCACAGGGAAGTTTCTTCTAGTTGAGTTGCTAGTTGAACAACTTATATATAATCTTCAAAACGTTGCCCAAACATATACCTTTTTTTTTTTTTTTTTAAATAAAATTTTTTTAAAATTTGGGAACCAAATTCCCGACCCTAAATCTAGAGGCACATGCTGTACCTACTGAGCCAGCTAGGGGCCCCCCACACATATAATTTTTTTTTTTTTTTTTTTTTTTTAATTTTTAATTTTTATTTTTGATAGAGACAGACAGAGCACAAGTGGGGGAGGGGCAGAGAGAGAAGGAGACACAGAATCGGAAGCAGGCTCCAGGCTCCGAGCCATCAGCACAGAGCCCGACACAGGGCTCGAACTCACAAACCGCGAGATCAGGACCTGAGCTGAAGTCGGATGCTCAACCCGACTGAGCCACCCAGGTGCCCCAGACATGTACTTCTTAATGAGACCTATATGGACCATCTTAGTCCTGAGAAGTTATCTTTATGTCCCAATGATATTGTAGTACTTCTCTATCTACTGCTGTTATGCCCTAATATGATCATTGATATTTATGGGCAAGCCTGCTATATTGCAGTGTGATCCTTCCGGCTTCCCTATATTTCTAGGGCTTTGGCATATATGCTTTTTAGTATACATGATAAGAAGAGTAGCTAAAGGAATTGGAGATATTTAGCTTAAAAGAGAGTATGTGAGAATTCTGGGGTGAGGGTGTTCATCATATTTAAAGGTTATCAGTTAAAAGAGAGATTCCATTTGATTGTGGAGTTTCAGGGACCAGGGGATAGAAAATAAAGGAAGACCTATTTTAGCATGTACAATTTAGAGAAAGATAAGTAAAGTGTCTTATATTGGAGGTAATACATAGAGTAGGCTTTCAAAAAATAGTAGCCTGTTAATTTTTTTTTTTAACCTGAGATATAATTTGCAGTAAAATACATGGCTTTTAAGCATGCAATTAAGTGAATTTTTGCATACGAATATGCCTAAGTAAAAATCAGAAAGATAGGGAACATTTCCAGTCCTCCAGAAAGCACCCCCATGCTCCTCTTATTTCTCCACAAATTTGATCATTATTCTGAACTTCAACACCAGAGATTAGTTTTGCCTAGAAACCTACCGTATGTATCCTTTCTGTCTACCTTTTTTCACTCATCTATGTCTGTGAAGATCATCTGTGTTGTTGAAGGTAGCAGTGGTTCTTTTAGTTTGATGTTCTTTTCTCATTGATGTATAGGATCCTATGAATAGAATCTCCTAACACACATACACTCCACTCCGTTTATTTATTTATCAATTCTTTTGTATTTTTATGCTAGAGTAGATATTGTCAAATGGTTTTTTGAAGTCGTATGAATTTTACACTTTAACCAACGGTTTGGTTGTTTCTCCATATTATAATACAGTAGATTTAGCATTTTTCTTTTAAGAATCAAGTCTTGGGGCACAGGCTGACTGGCTTAGTCAGTGGAGCATGTGACTCCTGATCTCTGGGTCAAGTTGGAGCCCCATGTGGGGTGTAAGGGTTACTTAAAAATAAAATCTTTTTAATTTTTTTTTATTTTAGAGAGAGAGAGCATGCACACGAACAGGGGAGAGAGACAGAGGAGGAGAGAAAGAGAGGGAGAATCTTAAGCAGGCTCCCTGCTCAGCGTGGAGCCCAGTGCAGGGCTCAATCCCACAACCCTGGGATCATGACCTGAGCTGAAATCAAGAGTTAGATGCTCGACCTACTGAGCCACTCAGGCACCCCAAAAATAAAATCTTAAAACAAAAAAAAGTCTTAAATTTTCTTATGTAAATACTGCCTATTCAGTGTAAACATTTTGGAAATAAGGAAAAATTTAAAGAAGAAAATAAAAATTGGTCTTAGTCTCACAGCCAGTGATGACTGTTAACCTTCAGTGTATATTCTAGTTTTTTTTGTACATATTTCTTAGTAAAATTGTAATCATATTAGGTAAACTGTTTTTGTGTCCTGTTTTAAAAATTTAACAGATTGTGGGGTGCCTGGGTGGTTCAGTCAGTTAAGCGTCCCACTCTTGGTTTTGGCTCAGGTCATGATCCTATGGCTTCATTGGTTCAAGCCTCACATTGGCTCTGTGCCAACAGCAAGGAGACTGCTTGGAATTCTCTCTCTCTCTCTCTCTCTCTCTCTCTCTCTCTCTCTCTCTCTCCCTGCCCCTTCCCAACTCACATGCTTTCACATTCTCTCTCTGTGTCTCTTTTAAAATGAATAATCAGATTTGTATTAGATGTATTTATCAAATAACAGTTTTATATTTTTCAATCGATGATAAAAGAATACTGTTTTGGAGTCTGGAAAAATTAAAGCAGGCGGAATGAAAAGCGTGACAGAATTAAATCAGTATCTTTTCTTGGGGCGCCTAGATGGCTCGGTTGGTTAAACTTCCAACTCTTGATTTTGGCTCAGGTCATGATCTCACTGTTTGTGGGATTAAGACCTGCCTTGGGCTCACACTGATAGTACAAAGCCTGCTTGGGATTCTCTCTCTCCTCTGTCTCTGCTCCTCCCTTCCCACCCTTTCTCTCCCTCAAAACAAGTAAACATTAAAAACAGAAAATCAATGTCTTGTCTCAAGGAAATTTAATGATTAAGCATTCAAATAGATCTAATATTAATTCAAGCCACTGTGGGTCATTAGCTATCTCAAATAATGTTTTATAGACTACTTTCTAATATAATAAATAGAATATGGATGTTTCTTGTTTTGTTACTAGATAGCTGTGGTTCTCAAATCTCTCCAACCCTTTCTTTAAACCCCTGCTTCTTGCGCCTGGGTGGCGCAGTCGGTTAAGCGTCCGACTTCAGCCAGGTCACGATCTCGCGGTCCGTGAGTTCGAGCCCCGCGTCGGGCTCCGGGCTGGTGGCTCGGAGCCTGGAGCCTGTTTCTGATTCTGTGTCTCCCTCTCTGTCTGCCCCTCCCCCGTTCATGCTCTGTCTCTCTCTGTCCCAAAAATAAATAAAAACGTTGAAAAAAAAATTAAAAAAAAAAAATAAATAAACCCCTGCTTCTTGAAAAACAAATTTTTCCCCAAGCAGTATATACTTGAAGTCCATATGAATGTTACTTATGTATATTCATTTAATATCTGCTATGTGTAAGGTACTATTCTGGGAACTATGAAATCTTGCCATCAGAATCCTTTTAACTTGTTCCAAGGGGAAGAATCAGATACATATAATCTTGGGTGCCTGGGTGGCTCAGTTGGTTAAGCCTCCAACTCTTGATTTTGGCTCAGGTTATGATCTTCACAGCTCATAGTTGGTGGGATTGAGCCCTGCATTGGGCTTTGTGCTGACAGCATTCTGCCTGTTTGGGATTCTCTCTCTCCGTCCCTCCCCTGCTTGCACACATTCTCTCTCTCTCAAAATAAGTAAATAAACATTTTTTAAAAAAATAAACATGTTAGGGAATTTTAGAGATATATAACCTACCAGCTTCTTCTGTCCACTTGATAAAGATACTAGAGCCTGAAAAGATTAAAATACTTGTCTAACACTATAAAATTTGTGGCATTGCCAAAGCTAGAGCCTAGAACCAAAAGCTATGATTCCCTGTCAGTGCTTTTCCTACTTTGTACTTTGTCCGTATTGCTTTTCTTGACACCAACTCTGTCATTTTTTCCCCTAAGAAAGTGCTATTTAGGAGTGTTTTTTGGGGACACGTGGGTGGCTCAGTCAGTTAAGCATCTAACTTTGGCTCAGGTCACAATCTCATGGTTTGTGAGTTTGAGCCCCGCATGGGACTCTGTGCTGTCAGTGCAGAGCCCACTTCATATCCTCTGTCCCCTCCCTGCTTGTTCTCTCTCTCTCTCAAAATAAATAAACTTTAAAAAATAAAAGTGTTTTCTTTCGCTTCTATGGTGGGCAAAGAAAAACTGGTTTCATTCATATAGCACGCTGTGTAAGTGCCTAGAACTTATGATATCCTGTTGCTGAGATTACAGATAGGCAAGAAATATGTTGATAAACTATGAATATCTGTGGAAAGCAGTGTTAAGTGTGGGAAAAGATTATATTTTTTAGAATCTAAACAACTGTTAAGAGTGCCAGCTCTGTCATCTCACACCTGTCTGGCTTATTCAAGCTACTTAATCTCTGAATCTTAGCTTTCTCATCATTCATCTGTTAAGCCCCTACCGCATGCCAAGAACCATATTAAGGTGCTGCAGATAAAGCAAAATTCTTGTTTCTCACGAGGGTTTTTGTGAGGATAATGTATATACATCAGTAAAATAAAGTACTTGTTGTACTTACTGGCACAAAGTAAACATTGATAAAAGTTCCTTCTTACTTACTGTAAGTTCTCAAACTTCGTCTCAAGACCACTTCATACTCTTAAATTTTTTGGAGGGGTGCCTGGGTGGCTCAGTCGGTTAAGCATCCAACTTCAGCTCAGGTCATGATCTCGCGATTCATGAGTCTGAGCCCCGTGTAGGGCTCTGTGCTGACAGCTCAGCCTGTGGAGCCTGCTTCGGATTCTGTGTCTCCCTCTCTCTCTCTGCCCCTCCCCCACTGGTGTCCTGTCTTTCTCTGCCAAAAATAAATAAATGTTTAAAACAAATTTTAGTTACTGAAAGACCCCAAAGAACTTTTGTTTCCGTAGTGTGAATATATTACTATTTGGTGATACTAGAGGTTAACACTGAGGATTTTAAGTATTTTATTAATTCGTTTTAAAATAGCAGTACTGTACCTGTGTTATATAAATAATATTTTAAAGTTAAAATAACTGGTTCATTTGCTCTTAAAGGGTTCAATTTATCATGGACAACAAATACTGTTGTTTTTCTTGACAGATTTTGTTCATTTTTAAGAAAAAGTATGACAGAAATCCAAGTTAGACTAAGTATAATTTCTCATTTAATTAAAAATTGTATTCCATGGAAAAAGTGGCTAGTTCAACTTGCATCTTAGTTGCACAAGTACTTTTCCTCAGGGCAGTCATTATACTTGAAAGAAGTGTTTTTTGCATGCTTCATATTTTGTTCCAAAGAGTACTAAAAAGATGTGTATTCAGGGGTCAAGATTTAATAAGATTTATATTTTATACTACTTTAAGGACATTCATAAGTAATAAATAGCTTTTTTTTTTTTTAATTTTTTTTTTCAACGTTTATTTATTTTTGGGACAGAGAGAGACAGAGCATGAACGGGGGAGGAGCAGAGAGAGAGGGAGACACAGAATCGGAAACAGGCTCCAGGCTCTGAGCCATCAGCCCAGAGCCTGATGTGGGGCTCGAACTCACGGACCGCGAGATCGTGACCTGGCTGAAGTCGGACGCTTAACCGACTGCGCCACCCAGGCGCCCCAAAAATAGCTTTTTAAAAGTTTATTCATTTTGGAGGTGGGACAGAAAGAGAATCCCAAGAATCTGCGAATTTGCTGTCAGCACAGATCTTGATGAGGGGCTTGATCTCACAGACTATGAGGTCATGACCTGAGCTGAAACCAAGAGTTGGAGACTTAACCGCTGAGCTACTCAAGCTCCCCAAAAAATAGCTTAAAGAAAAAACAATGAGTGCATAGTGGCGAATACAGTGACTTGTTAGTATAGTTTTTTTGGCCACTGTCTTGATTTGTGCTAAAGCACAAGCAAGTTTTGCCACTGTTGCTTTATGCACTGTCAAGTGCACGTGTCAACACAATGAAAAGGCGAAATACCATCTTAGTGTTATTTTAAGAGTAGTTTTGGCATTGTCAATTTCCTGAAAGGATCCCTCCCCCCCTCGACAGATCGCATTTTGGGAGCCAGTGCTATAAAGCCAGTGCTTTATTATTGGTACTTATATAATGTTTTGAATGTTATCATTTTAATATGTACTTATTTTTATCATGAGATTGGCACTGTCTAGTCACATTAGTACCATTGACCTGTTTGATGGCAATACAATCAAAATAGCAGCAAACTGACAGAGAATATTTATGTTATAAAAGTTGCAAAGTAGGGATTTTGTTCTATGGATGTATTATTAGGAGCATTGCTTCATATTTTTTCTGATTGTGCTTTCTCTTTTGATTTTAGGCTTGCATTGATGACAATGTTGATATGGTGAAGTTTCTGGTTGAAAATGGAGCAAATATTAATCAACCTGATAATGAAGGCTGGATACCACTACATGCAGCTGCTTCTTGTGGATATCTTGATATTGCAGAGTAAGCCAGTTCTGTGTTTACTTTTATCCAAATATCCAAACACTATTTTAGAGACCTGAGATTTTATAGAAATTGGTGTTACTGATAAATGAGTGAGCTCTTATATTACCTTAATTCATGAAAACTATTCTTCCCAGGAAGAAGAATAAGCAGTTCTTGGGAATTCATATATTGAGTCTCTCATTGGGAGTTTATCTTCCTGTCTTCCCACCCTCTTTGGCTTTTGGTACTTTGTATTGATATGAGTAATGGTACACTTCTCCATTCCCATCTCCTTTTATTTTGAGTACATGTAGAGCATTGTCAAATGATTCAAAGTTAAATTTAGCAATCTAGCCTATCCCTGTGTAATCTGAGTTGTTAGGAGAAATTAACAATAATTCTCAGTTAAGTTACTTTGGTATAAGGAGAATATGATACAGAGTTCTCCAATTAGTCAAAACATTTATACTTCGTTGCTATTAAGATTGTTTTCTAAAAATACATTTTTTAGAAAATTCAATGAGAAATGGTCATTATTCTTACCTACCTTTAATGGGCAGGTACTTTCCAAGAAAATCTGATTCTTCAAACAGTTAACAAGGAAGTATAGTTATCCTGACAAAATAATTTTTTCACTGAACTATTTCATTTTTGTGTTACTGTGTGTCCAATACCATAAACAGGTTTTATTGTCTATCTGCTCACATCAAAACTTATCAACTGATAATATCAAATATGGGAGTTCTATTTTGTGAATCTCTCTTAGTAAGCCTTAAATATTGTTATACCTTTATTTCATTTTTCTCCCCATGTGTATTGGAGATAGGATACATCATTTTAAAGGGGAGGCATTGGTTGGTAAATGAGAAGTACTCTGGCCTAGGAATCAGAAAATCTGAGTTACTTGAGTTCTATTACTGCGTTATTACACTAATTACACTTTATTTTCATCTTTTCCTTTCTGGGCCTTAATTTCTTTATGTGCAAAATGAGGAAGTCTTTTGTCATTGCAAAAACAGTAATGTTCGTTCATAATTATAATCATGGTTCTCAAGTTCCTTAATTCCTGTCTGTTTTTTTCATGCTCAACAGAGGACTTGGATCTCTTCTTCATAGAAAAAATAGCTAATGTGCATTTATCTTAAGCTGTCTGTAAATATTTGTACTCAAGTTCTGGAGTCAAATGATGTGAATTTTGAATGTTTCCTTAGCCATTCTCGGGGTGTGACCTTGGGCAAGTTGCTTAACTTTTATATGCTTCTGTTTTTTTCTTCTTTCAAAAAGGAATAATATTGCTTAGGATTGTTGTCAGGGTTAACTGAGTAATCCATCAAACAAAGAATTGGCACATTGGAAATACTCAATGTGTATTAACTTTTGACCGTTACACTGTCTCTGGGGAAATGAAAACCCAACTTTTTTCTCTTAAGATGTTTAATCTTTGTGTTTCTTTTTTTGTAATTCATGCTTCTGAGTTTGAAAAGACAATAATAATCACCCTGAATAATTTCTTCCACTTGATTGATAAACCATTGTGTTGGTTGGGATGATTTTAGCTGTAATTAAACAGTATCAAATTTAAAATGACCTAAAGAGTAAGAGTCCTTGGGGCGCCTGGATAGCTCAGGTGGTGAAGCATCCACTTCGGCTCAGGTTGTCATGATCTTGCTGTTTGTGCGTTTGAGCCCTGCATGGGGTTCTGTGCTGACAGCTCAGAGTCTAGAGCTGCTTCAGATTCTGTGTTTCTCTTTCTCTGCCCCTCCGTTCATGCTCTCCTTCTCACTCAAAAATAAACATTAAAAAAAAAAAAAAGTAAGCATCCTTGTGCTACAGTATATGATACAGTTTAGAGGAAGAGCATTCAAGTTAATTAAACTGTTTGGTGAGACCTCCAAGGGCATCTCTCAGGTTTTTTTCTTCTGTCTTCCCCAAATATGAACTTTATTCTTAGCCTTGTCCCCCTCCTGGTGACAGGATGATTGCCGCAACTCCTCAGTTGTATTATTACATATGCACATCAGAGGGCAAAATAAAAAGCGGGTAGAGTGTGAAAAGTATCTTCTCCATATTTTGTGTATGTCAAAGAGGGGAACTTATCCAAGAGAGTCCTCTGACTGCATCAGATTTCCGCTTTAGGGATTTGTGTTGGTCTGGTCTTGTCACTTGCCCATGTCTACCCTGGGAAAAGCAAGTACTTGGCATATTCAGTGTTTTGCATGTCAGTAAATAAGTATGAGGGGGAGTAAGCAGTCTGCTGCAGGTGTTAATATTTTCAGTAGAAAAACCACAGCTTTTCATTTTTTAGAAGGTAGGCTATGGAACAAGTGCTTCATAGGACTTAGTACAAACAGAAATGACCTGGTTTAGCCAAGATTGAGTAGAGTTGTGGTGATCTACCTTTCTTTAGGCAGTTTGAATTTATGGCTGTGGTATAACTAGAGTATCTGAATGCATACTGTCTTTGAACAAAATTAGAAGAATTATGACTTTTTCTTTGTTGCTCTTTCTGCCTTCTTTTATTAAATAATAAGCATGTTTATAAAAGACAATTTAACTCTGATAAATATTGACTGCGTTATTCGTTAAGGTGATGATAGTCATAGCCCTTCCAAATACATGATTATTTTTATCAGCATTATCTTTTTTACCAGTTAATCTCACTAATATGAGAAGTTAATGAAAACCTATTTTTCTTTGGTCTAGAAAAAAATAGCATGGTGGCTTAAGAGCTAGGGTAAAGATACCCCCAAGTCAGAGTATTTATAGAGTAAAAGAAGGCCCTATTAATAATGATGTAGAGATAACAGTTATAAGCCAGGAAAGACCTAGGAAATTTGGGTCACTCTGCTAAATGAAATATTTGAAGTTAAATTTGTTGTAAATCCTGATTTTGTTTTTTGCAAGCTATGTGCCCTTGGCCAAGCTACTTAGCCTCAACGATTAATACTATTTATAAAATAGGATCTGGCTTCTTCCTACCTCTTATTTCTCATAATGCTTTCGATATTTTTCACTCTCTTAATACTGGACTATTTTTTTTTTCTTTTTAATTTTTTTTTTCAACGTTTATTTTTTGGGGGACAGAGAGAGACAGAGCATGAATGGGGGAGGGGCAGAGAGAGAGGGAGACACAGAATCGGAAACAGGCTCCAGGCTCTGAGCCATCAGCCCAGAGCCTGACGCGGGGCTCGAACTCACGGACCGCAAGATCGCGACCTGGCTGAAGTCGGACGCTTAACCGACTGCGCCACCCTGGCGCCCCAATACTGGACTACTTTTAATTTCCCAACATTCACTGCTGGTTCACGTTAATGAATCTTTGCTTATAGTGGTTCATTTGCTTTATTTCTTTACTTTACCAGCTCCTGCCAAACTCTCAAGATGCAGTTGTATGTCATTTCTTCCAGAAACTTTTCTGATAATTCCTGGCATCTCTGCAATGTATCAGATGTTTACATGCTTCTTTAGGAACTGCTTTATGCACAGAATGGTTCTAATTCATCCCTATTGAAATGAGAGATGAAACAAACAATGAAGCACACATAGTTTACTCTGATGCCTTAAGTATGATTTGGATACGGTGAGTTCTAAATTTTTGACCCCTGGGGGCTCCTGGCTGGCTCAGTCGGTGGAGCATGCGACTTGATCTCAGAGTTGAGTTCAAGCCACATGTTGAGTGTGGAGATTACCTTAAAAATAAAGTGTATAAATAAATAAATAGATAATAAATAAATAATTTCGACCCCTGTTGGAGATAGTACACAAAGAATATGAGATTACAGTTTAGTTTCTAGACATTTAACAATTTAACATCTGGTTTGTAGCCTAGCAGGAGCCAAGTGAATAGGTGAATGATAGCTCTTTGTATTCTGGCTCAATTGTCTTACCTTTTCACCAAAATAATTATTCTCAACCTCTCCCTGCTTTGAATAAGGTAGAATTCTTAGGGAAAACCAAAAATAGAGATTGTCTAATAATGCCCCTTCTCCAGAGTGGATTAGAGGAACAATAAAGGTGGTGAGTTTGGGGACTTTTATGTTAATGCTCAGCATATGTATTGTTTTACTGAATACTGATGAGTCGGTTTTGAAATGTATGCATTAACATCATTCTTTTCCTTTGGTATGCTGAATTGTATCTGTACCTAATTCAGCTGTTGAAGCCCAGAACCTTGGAATGTGACTGTATAGATGCAGCCTTTAAACAGATAATTAAGTTAAAATGAGGCACTTGGGGGGAGGGGGGAGGGGGCAATTCAGTCTTACCGATTTCCTTAAAAGAAGGGGAAATTTGGATGCAAAAAATAGAGACATCTGGTGCATGCACACAGAAAAGACCACATGAGGACACTGAAATATACTTAATGTGGTTAATACATTGATGTTACCATCCTTATTGATTAGTAAATTATGTATCTTTGGTCATCAAGAAATCTCTTCCTCTTGGCTTCTAAGACCTTGGATATGACCAAAGAAAATGATCTTTCAACCTTTCTTGCTCTCTAGTGTTACAAGGTGCTCCAGACTCATTTTTTCCCTCTGCCCTGGGTCTGGAATTGCCATTTCCCCAAAGAGCCCTGTTCTTGTAATGGGTGCTAGAAGTACTCATTGCTACTGAGTTGGTCATTGCTTCACATTCAGATTTGGTACCAAGGTGTTTTCCTTTAACCTCTTCTATCTTGTATCAGTATTTCCTTTCTCCCTATACTTCTGTTGCCAGGAACTGTAAGATTAAAATAACACGCAATTACTAATTTGCTTCATTATTATATATTACACATACATTAGACTACTTATAACATCAATACCACTAACAACAACAGTAGGATTACCAGAAGCAGTTTGAAGTTTTGTGTTTTGTTTGTTTTTTGGCAGAGGTTAGGAGGTCATTTCTTTTTGTACTTAAGGTATCTCGCTTCAAATATACCATCAAATTACTATGTATTGAAGTCACTTGAAATAGTTCTTTTCTTTGTGGTTATGCTACCAACTAGATATACCTATTAGGTTGATTGTTTAACTTTATTGTTTGGAGTTTGCTTTTTAAACTTCAGTTTGTTTTATAATTTCCATAAAATACCATGTTCTAATGGCAGTTCCTGCTTTACCATCCTATTTCCTTCTACACTATTTTTCAAATTTTATATTTTATCCCAGTTTGTTTTTTAATGTCAGCATCATTTAAAATATTCCCTCTTGTAGCTAAATGATAGAATACCATACACATATTTCTTCACTTTTTTCACTTAATAGTCTGGTCTGGAGATGACTATATAGTGGGGTATAGAGGTATTTCTCATTGTTCTTTTTAGGTGTAGTACTCCATTGTGACGTAATCATTGTAGTTTATTCAGCCTGTCCCTGTGATTAACCAATGAATGCTGTTTACTTGAATGACTCTAGTTTTAGCCTTGGAATTGCCCTTTTATTTTTGCAAATCATAGGTATTTGTATATTTATGTGAAAAAAATTTTTCGTAATAAAACTTTATTTTTTCTATCCTATATTTATTTTTTATAATTTACATCCAAGTTTGTTAGCACATGATGCAACAATGATTTCAGGAATAGATTCCTTAATGCCTCTTACCCATTTAGCCCACCCCCGCCCCACACACAACCCCTCCAGCAGCCCTGTATTTAAGAGTCTTTTATGTTTTGTCCCCCTCCCTGTTTTTATATTATTTTTGCTTCCCTTATGTTCATGTTTTGTATCTTAAAGTCCTCATATGAGTGAGGTCATATATTTGTTTCCCTCTAATTTTGCTTAGCATAATACCCTCTAGTTCCATCCATGTAGTTGCGGATGGCAAGATTTCATTCTTTTGGATTGCAGAGTTGTACTCCATAAACAATATGTTTTATTAATATTTGGTTATTGATGTGATTATTTTTCTGGTATCTTTTGGTATTTTAGTTTCATTACCACTTTTCCTTTATTAAGCTCCACCACAGATGTTGAAGAAGCACTTTTATCTTGGGTGACTGGGTGGCTCAGTCGGTTAAGCATCTGACTTTGTCTTAGGTCATGATCTCACTGCTTGTGAGTTTGAGCCCCCCCTGCCCGCTGCCAGACACTATGCTGACAGCTCAGACAGAGCCTGGAGCCTGCTTCAGATTCTGTTCCTCTCTCTCTCTTTGCCCCTCTTCCACTCACGCTCTATCTCTTTCTCTCAAAAATAAATAAACGTTAAAATAAGTAAATAAAATAAAAAGAAGTGCTTTTATCTGGGGGCTCCTGGGTGGCTCAGTCAGTTGGGCGTCAGACTTCGTTTCAGGTCACTATCTCGCAGTTTGTGAGTTCAAGCCCCGCATCAGGCTCTGTGCTGACTGCTCAGAGCCTAGAGCCTGCTTCAGATTCTCCATCTCTCTCTCTCTCTCTCTCTCTCTCTCTCTCTCTCTCTCTCTCTGTCCCTCCCTGCTTGTGCGCTTGCTCTCTCTCTGGCTTGCTCTCTCTCTCAAAAGTAAATAAACATTAAAAAAAAAAAAAAAGGAAGTGCTTTTATCTTGAGTAGCTTTGGTGTTTGCCATAAAATTTTTCAGTAGTAGAGAAAAATTATAGTACATAGTGTTATAGTACATAGAATGAAATGTTGATTAATTAGTATATTTCACATATTTTTCTTTGTGTTTGGAGTCGTTTCAAAGCTACCACTATAGAAGATTTTATATCATTATAAAATGCAAGTAGGATTACATTCAGTGACATTCTCATGGTCTTATTTGCAGCATGGAAAAAGTTTCATGAAATTTGTCATTTGATCATTAAAGAATCAGCTGTTTAAAGATATGCTAATTTTTAAATATTTGTGGTGGCTTATTTATGGTTTGGCTTTTCTTCTTCATTATAACCTTTATTCCATAAACATCCTCAAGATTTCTCTTGGCTTACCCTTCAAAATATATCCAGTATCTTACTATTTTTGTCACCTCTTTAATTTCTTCATAATCTTGCACACTGTCATTTTTCACTGGACTTAGAGTTCCAGTTATTCTAACCATAACCATCCTCTTCCCACCATCTGTTTTCCACACAGCAGCCAGGATGATCCATTTAAAATATTACAAATGGGGGCGCCTGGGTGGCGCAGTCGGTTAAGCGTCCGACTTCAGCCAGGTCACGATCTCGCGGTCCGTGAGTTCGAGCCCCGCGTCAGGCTCTGGGCTGATGGCTCGGAGCCTGGAGCCTGTTTCCGATTCTGTGTCTCCGTCTCTCTCTGCCCCTCCCCCGTTCATGCTCTGTCTCTCTCTGTCCCAAAAATAAATAAACGTTGAAAAAAAAAATATTACAAATGGGGCAGGGGGCGCCTGGCTCAGTCAGTGGAGTGTGTGACTTTTGATCCTCAGGGTCATGAGTTCAAGCCCCGCGTTGGGTATAGGGATTAAAAAATTAAAAGTAAATCTTAAAAATTAAGTAAATAATATTTTATAAGTGGGGTAATACCGCATTTTTATTCATATCCATCCAGTGGGTTCATAATACATTCAGAGTTTAAGCCAGAGTTCTGATAGCCTACAAGGCTATAGTTTGACCTCATATTACTCCTGTGATTTTATATTCTTCACTCCTCTCAGGCTCTTTTAGCCACTCTGATCCCCTTGCTGAGCCTTTCAACAAACTAGACATCTTGCTTCACAGTCTGCACCTGTTGAATCCTACGTCTGGAATTCAATAATGTTGCTCTCTTGGGTAAAAGAATCAAATTCTTAACCAATTTAAGAAATACATAAACTTCACCACCATGCCTGTGAAAAATGTTATTATATTACTGACCTAACGTTTAGGAATCAAAAACTCCATTATAATCTTAACTCTGCCAATTGATTGCTAGTAACTTTAGGCAAATTACCAGCTTCTCTGGTACCAGCTTCTCTGAACCTCTGTTTCCATATCTATAAAATGAAAGTATTAATACATATCCCTACTTTATAAGATTATTGAGAAGATTAAATAGCATATATAAGACAGTTGACACAATATACAGCATATATAGTATTCAGTAAATGTTAACTAAGTTAATTGTTACTATTCATAATGCTGTTTTTTATCAATACTTTTTTTATGTTTATTTATTTTTGAGACAGAGAGAACACAAACATGGGAGGGGCGTAAAGAGAGGGAGACAAAGAATATGAAGTAGGCTGCAGGCTCTGGGCTGTCAGCGCAGAGTCCGACACAGGGCTCGAACTCATGAACTGTGAGATCATGACCTGAGTGGAATACGGACACTCAACTAACTGAACCAGCCAGGTACCCCAATCATTCCTTTATTTTTTAAAAGACACTTTGAAGTCTTAGGAAATGCATTATGAGTATGCTTTATGCAAGAAAAGTATCATGGACTTAAGTCATTGGAGACATTCTCCAGTATCTTCTATGTTGAAATAAATGTCTTATTTACATTTATTTTCATATATTCATTTATGTTTTATTTCCAATTTAAAAAAATTTTTTTTAACATTTATCCATGGAGGAGATGGAGAGAGATGGAGGCAAAGCATGAGCAGGAGAGGAGTAGAGAGAGAGGAAGACACAGAATCTGAAGCAGGCTCCAGGCTCTGAGCTGTCAGCACAGAGCCCGACGCTGGACTCAAACCCATGAACATGTTCTGAGCCAAAGCTGGCTGCTTAACCAACTGAGCCACTCAGGCACCCCTGTTAATCCTTATTTAGAGCTTATGGTTAACCAAGCAAATACTGGTTCTGATTCCATTGGATAAGGGGATTTTGGAGCCATAGTTTTTCAGGGAGAAGAGCATGAGGGGTATATGGAAGGTAGCAGATTGGATTGGGAAAATGAACTGAGTCTACAGCATAGAGGAATTAGTGTACGTTGCTAAGTTTGACCTTTAGTGGCAATGCATTTTTAGGGACATGATGATCTTCACTCTGTATTTTAGGAAGACTGTTCTTCACAGATTAGTATTGTTGGACAAGAGAGCTAGGGCAATGGCAATGAAATTGGAAGTGGTGCATATTTGAAAGAAATTTGGAAAGTAGAATTGATAAGGCTTGGTGTGATTCACTGGATCTAGGTAGTAAGGTAGGAGGAAGAATCAAGGTGGTGATAAGGCTTGATAATAATACCTAATGTTCATTGAGTGCTTAACTTGTACTAGTCATTGCTCTAAGTCCTTTAAGTATATGTCATTTCAATCGTCCTAACAGTCACATGAAAATATTACCACCACCCCACAGGTCTATATGCACAATTCCAAACCCCAAAAACTTGGAAAAATGACAGACTAATTGTAACTTTAGATACAAGCTCATTTGGCAACAAACCATGACCTGAACTGATATGAGGCTATTTATAGTCTGTTTATACAATGTACTGTACATTTCTTTTTTGCAAAAACAGTAATGTGTTTTTTGCAAAAACAGTAATGTGACTCAGTGGGGGTGTTACATAATCTACAACGGTACCTTTTTAAATATGAAAAATTTTGAAATTTGGGTTTGGGTGAATGATGATGGCCCTGTATTATGATTCTTATTTTATAGATTAGGAAACTTGAGTCAAAAAGTAATCATAGTAAGTAAGTGGCAGAGCTAGGATTTGAACCTAGTCTAACTTTTCACGTCTGCACTTTAAGCTGTTACACTATTCTACCTCCCTGTCTAACCTTTGTAACTGGGACAATGATGCCTTTAAACCTATTAAGAGATCTAAAGAGCAAGATTGGGGGAAGCAGAGGAGAGACTGTAGTGGAATGTGGTTTTAAATAGGCCCTATTTGAGATGCTAATGGAAATGATGCAGTAGGAAGCCAGGACTATATTGGGAGTGTTTATAATGCATATACTGGATTTCATGAAGTTTAATTAAGATGCCATTGTTGTAACACAGTGTAATTACTTTATATTCCAATTTTAAAAGTTTACAAAAGTGAAATTATGATACTTTCTGTGTCTGTGTATGTTTAATCACCTGGGTTTTTCACACAGTATCGTTTTCTAAATTTAGCATTTTATTGATGCAACGTTTTTAAAGAATGTTCTCTTGGGGCGCCTGGGTGGCTCAGTCAGTTGGGTGTCCGACTTTGGCTCGGATCATGATCTCACGGTTCGCAGGTTGACCCCAATGTTGGGCTTTGTGCTGGCAGTTCAGAGCCTGGAGCCTGCTTTGGATTTTGTCTCACTCTCTCTCTGCCCCTCCCTGGCTCGCGCTCTGTCTCACTCTATCAAAAATAAATAAATGTTAAAAAAAAAAAAAAAAAAAAGAATGTTGTCTTACTGGGATGCCTGGGTGGCTCAGTCGGTTAAGTGTCCAATTTCGGCTCAGGTCATGATCTTGCGGTTCGTGGGTTTCTGCCCCGTGTCAGGCTCTGTGCTGGCAGCTCAGAGCCTGGAACCTGCTTCGGATTCTGTGTCTCCCCCTCTCTCTCTGCCCCTCCCCCACTCTCGCTCACGTTCTCTCTCACATTCTCTCTCTCTCTCTCTCTCAAAAATAAATAAACTTTAAAAAAAATTTAAGGAATGTTCTCTTATTGCCTTTGGGATTATATTCTAAGTCATTTGTATGCATTCTGCAAGTTTTGATTTTGATGCTTTCTTTATCTTTCCAGAAGATAGATATCAACAAGTTTCAGACAACATCCAGGAAAACATTTTAAGCAATAGTTAAGTTCAATAAATAAGGTAACAAGGATGCACATGAATTGACTGAAGTGAAAACCATATGAATAACTGTGACTGAAGGCACATGAGGACAGATAATCACAACCATGTTGTGTCTGCCACCTAGCCGATAGCCATTATAAGACATCATGGATTGTAACATTGATCGATTGTAGATTTCAGTGATATTAAAATGTGAGGGAAATGTGCATGTTAGAATTGTTGCACAATGAGTAGGAATTTTGCCTCTGGGAATGGAAAGTTGCATTAATAAAGTAAGACAGGAGTATATATAATTAATTTTAATAAATATGCCTTTTCAGGACTTAGTGTATTATCAAAGCAGTATAGAGTCATTGCTCTGGGGAGTAATTGAGAGAAATAGGAAATGCTAAAGAGAGAACTTTGAGGACTTCCTGTATTTAAAGGTGGCTTTGCAAAGAGAATAGAGGAATTTAAATACTTTCCCACATTTTGAGGGTTTTTTTTTTGTTTTTTTTTTTGTTTTTAACTAATGACAATCCAGGTTCCTAGACAACTGGAAGATAGACCCCACTTTCACAGATTCATTTTTCTCACAAGTATTAGCCTGGTCTTTGCTATTGGCATAAGTAATTGTATCTATAGCAGAATTATGGAACCATGATGTCAGAAGTTAAGCAAAGTATTTGGCAAGGTATCAGAACTAACCAATTGGACTGATAACATGACTTATATACAAAAATAATACTTTTTGCCTTTAGGGTTTTGATAAATTATAAAAAACTAAGGTTAAAATTGGTAATGTTCTAAGCATCGTAATTCAACAATTAAAAATGAGAGCGAATTTCTGCTTCTGAGAAGATAGACTAGACCCAGTTTTCCCTTGTTTTTCCTTCTAAGAACTAATACAACCTGAATATTATATATAAAACATAAGCTCATGAGAGGTCAAGAGAAGGCAGAATGGCTAGGCATCACAGGACCCAAAGAATGACATAGGAGAGAATTTTCTGGCTTTTCATGTTGTGTCATATATCCCACACTTTGAGCTGGAGAAGCTGATAACCCAGAAGCACCAATGGGCATCCCAAAAAAAGAAGTCCCAACAAAAAGCTTAATTTCTTTAGCCAAATACTAGGAGAGGGGCACACTAGCAAAACAGAAACAATAATAATAGTGATAATAATAATAATAATAATAATAATAATAGAGGGGCACATTAGCAAGACAGAAAATTTGTAATAACAACCACCACCACCACCACTCTATTTAACCAGACAAAGTCCAAAGGAAAAAAACTGTTCTCCCACACACTCTCACCAGCAAAGGATAGGTAGGGAGTGTAGACCTCCACCCTTACCAGACTATATTGAGGTGCACCAACACCCCTCCTGCAGTAATGTCAGATTAGGCCACATGCATAGCCAGCCAAGACTTTAATCCCCGCCAAATGGTTAACTAGCGCCACTCCCCCACCCCTGCAACACACACTGTAGTAGATACCAACCAGTTCCCTCTTGGAGTGTGTCAGAAGAGACCTAGTGGAGAATAAATACTTTCACCTTCACCCACCAGTAAAGATGCCTACCTCCTCCCCTTATTTATTGTCACTGGAGGCCACATGGGGAGTAGTAGTGAAGCATTCATACTCTTTTCATCAAGGGAGATGTCAGTGAAGGCTTGATGGTGAACTAGAAGTAAGGCTAGGCTAGAAGCCACCACCTCATCTCTGGTGTCAGTGGAGGCTGAGTGGGGAACCTAGACTTCTGCTCCCACTTTATGGTAATGAGATAGTACCTCCCAGCTTCCTTTGCTACAGCAGAGCCAAACAAAGCCAGCTAACATAGAAGATTTAAGCATGATCTAGAGTGTCTCTCTTAACATAATACCCAAAGTGTCCAGATTTTGATTGAAAATCAGTTGTCATACAAAGGAAATTCTCAAATTGAATGAAAAAGGACAGCCAGTAGAGACCCACATGGAGATGACAAAGCTACTACTCTTAAAATTATCTGACAAAGGGGTGCCTGGGTGGCTCAGTAGGTGAAGTGTCAACTCTTGATCTCAGCTCAGGCCTTGATCTCAGGGTCATGAATTCAAGCCTTGCATTGGGTGTGGAGCCTACTTAAAAATTAAAAAAGCTATGTGACAAAGATCGTAGAGCAGCTATCATAAAAATACTTCAACAAGCCAATTATGAGCATGCTTGAAACAAAAAAAATTAAGGGTCTCAGCAAAAAGAAAATCTGCAAAAAAAATAAATAAATAAGAATCCAATGGGAATTTTTGAACTGAAAAATCTAACCAAAATAAAAACAGATAAGCTCAAGAGTAGAATGGAGGTGATAGAAGAAAGAATTAGTAAACTGAATAATAGATAAGTGGGGATTACCATATCTAAACAACAGAGAGGAAATGGAGTAAAATAAAATGAATAAAGCCTTAGGGACTTGTGGGGCTATAACAAAGAGCTAACATTTGTGCCATTGGAGTCCCAGAAGAGGAGTAACAAGGCATGACTGGAAAATTATTGCATGAAACGGTAAGTGATAGCTAAAAACTTAAAGTTGGCAAAATATATAAACCTACAGGTTCAAGAAGCCAGCAAATTCCAGACAAGATAGGGGTGCCTGGGTGGCTCAGTCGGTTAAGCACCCAGCTCTTGATTTTGGCCTGGGTCATGATCTCACAGTTCATGAGTTCAAGCCCCACATCAGGCTCTGTGCTGGTGGTGTGGAGCCTCCTTGGGATTCTCTCTCTTTTTCCCTCTCTGCCCCTCCCCAACTCATGCTGTCTCCGTCTCCAAAATAAAATGCAGTGCCTGTGTGGTGCAGTCGGTGAAGTGTCCAACTTCAGCTCAGGTCATGATCTCATGGCTCGATGGGTTCAAGCCTCACATTGGGCTCTGTGCTGACAGCTCGGAGCCTGGAGCCTGCTTTGGAATCTGTGTCTGTCTCCCTCTTTGCTCCCCCCACCCCCATGCTCACTCTCTCTCAAAAATAAACTTAAAAAACTTTTTAAAATAAAAAGAAAATAAATAAACATTAAAAAAAAAATTCCAGGGCTGCCTGGGTGGCGCAGTCAGTTGGGCGACCGACTTCAGCTCAGGTCGTGATCTCACAGTTCATGAGTTCGAGCCCCGCATCAGGCTCTGTGCTGACAGCTCAGAGCCTGGAGCCTGCTTTGGAATCTTTGTCTCCCTCTCTCTCTGCCCCTCCCCAACTCATGCTCTGTCTCTCCCTCTCTTTCAAAAATAAATAAACATTAAAAACAAAATTACAGACAGGATAAAACAAAGCACTCCACACAAGGACATCTTCTATACAAACCTCTGAAAACTAAAGAAAAAAGTCTTGATAGCATTGAGAAAGAAACGATACTATAAGGAGGGAAACTTGAATGACAACAGATTTCTCATCAGAAACCATGGATGTGGAATAACATTTGTCAAGTCCTGAATGAAGAGCTGCTGTTTTTAAGAAAACTTTTCATACCCAAATATATAAATCAATTAATCGCAAACATACAGAAACTCATTGGTAATAATACCATAATAGTAAGGGACTTCAACACCCACTTACTGCAATGGATAGATCATCTAAACAGAATATCAACAAAGAAACAATGGCTTTGAATGACACACTGGACTGGATGGACTTAACAGATATATTCAGAACATTTCATCCTAAAGCAGAATACACACTCTTCTCAAGTGCACATGGAAATTCCCTGGAATATATCACATACTGGGTCACAAATCAGCCCTCGACAGTTAAAAAAGATCAAGATCATACCATGCATATTTTCAGACCACAATGTTGTGAGACTCGAAGTCAATTAGGAGAAAAAATTAGGAAAGACAATGAATACTTGCAGATTAAAGAACATCCTACTGAAAAATGAATGGACTAACAAAGAGGAAATTAAGTACATGGAAGCCAATGAGAATGGTAGCACGACAGCCTAAAAGCTCTGGGATGCAGCAAAGGCAGTCATAAGAGGGAAATATATAGCAATACAGGCCTTCCTTAAGAAGGAAGAAAAGTCTCAGATGCACAACCTAACCTTACACCTTAACGAGCTGGAAAAAGAACAGCAAATAAAACCCCAAACCAGTAGAAGATGGGAAATAATAAAGATTAGAGCAGAAATCAGTGCTTGACCACACACACACACACACACACACACACACACACACACACACACACTAGAACAGATCAGTGAAACCCGTGGCTGGTTCTTTGAATGAATCAACAAAATTGATAAACCTGTTATATGTAGGGGATGAATCACTGGATTCTACTCCCAAAATCATTATTGCACATCTATGCTAAGTAACTTGGATGTAAATTAAAAAATAAAATAAATGGAAATTGTATTAAATGTGAAATGCTTAGTCTTCCAAGGATTAGTGTAGAGCTATATCTAAACCAAACTCTGTAAATATTATTGACAGTTCAAAATTTAAAATTCTTAATTTTGTAAAATGCTTAGTACTTTCATAGTATGTGAATGTGTGATAGATATTTCCATTTTCAGGATGCTGGCAGGAAATTTAATTTTTGAGAAATGATTGTAAAATAAGGAAAAGAAGTATTTAGATAAGGGGATCTGCTGAATCATACATATAGAAGAAATATTAAGTCAAAAATGTGAGCTAATGGTTGATGAAGCTTCTCTTTCACATGGAGTCATGCTGGCCAGATTGTACCAAAAAGGCACACTCCAGCCAAAGTCCAGCTCTGAATTGGCCTATTTCATGTTTGTATTTTAACATTTGTCTTTTATCCCTTAATGTTGGTTTCCACTTGTGCAATATACACTGAGGTCATCTCTTCAACATCCCACCTCCTGACATTGTCATCAGTCATGTAGTTTAAGGAATTAACCTGGGCAACTGAGGCAGGACCTGATAAATCTAACTCAAGAAAATCTGATCCTTCTTGCCTATAATTAGTCTAGGAACCAATGCTTAACTAGTCAGCATATGGCGTTCCTTTAGAAATAGGCTGGTTTAGGAATAGGCACATAACTGTGCATCTAGGCCAATGAGACATGCCAATAAGATTCCTTGGAGGCTTCTGGGAAATGTTTTCTCATTCTTAAGTGAGAGTCGTTAGAAAAATAAAAAAGGCATTTTTTATTTTTAGACAAAGAAGCACATAGCTCTAGTTGTTACTATCATCCTATAACCATGAGGAAATCACCTTGGGATAGAACTAATACTATCCTGGGTACTTGATGACATTGTTGAAATGAGTTTAAACCAAACCCGAAGTTCAGTCTACCTCTGAACTTCCAGTCGTGTGAACCAATAAGGTTCCTAACTATTTAAGCCAAAAAAGAAGAAAAAAAGAAAAAAAAAAAACTTCTTAGAAGTCCCAAGTCAGAACTGTTCTTTGGATTCTTACCACTATTTTCAACTATTTTTCATTGTGGTATAGAACTACAAGAATGAAATAGCAAAAGTGCATTCCCACTGAAAACACTTAAGGCTATTTATACTTATTTTAGGATTTTTGTTGCTCAGAGACTTCCAAAAGAAATAGCATTTATTTCTGAAGTTAATAGTGTGATGTTCTACTTACTAATCTTTGAAAAGTTCAGGTAGTTCATAATTTCTGTGTCATTAGATAGCTTGAGTAACTCCTTTTGAAAAGACTTTTCAGGAAACAACTACTCCAGTCATATCCTTCCAACCTCCTGATTAAAAAAAATTTTTTTTTATTGTAGTAAAAACACATAAATAATAATAAATGGTAGATTTACCATTTTAATTTAACCATTTTGAATGGTTACAGTTCAGTAGTGTCAAATATATTCACATTGTTGTGCAACAGCTCTTTAGAATTTTTTTATCTTGTAATACTGAAGTTCTGCACACTAAACACTTATTTCCCCTTGTCTTGACTGCCAGCCCTTGTAACCAACTTTCTATTTTGTTTCTGTGATTTTGACACTTTTAAAAGGACACTATTTGTCCTTTTGTGACTCTCTTATATTGCTTAGCACAGTGATCTTGCGGTTTATCTGTGTGATAGAATTTCCTTCCTTTTTAAGCCTGAACTAACTCTCTCCTTTTTAAAGATTCATGTATTGAATACATGAAAAGTTGATGTATAAGTTATAATGACCTTTTCATACTCGTTTTCCTACAGTGAATAAAGTCAATATACATTAAATTTGGACAGTACATATTCAGCTCTTGCTGATGGAGTTACTTCCTCCTTGTCTCTGACCACTGTGTTCTCATTAGCTTCTAAAATTAAAGACAATTTTAATTAAAATCTCAAAATTTTCAAGTGAACTATTTCCCTTTCTCTCAATCTCTTCTATGGGTGGTTTTTGGCAAAACTCATAAACCAAGACAATTAATAGACACTGTCAACATTTATCTCCCAAATTCAGTTAACATTGAATAATTTTAACCTGAATAGAATCCTGCAAATTTATCTAATGTACCATATTCAAGTTAGAACCAATAACTTGATTAACAACTTTACACCTTTTGTCAGATTTTTAAATTAGGACATGTACGAATAATTTTGTCAAACTCCATTTGGATCATGTCTTGATTTTGAGGTCTATTAATTTATCTGTCCAAGATTATCTGTTAACTTGGGGTATCAGTTGTGTGTCCAGCTCCTGATTTAGGCTCAGGTCATGATCCCAGGGTGATGGGATTGAACCCCGAATCAAAGCTCTGTGCTAAGTATGGAGCCTGCTTTAGATTCTCTCCCTTTCCCTCCCTCCCTCCCTCTCTCTCTCTTTCTCATTTTCTCTCTCATTTTCTCTCTCCCCACCTTCCCACCCTCCCTCCCTCACTCCTCCCACCCCCCTCCGTTCCTCCTCTCTTCTCCCCCACTTATACTCTCTCTCAAAAAAAAAATTATTGACTCAGTTGCTAGATTATGAATCTCAATAAACCTGGCAGTTTAACATTTTTCACTTCAACCATTTATAAAGAATTTCATCATTTATAGACATCTCCTATGTTGCACTCCTTTGTATTGCTTGAGGAAATCATTAAACATTGTTAAGGCAATAAAACCTTGCTCTTTTTAAAAAAAATTTTTTTTTTTTTTTTTTTCGTTCTAAAGCATTCAAAAAAACTAGGTTGAGAAACAGCCCAGTTTTCTGATTTTCAGTTTGGGACTTCTGTGTGAAATATTTGCTCTTTTTTTAGCAAGAAATGTTAAAGTAAATATATATTTTCCTAATTAGCAGTCACATGAACTGCTTATAGTACTCCAGCTTTTTTTTTTTTTTCTCCTGAAGGAAATATAGCCATCTGTTTTCAGTATCTCCAGGGCCCCTCAAATTCAATTTCTGGTATTCCAGATAACCTGTACTATTTTCACTTTATCTTAAACATTGCTTTCTAAATGTGATGATTTTTCATGATGGAATAAAAGATAGAGTTTTAATTTTATTTTTAGTAATTCATTTAAACTTCACACAGCCCTGTAGTATGTCTTGTCTTCAAATGTTTTAAGTTAGTGAGTGTCACACTCAGCTGTCAGGAGGCAGAGTTGGGAGCCTATCTGCAAGTCTTCAGAATTTAAATATTTATGTTTGTTTTTTTCCACATAACCAATCTTTGAATGGCTTTTTGAGATTATTCACGGTAGGTAAGAATTAACGCTATGGGATCTTATTTATTTTTTGTGTATCTTTTTTAAAATTTATATCTGCAAATGACAGTGCTAGAGTACAGGAGATTTTTGTGAATTGTATGAATACATATACATACACCTAATCTTTTGGCTCAGGGATTGCTCCAGGCTCTCAGTTTCCTGCCAGTAGTTATGGAACTTTACTCTTGTTAGTGTCTCTTAACATCCTTCCTGTTTATATAAATTTGGGGTTGTCTGTATTTGGCTTTGACCTGATACTTCCTTGGGACTCTGCTTCCCCTGTAGCTCCCTCTGCTGCAAGCACTGCAGCTACTCTGCGGTGCTCCTTTATTCTCATTCTTTATGTCCTGTGAGTGATTTCTCCCTAAGCAAAACAGAGTGGTTTTATATAAATCTGCCTGATTGTTTGGTTGATATTTTGCCTGGCAGATTAATTACATATTTTCGTGGCGCATATAGCATAGTTTATTACACCACTTGTATCTTTTTTTCTCTTTTGCTCCAGATTCGTTTACTTTTTTGTAGTATATATTATTTAGTTTTTAGTACATTTTTTTAAAACTCTGAAACCTAAAAAGTTGCATCAATTCAAGTATGACTTTTTTTGTAGAAGTCCCATGAAGATCATAAAAATTGAAACATTACCTTGTAGAGGGAGAAATGTTTACAATGTATTATTAAGTGTAAAATCATCAGGCTACAAAATGGTATGGTAGCTACTTTTGTGCTCTGATACACATATAAAAAATAAACTTTCTGCAGAAAACTTGGATAACAAAAAATCCTTACCCCCCCAAAAAAATAACCTGCTAATAAAAATCCCTCCTAATTACCACTTAGAGATAATCATTGTTAATTTTATAGTATATATTCTTTCATTTTTCTCTATGTGTGTCTGTAAAAATTACATCTCTACATAGATCGATGTAATAAGATGATAAAAGCCCTCTTAAAGCAAAAGTTTGACAGACCTGACTTTACATAACCTTTAAACTTAGTAATATACAAAATACTGTAAGAAAAATTTTCTTAAATGCAGGGACAATATGGAAGAAATATTTGTAACATATCAATCGAATGCAAGAAGTAACTTAGTTTTTTGTATATCATTGATTAGCATCACCATCTATCACATCATACTAGTCAAGACCTTCAATTTATCCTAGATACCTTCCTCACACTCCCTTCTCATTTCCAACTGATCTCTCAGTATCTCCTGGGCATCTCTGGATTTACCCATTTCTTCCATTAAATTCAAGCTTCCAATATAATTCTTTTGTACTAACTGTGGTAGCTCCTTAACTGATCTGCCTACTTTGATACTAAATTCTGTTCATTTTTCGTATTGCACAAAGTGATCTTTTTGAAACACATTCCTTATCATAGACTATCTTAGAAAAATAGACACTCATTGACTCTGTGTGTGTGTGTGTGTGTGTGTGTGTGTGTGTGTGTTTGAGAAGTACATAGAGATTGATATATTCTTTCAGAAAAATGAACCAGGCCGTTGTAGACCATACATACTTACTGTCAAGGGTTATTTGGTGCCTTTCATTCTCTCTTAACCTGGAACACACTTTCCTTCCGTACACCTACATATTCTTCAGAGAATCCTTTCCTGACCTCACTGAATCAGATTATCCTATTATTTACTCTTAGACACCACAAAATTCTCTGTTATCAGACTTACCAAAATTTTACAGTAATCTAACTCTTTGAATAATCTCTTTTACTGGACTGTAAGCTCTTTGAAGAAAAGGCCTGTTTTTGTTTACGATTGTATTCTTGGCATGTAACATAGTACCAAGCACCTACTAGACACCTGTCTTAGCTTTGGGTAGGATAACAAAATACCGTAGATTAGGTAGCGTAAACAACAGACCTTTGTTTCTCATAGTTCTAGAGACTCCGGGGTTCAAGGGTAAGGTGCTGGGCAATTCTGTGTCTGGTGTGAGAGTCCTTTCCCTGCCTTGCACATGGCTGCCATTTTGCTGTGTTCTTTATGGCAGAGAAACAGTGAGCTGTAGTCCCTTATTCTTCTGTAAGAACTGTAATCCCATCATGGGTGCACCACCCTCATTATTTCATCTAAGCCTAATTATTTACCAAAAGTCCCACCCCGCTAATACCATCACATTGGAGGTGAGGATTTCAACATGAAATTTGGGGGGATATAAACATTCAGTCTATAAAAGCACCCCATAAGTATTTGTTGAATTAATGAACACATTAGAAATACAAGCAAAAGATGTAAATAAATTCACAAAAGGAGAAAATACAAGTGCCAGTAAACATATCCGAATATTTTCAACCTCATGTGTGATCAGGAAATAGTTTGGTCCCCATCATGTTGGGAAAATTTTTAAAGATTGATAGTGTTAAGTGTATATTCAAGAACATGTCCATTAGGAGGACAGCATGAAAGAAAAGTATGATTCAGCCATACTGCGGAATATTTTTCAGCTATTATAATACATTGGGTTCCTGTGCACTGAAAATAATCTCATTAGGGGGTGCCTGGGTGGCGCAGTCGGTTAAGCGTTCGACTTCAGCCAGGTCACGATCTCGCGGTCCATGAGTTCGAGCCCCGCGTCAGGCTCTGGGCTGATGGCTCGGAGCCTGGAGCCTGTTTCCGATTCTGTGTCTCCCTCTCTGTCTGCCCCTCCCCCGTTCATGCTCTGTCTCTCTCTGTCCCAAAAATAAATAAACGTTGAAAAAAAAATTTATAAAAAAAAAATAATAATCTCATTAGTTTTTGTCTTACAAAAAGAACCTCAAAAGTGACTCTGTATATATGTTTACATACACACATATAAACTCATAGTAAACTTACTGGAAAAAATATAGATAATGTTTATCTCTGGTGAGGGGAACATAATAGTAGAAGGGTAGAAGGAGAAATCTAAAGTTACGAGTTCTTTTTTTCCTGTTTTTAAAACTGGATTTTTTTTGTTTCACTATTTTTACAATGAGAATATTTTTATAGTCATGAAAATATATATATGAGTAAGAGTTAAGGTGGTTAGGGATATAGAGAAAAAAAACCCATTCTTTATATATAGAAAAGTAAAATCAGGAATGCCAAACAAGCATAGTTTAGTCTGGCATTATGAGCAGTTCCATATTGTTGGAACTTAACGTGTGGTAGAGTATGGAAGAGAAATGAATCTGAAAAAGAAGACAAAACCAGATCATTGAGGGTCATGTATGTTTTCTCTTAGTATGGTACAACTAAGCCACGATCTTTTAAATAGGAAATTGACCCTAGTCATTTTAAATAGGTGACTCTGGGTGATGTATAGATGACACAGTGGAAGAGATTCCTAACCTTTTTATATCTGGATCCCTTTTGTCAGATTTGATGACGCCTGTGGTTACTTTTCTCAAGATTGTATTTTGGATGTATAAAGTAAAATACAAAGTGCATCGAAAACCACTTATATTGGATTTCATTTATCAAAATATTAGAAAAACACATTTATGGTATAGTTATATATATGCTTGGTTAGTAACACATTAAACAGAGACCGATACTTTAATTTCAAAACTGTGCTGAGCATAAACAATATTTTAAGATGTATGCATCAGTTCAGTGGCCTTCTGATGGTCTGTCAACCCCAGGTTAAGAACTGTGGGATATGGCATGAGACTGGGAAAATGGAGATCATTAGGAAAGCAGTCGATATGGAGATCATGAAAAATCTTAGTGGAGGTCATCTGAACTGATCTTATGAAAGACTTTCTAATTATCATTAAATGTTAACATTTTTGTATTAGTAAAGCAATAATGTACATTATATAAATATTAGGAAATACAAATTTAAAACAGGAAAACATGTTCTATGGTACTTTTTTAAAACTTAGTATATCTACTATCCTTGGTTTTTATTGTTGCTCTTACATAGGAATTTTCCTCATTGGTTATGCATTTGGTCTTAATGATACCATCATTGCTTAACTGTCTTCTCTTTGATTTTACAGATTTTTGATTGGTCAGGGAGCACATGTAGGAGCTGTCAACAGTGAAGGAGATACACCATTAGATATTGCTGAGGAGGAGGCAATGGAAGAGCTACTTCAAAATGAAGTTAATCGGCAAGGTAATATAAAAGCAACCTAAATGGAAGAAATGTTTAAAACTGTTTTAGGAAGAATATGGTACTTGACTTTTTCAATAAAATAATTTTTGATATTGAAGGAGAAATCATAGTTTTAGTAGGAAAAAAATCACCTTCCATAACAATATATGTAGTATGAGTCTATTTGAAAAAATAAATGATTCTCAACTGTACATCTTTTTAATACTGTTAAAATTGAAAAAAATATCATAAGGTGTAGGATCACACATAAAATTTTATGGTAATAAAAACTTGGGAGAGAAAATAGGTAAAGAGGGTAGGGAAATGCACAGGGTGAGGAGATACATTGCAAATGTAAATAGAGCGGTCAAGAAGTCCTCACTGATGAGTGGGTATTTAGGCTAAGATCTGAATAGGTAAGGGAATGAATCATGTGAGTCTGGGAAAGAACATTCCAGATAGGAAGCAGCAAATGTAAGGAGGGGAGGGTGTATGGTATATTTAGAGAAAGAACAAGTAAGCTAGTATGATTGAAGCAAGCAGCACAAGGAAGAGGCTGGAAGATGATGTCACAGAGGTAACTGTGAACCATATCACATAAAGCTTTGTGGGCCATTGGAAGGACTTTGGCTTTTAGTCTGAGTGAAGTAGGGAGCCTGTGAGGAATTGAGGTAAAGGAGTGACATGATCTGACCTACTTTAGAAAGGATCTCTGTGACTGTTGTGTTGAGAATAGATTATAGGAGAGTAAGGGCAGAAGTAGGTGGTTATGATCAGACTTATTTTAGAAAGGATCTCTGTGGCTTTTGTGTTGAGAATAGATTGTAGGAAAGTAAGGGCTGAAGTAGATGGTAGTGAACAAAGTGAAGAGAAGAGGTTAGATTTTAGATGTATTTTGAAGGTTTGGCTAAGAGGATTATTGAGTGATTAAGGGGTCTGGTATGCAAGAAAGAAGGGGTAAATGAGATGTGAATATTGTGGGGGAAGTAGGGTTTGTGGGAAAAGTTTAGGGATTCATTTTCAGATTTGCCAAGTTTGTTTTGCTGATATTTAAGCAGTTGAATATGTGAACAGAGAGAGATAGGCTAAAAATATAAATTTAGTAGGAGACATCAGTTTATAGATGAAGAATGATTGTTTATGGGTAAAGTTTTGTTTAGGAATAATGAGTGTTTTAAACTGATGATGGTAATAGTTTTACAACTCTGCAAATATACTAAAAACCACTGAATGGTGTCCTGTAAATGGTGTATGAATTGTATCTTGAGATATAATATATAATATGTATATTTTATATGCATATATAATATCTTTATATATAATCTAGCAAATCCTTTTTTTTTCTTTTGAGAGAGAGAGCATGAGAGTTAGCAGGGGTGGGGCAGAGAGAGAGGGAGAGAGAATCCTAAGCAGGCTCCACCTCCAGCAGGGAGCCTGACGTAGGGCTTGATCTCACAACTGTGAGAATCATGACCTGAGCCGAAACCAAGAGTGGGACACTTAAGCAGTTGAGCCACCCAAGTGCCCTGTAGCAGTTCTCTTTTTTTTTTTTGGGGGGGGGGGGGTAATATAGTCAAAAAGTTAAAAGGAAGGTTTCAAAAGATATTTGTGCACCCATTTTTATAACAGTCTTATTCAAATAACCAAAAGATGGAGGTAAACCAGGTGTCTTTCGGTGGGTAAGTGAATAAACAAAATGTGATTATGAACATACAGTGGACTATTATTCACTAAAAAGGAAATTCTGATACATACTGTAGTATGGATGAACCTTGAGGACATTATGATAAGCAGAAAAAAGCCAGTCACAAAAAGACAAATACTGTATGATTTCACTTACGTGAGGTACTTCAAGAGTCAGACTAATAGAAACAGTGAGTGGAATGATGGCTGTTACAAGGTGGGAATGGGGGTGGTTGTTTAATGGGTGTATCATTTCAGTTTTGCAAGCTGAAAAGAGTTCTAGAGATGGGTTGCACAAAAATGTAAATGTACTTAACACTACTGAACTGCATACTTAAAATTGTTTATTAAGATGGTAAATTTTATGTGTATTTTACCACAATTAAAAATTAATATGTATGGGGCACCTGGGTGGCTCAGTTGGTTAAGCTTCCACCTCTGGAATTTGGCTCAGGTCATGATCATCTGGTTCATGTGCAGAAGTTTGAAGTGCAGAACCTGTTTGGAATTCCTCCCTCTCCCCCTCTCTCCCTGCCCCTCCTCTGCTTGTACTGCCCCCCTCTCTCTCCAAATAAAATAAATAAATTTTAAAAAATTAGTGTGTACTGCTAAATAAAATTAGTGTGATTTCCACCAAAATCCATTGTTTAGGCAGTGGTTAAATGAGTATTAGCAAAAAAAGAACTCTTTTTTAACACCTTACTTTAAGGTGTTAAAAGTATGGGATATTGGTTTAGAAGGTTGGCTCGTGCTGAAGTGTCATTCATCATGAAATAGAAGCAAAGGAGTAGAAGCTAAGTTAGTCTCTGATAAACAGATTTTTATTCCTTGGGATTAGGAAAATTCGTAACTACTAAATGTTTAAAAAAATCTTAAGACACTGAAGCTGAGAGGGTATTTAAGTGCCTAAATATACTTGAGGCATTTTAACAAGCAGTTGAAGATCCCCTGGAGCCCAGGAGAAACAGGGCACACATTAGATAAGTAATTATAAACTGGAACTTGGATAAGAACACAGAAGAGCTTTTAACAGGCATGTTCTATTCTAGGCAGTGTTCTGGAATAATGGGATATTCAGGACTTGAGGAAGTTGGACAAATAGAGACAAGCATCACAACCTATAAAGAATACTACCTTATCAGCCCACCTGGCTGTGATGAATGCCTAGTTAGATAGCTCACCATTTCCTGTTAAACAGTAGTTAAATCTTTTTATACTAATATTAGTTAGTAATTATTATGAACTAGGAAAGGCATGGAGATGTACTGAAAACTTCTTGCCTTTGGTTTCCTTATATATGAAGGAAGCTGCTTGCAAAGACTAATTTTAATTACGGTGATTTCAGTGTTGATTAATGTGCCAGCAAATGTTCTGAGTGCTGGGTATTAAAAAATAACAGGGGCACCTGGGTGGCTCAGTTGGTTAAGCGTCCCGACTTCGGCTCAGGTCATGATCTCATGGTTTGTGAGTTCGAGCCCACTAACAGCTCAGAGCCTGGCGTCTGCTTCAGATTCTGTGTCTCTCTATGAACCTGCCCTGCTCCTGCTCTGTCTCAAAAAATAATAAATGTTAAAAAAATAATAATTAAAATAAGAAACAGCAACAAATAAAGAAACAAGACAGTCTTTACTCTTAAGAATTTCACAGGATAGCAGAAGTGTCAGATATATAAACAGCTTCAAAATGTAGTGTGCTGTGTGCTAAAATATAGATAGGGACAAAATGTGGGAGAACAGAAAAGTCTATGAGTAACTACTTGCAGTAGTCAGTAAAGGTTTCAGATTGATGACATTTGAGAATGAGTTTGCTTAGCAGAGAAAGGAGTTGGTGGACAGAAAAGGCATGTCAGGCAGGCGTATCAACATGTGCAAAAGAAAAGGAATTGGAGATATAGCATATGCAGAGAACACATGAGAATTGGAGTGGAGATAGAAAGTCAGAATGGAGTAGATGAGTAGTAGATGAGACCTGAAAAGATTGGGCTGTAGCCAGATGGTGAAGGACATCCATTTTATAGGCATTAGATGCATCCAAGATCTCCAAGAAGGAAATGAGCCTGATTAGATTTGGTTGTTAGTAGTACAGCTGATGGCACTTTGGAGGCTGATTTAGAATGGGAAATACATGGTGGCTTATCTTCCTTGAAGAAGGCTCTTAAATTGGTTCTGCTGAAAGATGATAAGGACAAAGCAGTTACATTTAAGATAGAAAAGAGCAGGGCTGTCTTGATATTAAGGTAAAATTAAAACAGTTTGATGAAGAATTGAATGTGGAGATAAAGGAAGAATTGAGGCTACTTGTTTGCCTCCTGAAGTTTTTAGTTTAAGACTTAGTGATAGTTAGGGGCACCTGGGTGGCTCAGTCAGTTAAGCGTTTGACTCTTGCTTTCAGCTCAGGTCATGATCTCGCAGTTCGTGAATTCAAGCCCCGCATTGGGCTCTGTGCTGACAGCACAGAGCCTGCTTGTGATTTTCTCTCCCTCCCCTGTTCACCTGCCTTCTCTCTGTCTCTCTCTCAAAATAAATAAACTTTAAAAAGACACCCCCCCTTAAAAAAAAAAAAGAATTAATGATGGCTAAACTCATATGGGAAAATGTGGGACAAAGCAGGAACAGATTTAGAGAGTATGTGAGTTTGGGGATATATTGAGTTTGTGGCAGCAAAAGGACATCCAGATTACATTGTTTGGTACGTTTTTGGAACTCAGGAGATACCAGGATGGAAAAATGTAAATCTGGGAGAATAATAGATGAGATGACCCTGGAACTGAACAGTGAAAAGCTAACGCTAATATGTCTGATTATGTATGCCAGGAATTGAGCAATGGGCTTGATTTCATTTCATCTGCACAATTCTCAGAGATTACTACTACTATTACCCCCATTTTACAGATGACAAATTGAGGCTCAGTGATTTGCCAAAGATCATATGGGTGGGAAGTAAGTACTGTAGTTTAGTCCCAAATAGTGTGACAGGTATCTTTAGCCCACACTCTGCATCACTAGCATACTGCATTTTATGAAGAGTGTCTCCTAGAAGATACTTCATGATGTTCATTTTATTCATGTAATGGGAATACATGAATTTCTATAGCATAACTTTATTTCAGAGAAACAAAATGAAGGGATAGCTCTAATAATAGATTTTAATAATTTTAAAAAGAGCACCTTAAATATACCTCTTGTATTGATAAGATTACTCAAATTGTTTATCCTGCTATGTTTTTATTTCATATTTTAAATTTTCTAATTCTTCCAGCTCTAATTCCTCATATAATATATTTGATCAGTAACTAGTCATCCTTAAGGAAATTGCCTTTGACACTAGAAATGATTTGTGGTGCCCCACTGGCACAGTCAGAGCATGCAATTCCTGATCTCGAAGGTTGAACAATAGTTTAAAGTATTTCTGGTTTATATTTTAATGCAATTGTCTGTATTTAGCTTGGGACACAAGTCAGTCTTGTGTCTCTTAGCTGTGACCAAACTCCAGTTTATTCTTATTTTGTCTTACCAAGAGATTTGGCTACGTTTCAGTCTTACATTTACTGGTTTTCAATACTAGTGACAGATGTTAATCTCATCACTTTATTATATTATATCCAATTTAGTTTTGATACATATTGTTTTCATTGTTCAAAAATCTTGCATTTATAGTAGGTGGGCTAAGGACCAGGTAAATGCATTATAGGATTTTCTTTCTGTTAGACCATAAAGCAAGGAAAGAGAGCAGAATCATAGGCATTTAGAGCTGCTAGTGATAGCTGCTAGCGAAGCACCTGGGTGCTTACTTCTGATTTAAGCATTTCACATATATTAATTAAATCCTCACAACAACCTTGTAGGATAGGTGCTTTCATTACCTCTTTTTTACAATTCAACTGAATATTAGCATAGATTTAAGTGTCTTGCCCCAAATAATAGAGCTAGTAAGTCACAGATAAGGGATTGAAACCCAGCAGTCTAGGTTCAATATCCGTGTTCTTAACTCATTCTACTAATATTCAAAGAAGTTATGGCTTTTTCAAGGTCACTAGCTACTTAAAACAATGCAACTGGAAAACAAGTAATATGTACTATAATAAGGGCTTCTTTTTTTCCTTCTTTCTAAATTTTAATGAACTAAAGCAGGGTCTATATCAGTAGTATTTAAAAAAAAATTTTAATATGACAGAAGAGTTTTTCTCTCTAACTAGATTTTCTTAAGCATAAGAAATTTCCCTTCACACATACTTTAATTTTAAACTTGAGTTGTTTTGTTTTTACATAATATTCATATAAGAGCATGATTTGGAAGCAGAAAAAAGGTAATTGCTTTGCAAGTAGCTAAGGATAGCATGAAATTAGATAAATTGAGAAAGATATTTTTTAATTTCAAGTTCAGAGGAAATTTAGAATAGTAAAAGATAATATAAATGTTCAAGATGGCAAAGACAAAAATGATAAAGATAATATAAGAGGTTCATGTTTTAAAAGATATAGTAAAAGAATAAAGCATGAGGAAAATCATTTAGTAAAAAGGTTATATTTAGGGGCAGCTGGGTGGCTCAGTTAGTTAAGCAGCTGACTCTTGATTTCAGCTCAGGTCATGATCTCATAGTTCCTGGGTTCAAGCCCCACATCAGGCTCTGTGCTGACAGTGTGGAGCCTGCTTGTGATTCTCTCCCTCTGTCTGTCTCTGTCTCTGTCTCTCTCTCTCTCAAAATAAATAAATAAACTTTTTAAAAAGTTTATATTTAATGTATTACAATTACAACTTTATAATTTTTTTCTGAATAACAGTAGAAGGCATCTTAAATAAGATGGTTACAGGTCAGTAATAGTAGTAAAGTGTGGGATATAGGACATGGAGTAAGATGGTGATGAACTAAGATACCATCAAGAAGACAGTCTGAGATGGCAACTCCAAGTCTGAACTAATTGGTAAAGTGGTAAAGGGCTGGGTAAGTAGTGGTACTTGGTATAGTAAATATAAGACAGGGAGCAAGCAGACTGGCTAGGGAAATTGAGTTAAGATTTTAGCATGAAGTTTCAGATACCTATGGCATATAATTTTATTATAGTATTTGCCCATCTTGACTCTTTCTGTTCTCCAAGCACAGATAATCCAACTGACAGCTTGATATCTCCAATTAGATGTCTGTTAGGGCATCTTAAACTTCACATTTCTTATATTTAAAATTTAGTTTTTCCAGTTGCTCAGGTGGAAAACCTTTGATTCATACTTGACTTTTGTTTCCTACATCCACACTAACAACAAATTGTGTTGGTGTACCTTGAAGAATCCAGAATCTAACCCCTTTACTAACCTTCACTGCTACCACCCTGGTTTAAACTCTGTCATCTCTTGACGGAATTGTTGCAGTATCCTCCAATTTGATACCTCAGTTTCTTCTCTTAACTTTTCAGCTTAAGTGATCCTCTAAAATTAAGTCAGATTATATCATTCTGCTCTTTGTTCTCATTACTTTGTAGACATCCTGGCCTTCTAAACAGAAGAATGTTCCAATCAGGCTTCTGTGTCGAGCCTACTAGGACTTCCCTCAGTCTGGAATGTCGCCCAAAATATATAGTGTACCTATCACTCTATTTTTGGTGTAATGTCACCTTATCAAAGAGACTGTTCTTTACCAAACCTTATAAAATAACAGCTTTTTCTCATGACCCTCTGGCCCTTTACTGTGCTTTATTTTTCTTCACATATGTATATCTCCTTCAATATAATGAGTTCACTTCTATCCCCAGTAAATCTTATAAAAGCACCTGACATCTAGTAGGCAATCAGTGCATTTTGAATGGGTGGGTGATTGGATAAATGGATCAATGAAAGAAAAAAGTCCTGACTAGACAGTTGGATACATGGATATGAATTACAGGAGAGTTCTTAGCTAAGGAGGTGTGTGGGTGTGGGGTGTGTGTGAGATTGTTTTTACTCATTTATTCATTATTTAGTTAGTATACATTTACTGACCCCTTTTAATTTGTGTTAGGTCCTCATCTAGACAGTGAGAATACAAAATTTAAAAAAATAGTATTTTTACCTTTAATAAGTTCATAGACTTCTGGAGCAAGACATACTATAAACACATTGTGGTATGTGCTGTTTATTAGCCGGCAGTTGAAGCTATGAGACAACATGAGATAATTTAGGAATTTCAAGATTATCTTTTCTATTTTTTTGGTCAGGATTTTTTTTAAAGCTAAGAAAGAAGTAGAGTGTCCTATTCCTTTTTGAATTCTTCCCATCTCAACCTAACTTCATGCTTAATAAATGCTTTTAAATGAATGAACATCTATATAACTTAGTAAAATTATAATGCTGATACTAATAGTGAAAATGAACTGTGCTGGAAAAGGAAAGAGTTTTATAAAGAATCTGTTTCAAAGTTTGGTAAATTTTAGATAAAAACAGGACCACCAAGTTGAAGTGTTCAATCAACATTTGTACCTAGTAGGGTAGAGTTTAGAGAACTGGCCAAAGCAGATAGATCAGAATTTAAGGCTTAATTATGTATGGGTTTTTTCTTAATTTCTTAAAACTAAAGGATGAATATACCTAAGGAAATATTCAATTTTTTTTTTAAAAAAGGATTTGTTGGTAAAAGGAAAGCCAAAATAATATTTGTGGGGTAAAAAGTAAATAATCAGTAGAGAAGGCTAATAAAATATCTACAGCTTTCCCACATTTCTTTTTTTTTTTTTTTTTAATTTTTTTTTTCAACGTTTATTTATTTTTGGGACAGAGAGAGACAGAGCATGAACGGGGGAGGGGCAGAGAGAGAGAGGGAGACACAGAATCGGAAACAGGCTCCAGGCTCCGAGCCATCAGCCCAGAGCCCGACGCGGGGCTCGAACTCACGGACCGCGAGATCGTGACCTGGCTGAAGTCAGACGCTTAACCGACTGCGCCACCCAGGCGCCCCACCACATTTCTTTAACTAGCTTGTTAATTAGCAGCCTATTTTTGAAAAAATATACTTTAACTTTTAATTTTTATTTAAAACGATATGTTTTGGGTAATTTTATTTCCCACAAAGGAAGAACATTTTCTATAAAGAAAAAAATAAAAGCAATTTTTATTTTATCAGGGGTTGATATAGAAGCAGCACGAAAGGAAGAAGAACGGATAATGCTTAGAGATGCAAGACAATGGCTAAATAGTGGTCAAATAAATGATGTCCGGCATGCAAAATCTGGAGGCACAGCACTTCACGTTGCAGCTGCGAAAGGCTATACAGAAGTTTTAAAGTAAGTATTGTTTTTCACAGTCCTATTTCTACTTTATTTTCCTTATTTCATTGTTCCTTTTCTTAAGATACTTGCAGACATTATTTTGAAACAGTTTATAAAAGTTATTTAATGTCTATTTACATGAAAAAGAGAAAACTACCTTGAACATTATTGCTTTGTTTCTAAAGCCCTTTCTTTTCTCTTGAATTTTGATTTTTCTACTGTTTTTTTCTTTGGTTGTAATTTCCCAATAAGTTAAAGCATCAGGCAACCATTATGTGTTAACTTCTGGGCTGATAAATTACTACAGAGTCATTTTGAGGTTCCCAGAGTGGCTAACTCTGGTTACTGAGACTAAGAACAGTGTTACGTTATAAACATATCAAATTCACAAAGTTTGATTCCTGGTGAGTTTTTACATGTAATTTATCTAAAATGCAGTTTTCTTTTTACTGCGTAACACTGGGACTCAGAGTGCTTTTAGCATAATATTAAATATCAAGACCTAAGCAACTGAGATTTTACAGGGCTATATACTGGTCAGCAAATTTCATTGAAACAAAACTCCTTTATGTCACAATAAATTTTTTTGTTTTCCTTTTTTTACTTCTGCAACGCAAAGGTGTTATCAGCTATATGAAAAAAATAATGCTGTGTGTAACTTTTATTAGATGTATGCGAAAGGAAAGACTAACCCTCGGCAAAATCTTCTACACCCTTTATATTATGTTTGACAAGAGTTTCTAATATCAGTCTGTTCTTATTCCCCCTGCTCAGTAAAAACAATGAAGTGTAAGTGGGTCAGCTATTCCCAAGTTCCTCCTTTTTTCAATCCCTACTTACTTCAATAACTGAAGCCTTCTAGAATAGTGAAGTTAACTTTTAATTACTTTTCTTGTCCCCCTGTGTATTTCTCTCTAATCCAAAATGTAGCAAACTTTCAGACCCCAATAGCAGGTCATGAATGAACCTTAGTGACTTGACAACAGCATTTTTTAAAGGAAAAATTGAAAACATTAAGAATATTACAAATAGTAAAGGTAATACTTTTTAAGTAGTAGATTGCACCGTAAAATAGTTTTCTAGACAGCTCTAAGGGGTCTTTGTAATTAGGTTATGTAGGCTCTTAAAATTCTTTGGAAGATTCTCAATGTGGATTGGGATATATTTTAAACTCCTCAAATTAGTATATAAGACCATTAGTCATCCTCTTTTAAGCTAAGCCTGCTACCATTGCTCCTCAGGCATGCATTATCCAACTATATATATCTAATTGAAGTTCTGTCATGATGTCTTTTTTTTTTTTTTTTAAAGCTTCAAGCTTTTTTTTTTTTTTTAATTTTTTTTTTTTTTAACATTTATTTATTTTTGGGACAGAGAGAGACAGAGCATGAACGGGGGAGGGGCAGAGAGAGAGGGAGACACAGAATTGGAAACAGGCTCCAGGCTCTGAGCCATCAGCCCAGAGCCCGACGTGGGGCTCGAACTCCCGGACCGCGAGATCGTGACCTGGCTGAAGTCGGATGCTTAACCGACTGCGCCACCCAGGCGCCCCTGTCATGATGTCTTAATGCCTACTTTGTTTCTGTTTAGATACCTTCATTCACCATCTCTTCAACTTGGAGGCAAATTCCATTTGATCCTTTGACTAAGTTCAAGGCTCTTAAGCCTATGAAAAAAAAAACACTCAAGCTTATTCATAATAGGTGCAGTTGAAGCTACAATGAATTACTGCCACTTTTCATCTATCATATTGGCAAAGATTAAAATGTTTGGCACACTGTTGGCAAGATTGGGGAAAAGGCACTCTCACATTACTGGTGAAAGTATGACAGTTGAGCAGATTTTATCAAAGTATCAGTTATTCTTTGGCTTAACAGTTAGCTCTACCTCTAGAATTTTTTTTTTTTTTACAGATATTCTCACAGGAAATAAGGTATGTGCTAATAGCATTGTTTATACTAGGAGTAGGAGAATGTTGACTAAATTCTGATACATCCTTTGACTGGAATACTCTTGTACCAATTAAAACACTAATAGGTAGTGTTAATTGTTTTAAATTTTAGGGGCAACCGCTGGCTCAGTCAGTGGAGTATGGGAGTATTGGTCTCAGAGTGGAGGGTTTGGGCCCCATGTTGGGTGTAGAGATTACTTAAAGATAAAATCTCTCTTTTTTTAATGTTTATTTTGAGAGAGAGAAAGAGCGCATGTGTGCATGTGTGTGCACGTGCACACATGAGCAGGGGAGGGGCAGAGAGAGAGAGAGAGAGGGAGAGAGAGAGGGAGAGGGAGAATCGCAAGCAGATTCCATGCTATCAGCACAGAGCCGGGTGTGGGGCTCGATCCCATAAACAGTGAGATCATGACCTGAACTGAAATCAAGAGTCAGATGATTAATTGACTGAGCCACACAGGCACCCCTTAAAGATAAAATCCTTAAGAAAAAATATTTTTTTGTTATTTGCTGATATATACATAAAATCTCTCTGTAAGGATCCAATCAAAATTAGTAATATGGTTATCTAAGGGGGGAAAGCCTGGTGAACTGTTGGGCTAAAGGTCAGCAGTGGGAGTGACTTCCCTATGTAGCCATTTAGTCTTTTTTTATTTTTGAACTTTGTAAATATATTACTTAAAAAAATAAGTAAAAATATGTATATGACATGAGAAATAAATAGAAGATACTGGTTTCAAATGTAACCCTACCCATCACCCCCTCCCGCTCCCCCACAAATACATAACCCCTTGCAATTGAGTTTGATACTTTTCAGTTCTGTACTGCCATTACATCTTCATCACAGAACCTGTCTTTGAGGGTTGATTATTGTTTTACTTGACTTTCATCCTCCACTAGAATCTCCTTGGATATAATAAGTACAGTCTTATTTTTTTGAATTTATGTGGCCTGGCATATAGAGAGAGCCGTATGTTTATGGGGAATAAATTGTAACTACCTTTCTGTCTTTCCTTTCCACATGGACTTCCAAATACTTCTAATTTTTATGTTTCTCAGGATATTTAACATTATTATAGTTTCTGTTTTCTAATGGGAGATTATTTTCATTATCTTCCAGTATTCTGTCTCTATTAATAAAGTTTCTAATCATATATATGTTAATGGATTTTTTTAACTTAAATCTCTAGACTTCTATCTGTTAGCTTTGTTCTTTAAAAAAAAATTTTTTTTTAACGTTTATTTATTTTTGGGAGACAGAGAGACAGAATGGGGGAGGGGCAGAGAAAGAGGGAGAAACAGAATCTGAAGCAGGCTCCAGGCTCTGAGCCTGTCAGCACAGAGCCCAATGTGGGGCTGAAACCCACAAAGCACGGGATCATGACCTGGGCCGAAGTCAGATGCTCAACTGACTGAGCCACCCAGGCACCCCAGTTAGCTCGTTCTTTAGATTGGTGGCTCTTAAATGTTGGTCTGCAGGCAGATGACACAGGACTTACTAAAAATATAGGTTGACAGGGCCCATCTCCCAATATGCTGCTTAATTGCATAGGATTGGGTGGAGCTGGGGAATCTTTTTTTTTTAACAAGCTCTTCAGATGGTTTTGTTTTAGAATCAGAATTAGAAAGAGCTGCATTAAATATTCTGAGAAATAGGGTATCAATTTTTGAAATATAAATAAATGAAGGGTTATGTATTAGCTATCACTGCCACCTCTCATAGGTAAAAAGAAGCCCTTCTCAAGCTCAACTTCTTGGAGAGTAAGTGATTTCATGAGTTATAAAGTATTTACTGTTCTTCTTTGTGCGTGTGAGACTGTGCTGTGTGCAATTTATAGACCCAGTTTTTGTTCTCTGAGCTTAATTTCTAGATAAAATAAAGGTCGATGGGAATATACAGCTAGGAGGGCATACTAACAATTTATAAAAGTCTTTGCATTGTATTAAAATGTATTCCTCTTTTCTAGCTTTGTTGACAGAATATCTGCTTTTTACTGCTGCAGAAAAGTAGACTCAATCCCTTGGAATATTTGTTTTGCTTTGTTTTGTTCCTTTTTCTTTTTAATGTGTATTTATTTAGTTTGAGAGAAAGAGAGCACAAGTGGGGAGAGAGGAGTAGGGGGAGAGAGAGAGAGAGAGAGAGAGAGAGAGAGAGAGAGAATATCCCAAATAGGCTTCATGCTGTCAGCGCAGAGCCTGACTTGGGGCTGGATCTCCTGAACCATGAGATCATCACCTGAGCCGAAATTGAGAATTGGACCCTTAACTGACTGAGCCGCCCATCTGCCCCTGCTTTGTGTTGTTCCTAGCAGACTGTCAGTTTCCTATGAAAATTACCCATGGTAGGTAGGTCATTAAGTTTGTGAAAGCTTTCACAAACTAGTTCCTCAACTGCAAGACCACAGAAAAACTTCAAAAGAAATTTATTTGATCCCAGTATATATTTAGAACACATTTAGCCTGAGGTAATATATTATATGGACACCTGAAGGCATTCACTGCAATAAATCAGTTTAATATACAAATTGATCCAAGGGTTTTTGAGTTCACATTGAAAAATTACTGGCTTTCCTGTGAAAATTTCAATTACAATTCATATTAACAAGAATTAATCAGTGTCCCACCAAACCATTACACTTATTAGGAATTAGTTAAAATGAATGCATTATTATGGCAGTAATTCAAGATCCTCTTTACCAGTGTTTTCTGAGAATTCTTTTCTTTTTTCCTAGTTAATTCATTGAAGGGAAAAGAGATGGGAACTAGGAAAAGAAATATGTCACAGATTTTTGTTAGCTTGCATGGTATAAAGCTGTTGATTATGTTTGCTCCCGTTTAGATTTTTTTAATGATCATCTAATTCACTATAATTTCTTTAGGCTTCTAATACAGGCAGGCTATGATGTTAATATTAAAGATTATGATGGCTGGACACCTCTTCATGCTGCTGCTCACTGGGGTAAAGAAGAAGCATGTCGAATTTTAGTGGACAATCTGTGTGATATGGAGATGGTCAACAAAGTGGTAGGCCTTTTAAATATATTTTAAATATTTAACTTTTGGAAATAAGTGTTTTAGAAGTCTCAAAAATATTGCAATGTAAATTTTATAATTATATTAAGTTTTATGAACCATACAAAACAACATTTTATCAGCCATTTGTTGGTTTTTATTATTAATTATTTCTCAGCTACCTACAAGGTGGTTTTGACCTTGTTCCTCAAAGAAAGAAGTATTACTCTTTGAGTAATCCTATTACCATATGCAATAGAGTAGATTTGGGTACTTCACAATTCATAAATTAAGAAAATTTTGCTTTTCTCTGTGAATGTTTTCTCCCATCACTATGGGTTAGAACACATACAGAAGTATATTTCTATTTCTTTTTAGCTGGTGGTCTTGACAGCTTGCTTACAGTAGCTTTTTAAATGGCTCGGACAGTGAGGTCTTAAAGCAGGTGAGAATATAGAAAACCCATAAAGTTTTATTCCAGATAAAATTATTGAGATGTAACATGTAGTCTCCTAGTTTTGCAGGTGAGAAAACAGTTTATGAGGTAGAAGATTCACTTAATATCACCCAATTAGGTAGAGGGAAGGAAGGAGTGAATATCACATAAGTGTTTTTTACAAATCATGAACTGATTCAGGTTGTCAGATTCCTTACTAGATTAGGGTTTTTTTTTTTTTTCTGTACTCCCTTCCAAGCACTGTCAGTTACCAGTGTCACCAGTATTCCTACTAGTTTTCCTCCTATTCGTATTCATGATTCTTATCATATACCAACAGTTACAGAGCTCAAGACACTTCCTCTAGTGAGCTTGATTACCTTTAGCTTCCATAGAATATACTTTATATATTGCATTTTATAGGATAATGTGGTAGATTACTTAGCAGAGGTTCCTAAAACGATCTCCTCTTTATTCAGATGGTGCCATCTGATCTATTGTGTCCATTAACATAAGTGCTGGTGCTGATTACATTCTGATAACAGCAGTTTCTACTTGGGAATCTGCAAAGGGAAGAGAGCAAAAATGATAACCATATGCCCAAGATTTCCCCATGGCTAAGTGTTTGGAAGTTGAGGTAGTTAGTGGAAATTCATGTTCTAGTTGCTGACATAAAGTGATAAAGAAGCCCTCTGAACTCCTTTCATATATATGTACTTATATATGTATTATATATATGTATTTAGATATGTGCTTTCCACATATGTATTTATAAATGTTTTTTTCATGTATGTACTTATATGTGCTTATAAATGTATTTTCATATATGTACCTGTAAATGTATTTTAAGTAAGAAATGTGCAGGCAAGAAAGTCCTAGGAAGTGGTGAAAATCTTCAGGGAAGTCAAGAGAAAAAATGTTTGAGAGCATAAGTATAGTTTTGCTTTTATACATAAGTATAAAAGTCTTCTATCTAAATTTTTAGTCAAAACTTTGATAATTTGCCCTTTTTTATTTATAACAGTTTTCCGTTTTGTTATCAGCATTAGAAGACAAGTAAATGTTGATACTATTTAATTTTAAGTATAAAAGGCCAGCCAATTTTAGTTTGACAATTCATATTTCCTCTTGTTCCATGTAGAAATTCCCCCAGCAGTTGGGATTTTTCTGAAGAAATTAGTAAATATCTCTTATCTTCTAATCTCTTTTCTGCAATCCTGTCTCTCTCCCAAACAATGTCTCTTAAAGGCCACTTGTCCACTGACATGGGCAGTGCTGATAATTGGTTCATTCATTGATAGTGGCCTCCAGATAAGGACCAGAAGAGAGAAGCTTATTAATGGAAAGGTTTTCTGAGAACATTGTATCATTTTCTAGTTTAAATACATTATTTTTTGGTAGTGATACATAGACAATATATATAGTATGTATGAAAAAAGTTATTTTATCTTGCATCTGTTCTATAAGTGTCTAATTCCTGTGCCCTCAGTTTATCATAATTATGCTCTAGGAGAAAGACTGCATATAAATCATTTTGCTTTATCTCTTTTTATTTCTGTGTTACTATAGTAACGATTTCTTTTTTTCTTTAAGTTTTTTTTTTTTTTTAATTTATTTATGAGAGAGGAAGAAAGAGCACAGGCGGGGGAGGGTCACAGAGAGGGGTACAGAGGATCCGAAGCAGGCTCCTTGCAGGCAGCAGAGAGCCCAACATGGCGCTTAACTCACAATCCATGAGATCATGACCTGAGCCAAAGGCAGACGCTTAACCAACTGAGCAATCCAGGCGCCCCAATATGATAGCACTTTCATCCTGGATTTTAATGTATTATCCCCTCATTTCATCTTTTCAGTGTATCTTTATATGATCTTAAAAGAATTAACGCTTCATAATTTCGTAGAGTTTTATAATTTTAAACTTGTTTTCACATATATCATTATCTAATGCTATCCTTTTAAACAACCCTATAAAGTTATCTGAGTTATGCAGATTTGAGAACATGATCAGAGAAGTTGAGTATTTTCCTAAAGCCCTAATAATTAAGTGTAATTAAGAATAATTTACCTGCTGTGTTTCTCTGCAGTTTTTACTTAGTTTTTTTATTTCTCATGCTTTATTTTTCCAGATACTAACTCAAGAGTTGTAAAAACAGGATTTTAAAATTTTTATCAAAATTGGATTTTTCTTCTAAAATATCAAGCTTTTAAAGACTTCTTTTGATAGTGAGGCGCTACCTAATATATACAGCATTTTAAAGACCTTTATGCCATAAGTATACCCAAATGTAAGCTTTTTGTGGGGTGGGAAGGGAGATTATATTCTACAGTAATGGAAGGTATTTTTATAAGACTTAATTTTTTTTATTTTAATTTTATAATTTTGCCTGTGTGAGTTAGGCTCTCTCTGTTATCACTGACTACATTTTTATTTATTTATTTATTTATTTATTTATTAAAAAAAATTTTTTTTTCAACGTTTTTTATTTATTTTTGGGACAGAGAGAGACAGAGCATGAACGGGGGAGGGGCAGAGAGAGAGGGAGACACAGAATCAGAAACAGGCTCCAGGCTCCGAGCCATCAGCCCCAGAGCCTGACGCGAGGCTCGAACTCACGGACCGCGAGATCGTGACCTGGCTGAAGTCGGATGCTTAACCGACTGTGCCACCCAGGCGTCCCTACATTTTTTAAAACTATGTCATATTTCATGTTTAATCAAAATTAGTCTTTATTGTGTAATCCTGCTTAAATGAATTTATCTTGTCATTTGATACCTTTTTCAGTACTTATAGATTGAAGATTTTTAGTAGATTTCTTAAAATGATATCAGAGAAATGTAAATATATTTTTACAACTAAACTTTAGAGTTTAGATGAATCCTTTACTAATAGAAAATAAAATTTTGGTAAATGTGTAATGTAGAAAATGCAACAAATCAAGGCACCTGGGTGGCTCAATTTGGCTCAGGTCATGATCTCGTGGTTTGAGTCCAGCATCAGGCTCTGTGCTGACAGCTCAGAGCCTGGAGCCCACTCCAGATTCTGTGTCTCCCTCTCTTTCTCTGCTCCTCCCCTACTCACATGCGCGCCTCTCTCTCTCTCTCTCTCTCTCTCTCTCTCTCTCTCTCTCTCTCAAAAAAAAGAAACATTAAAAAACTTTAAAAAATGCAACAAACCATATAGAAAATTTGAAAGTCTTTCTACATAAAAGTGGGAGACATGTTCTTAAATAGAGAGTTTGGTCTGGTTTCTTTAACTTATTTGTAAAGGCATTTCCTCTCATTTTAGCTCATAAATTATGTGACTTTATATTTAAAGATTTTAAATATACAGACTTTATAAAGATTTTTCTTTTGCTTCCTTAACGTTTTAAAATAATTATTTTACTAGAATGTACCCAAATATTGTCCCTTTTGAAATATTAACTAAGATGTTTTTCTAATTGGAATTTTCTCTTTATGCAATCTTACAATGATTTGTAGACAGTTTTTTTTTGTTTTGTTTTGATAGCTGTCATTATAAAGATTTAAATGAATAACAAAACTGCTTCTGCTGTTAATGGACACAAGGATTTTTTTCCCCTGAGTTTATCTGAGCTTATTCTTATTTTCTGTAAAGACAATGGAGCAGTAGAGACTGAGATTCTGTTCCCACTTTCCCTTCATTACCTGCGTGAGCTTGAGCAAATACCATATACTCACAGTCTAGGTTTCCTCATATGTACAGTTGGAGCCATAAAGCTCGTCCTGACTACTTCACTGATTGTTGTGAAAATGAAGAGAGATCACACTTGCAGAAGTAATTCAGTTAGAATAAGTGAGGAAAGAATGAAGAGTCCTGAAAATTAGACTTAAACAGTGGCTTTAGTGTGACTCTGGTAATTTACAGATGTATTACAAACTGATTTATTAACTAGTAGTTTTTTTTTAAGATTGTTTTCTTGATTGAGTCTTACTTTTTCATACGTCATCATTATGCTGTCTTCAGTTGCTTCTTGGTTACTTTGAGTGATTCTGCTTATGTGTGCTACTGTTAGTTAGCACCCCATTAATGAAGCATAGATCCAGGTCATGTTTATAACTTTACAGTTGGATAGCTTCATAACTGTCCTATATATTATTTAATGAGCATGGTTAAGTTGAGGGCTGTGCTTTTCTGAAATTAGAAACTTTTCTCTGTTTATAGCCTGCATTTTACTCCAGTTTTTATTCTCTATCAGCTGCTGTTTGCAAAGTAGACTCATTTATCAAGGGAGAAAGTGAAAAGAAAGGTTAGTAAGGTGATCCAATTTCTTATTCTTATAAAGGAAAATTCCTCAGTTACTAAAATAACCCCATTGCATTTAACTGCTGCTAAAATTTAATTGCAATTCAAAAAAATTTTTAAGGTGCAGTATTTCATTCAGGAGAAGGGTTGATAAATACTTAAAACAATACTTAAAAAAGAAGCCACTGTGTTACTTTCACCCAACATGATCTTGAAAACAATTTGCTTAACAAGCATAGCATGTGTAACATTGTAGAACTATGTAGAACAAAGAAACTGTGATATAGCAAAATGGATTAACGTGTCTGTATTTCATATCTAAAGGGCACCTTCAAAATTTGAGCCACTTTGTTTCAGAGCCATTTATTCTTCAGGACTTTAATTCTTAGCATTTAATACTCAAGGTTGAAAGCGGGGGAGTGGGGGAAGATTTATCAAAGCTAAATTTGTCTCCTGGACTGAGTGGGGAAAGGCTAGATTGCCTCTTAAATTCCTGCTGGGAAGACTTTGCAACAAGAAAAGGCAGATATACAAGTGTTTTTGAACCCTGTAAATTTTAAATACATATATTGCTGTATCTTGATAAAGTAGCATTTCATGTACTTTTATGATATACTTCATAGACCGTATTTTTTATTTTATAAACAGATAATGGAAAACCAGCTCAGATATTGGGTAGCTTAATACTTCATTTTATAGTGCCAGAAAATGTAATTCCTATCCAAGTAGGTGGCAACATCCTAATGTTGTTACAGAATTGAAGGTTGTACGTTTGTTTTTTAATGGAAGAGTTTATGTAATTTTAGAACTTATTATCTACCAATCTGGTTTTGTTGTAGCTGTGAGCCCCCTGATATGAGAGAAATTTCAGTTGCCTTTCAGAATGATATATTTTCTAGTTGAAAAAAAAAGTTGAATTTTCTTCTGAGAAAGGATCATATATTGGCCAACATATAAAGTAGAATGTATTCTAAATAATGAACTTTTTTGACATTCTAGAAAACCTATCCCATTCAGTTATTATTATAAGGACAAATGTAGTCAACTGGAGAAAACCTTACTATGTTTGGTCAACAGCTCTTTGAAATTTTCTTTTCCACAGTGAATAAAAATAGATTGACATATGTTCATCTGAACTAATTTTGAAACTAAGTCATACCTGTGGCTGGCTGAACTTTAAGCAGTTTAGAAATATATATATATATTTTGTTACTGTAGCAAGACTTTAATTTTTATGGAGGTATCTAAAAGAAAAAAAGCCTCGAAGGGTTAAATGTGGAATTACCACATGCCCCAGTAATTTCACTTATAGCTCTATCCCCAAGAAAATGAAAACATATGTTCGCTCAAAAATTTGTACACATATATTCATAGAAGTATTACTTGCTAAACAGCAGAAAGCAAAAGCAATGTCTATCAGCTGATGAATAGATTAGCAAATGTGGTATGCCGTGCAATGGAATATTATTCAGCAATAAAAAGGACTGAAGTAGTAAGTACTACACGCAGCACATGGATGAAACTTGAAAACATACAATGTGAAAGAAGTCAGTCACAAATGATTTTTTGTGTGAGTCCATTAATATGAAATGTTCAGTACAGGCAAATCTGTAGTAACAGAATTAGTGATTGCCGTGGGCTGGAAGGCTGGGAAGAGGGATGAGAAAAGTAAGGAGGTCATTTCAGGATGATGAAAATATTCTAAAATTGATTATGGTGAAGGTTGTAACATTCTGTGAATGCTAAAAACAGTTGAATTTTACACTTTAAATGACTGTATGGTGAGTCATATCTCAGTAAAGCTGTTACCAAAAGTAAGGGGTGGTGTATCAGCTGCTTTTCTCTCACATGGGTTTCTCATACATCTCTATTAAGTCATATGCTGTTGTATTACTACATACATAACAAACTACATATGTAACAAATGTTTTCTAACTTTTCTGTATAATTATACAGAATCAACCAGAGGTGTTTTATAGTTTGTTGACTTTTTACCATTACCAATCCTCTTTGTTTCCTACCTAGGGCCAGACAGCATTTGATGTAGCAGATGAAGATATTTTAGGATATTTGGAAGAGTTGCAAAAGAAACAAAATCTGGTATGTTTGATGAATATCTAAATATTATCTCTATTAGTGAATTCTTCTAATTAGAATTCTTCTAAAGCCTTAACTTTCAGACAGTTAAAGTATTTTTGTGATGTTTTATGCTTTTGGTTTAAGTTAGTCCTGTCAGTCAAACTAAATGACAGTGAAAAAGAGTAAAGGAATAGTGGTAGTGTTCAGTCTTTTGTATTGCTTATTCCCATTTCTCTTATCTCCCTTTCACAAAATGAATACTTCTGTAATGTATCTACTCAAGATAACATGTTTTTGTAATTTCATAACAAAGTTTGCTTAGAAGAAAATCTCAGATTTCTAAAATAGGCCCTAGATATTGAAGAAGTTATGTAAGTAGGAAACATTTTTAAGTAAAATATCATCAGGCATATTAAGTGGCTGATGGAGCCTGACTTTTTCAGTGATCTAACAGTGGAGAGTTCTAAAAAATTCAACTTTGTTCTTCACGTAGCTTTTTAACTATCTAGTCCTTTTTATTCTTTATCCAAGCTGCCTTCCCTCCCCTCCTTTTTTTCCAGTTAAAACTTAAATCTTTTATTTGTTTTGGGTTTGTTTCATGTTTGAAAAACTACTTTATTTTAAATTCTGTATTTTACTCATTAATACTATTCTTATTTTCCTTTGCATAACTTTTATAAAGCTCCATAGTGAAAAAAGGGAGAAGAAATCTCCATTAATTGAATCAACAGCCAATATGGACAATAATCAGTCACAGAAGACCTTTAAAAAGTAAGTAAAATATTAAAGTCACTTTTGTTAATGTCATGAATGAATTGGCATCATGGCCATGAACGTGATTATTAGACTGTGGATCTGAGAAAAATTAACGTATTTAGCTTTTTGTGTTTATACTCATTTGAAAGCTATTTTCTTTGCACAGCAAAGAGACATTGATTATTGAGCCAGAGAAAAATGCATCCCGTATTGAATCTTTGGAACAAGAAAAAGTTGATGATGAAGAAGAAGGAAAGAAAGATGAGTCTAGCTGCTCTAGTGAAGAAGATGAGGAAGACGACTCAGAATCAGAAGCTGAAACAGGTAAAATTTGAAGCATAACTGGATTTTCCATGAATTTTGATGCACTGTAAAGTAAGGTAAGATCAGGCTTTAATTTTGTAGCTTTTCTGATTGACTTGCTACTTGTTCAGATACCTGAAAAGCCAGTAAATTACCTTTCAGGGAGTGTTAAAAACTTGAGTATGGTTGTGAATTTATTGTCTAATGACCTGGAGGCCCTTACTCGCCTCTATGTTTTGTTTTGTTTTTTTGCTGACCTGTATTTTTAGATTTGAAGAAGGTGAAGATTTCCTTAGGATGGTGCAGGTAGGGTGTAAATGGGTTCCCAACAATTAACTAATGCTCCTGATACTTTTCTGAGGCCCAAAGGTCCAGAAAGCTGGTCCTGATATCTTCCCAAATATTCCCTAAACAAGAGTAAAGTTTTAGAAAGCTGAGACTGAATCAAGATAGTTTCCTATGGGATGTGGGGAGATTTGCTTTGTTTAGAGAAATTTTGAAGATACAGGAAAGTATACCTTCATATTCCAACTACCAAGAATGAACAGCTATTGACTGTTATATTTGCTTCAAATTTTTCTTTTAATAAAATTTAAAAAGTTACAGTTGTCTTTAACCAGGAGCCCTAATCTACTTCCCTTTCCTTTCTTTCCAAAGTCAGTCACTATCTTCAGTGTTTTCATTTTATCTTCCAGTCTGTTTTTACACACTGACACATTCAGAAGTAATTACCGGATGCTTTTATAATAATAAATAATAACTTACTCTGCATAATAAATAATAACTTACTCTGCATCAGCACCATGAAATCTTCTGAGCACCATGAAATTCCAGTATTGCCATATTTGAGTTGTATAACCTGCCGTTTTAACCTGTAAATTTATCACACACAAAATATTCCATTTCCATTAAGATGTTTTGGTCAAAGAAAAAATTATCGGGGCGCCTGGGTGGCTTAGTCGGTTAAGCGTCCAACTTCGGCTCAGGTCATGATGTTGCGGTTGGTGAGTTCGAGCCCCGCGTCAGGCTCTGTGCTTGCAGCTCAGAGCCTGGAACCTGCTTCAGAGTCTGTGTCTCCCCCCTCTCTGCCCCTCCATGCTCATGCTTTGTCTCTCTCTGTCTCTCAATAATAAATAAACGTTTAAAAAAAAAAAAACCAGGAAGAATTATCATTATCAGGACCTAATGGTCATCATCGGTAAATACAAATTAAAGCCCTAAAATTTCTTGGGTTCCTTATATTTCCTCTAGACAAAATAACAGTTTTAGATCATTTTATTTTTACTCACTGAGCAAAATATTTCCTCTGAGAAAATGTGGGAAGCTAAAGTTTACTAAATAAACACATGTCAAAGAAGATACTGATTACCTTTGTCTCATTAAAAGCAAAATGTTGCAGGGCACCTGGGTGGCTCAGTCGGTTAAGCCGCTGACTGGCTCAGATCATGATCTCCCAGTCTGTGGGTTCGAGCCCTGCATCCAGCTCTGTGCTGACGCTCAAAGCCTGCTTCAGATTCTGTGCCTCCCTCTCTCTCTGCACCTCCTCTGCTTGTGCTCTGTCTGTCTCTCCGTCTCCGTCTCTGTCTCTGTCTCTCTCTCTGAAAAAAATAAACACTAAAAAAATTAAAAAACAAAAAACCAAAATGTTGCTAAGCAGATAAAGGCCAGCTTTGTCGCCAGGTAGTGTGTGTGTCTTATTTATTTAGTTATTTTTAATGTTTATTTTTGAGAGAGAGAGAGACACACACACACACAAAATGCAATCACGGGAGGGGCAGAGAGAAAGGGAAATAACAGAATCTGAAGCAGGTTCCAAGTTGTCAGCACAGATCCTGACGAGGGGCTCAAACTCACAAATCGAGAAATCATGACCTGAGCTGAAGTCAGACACTTAACCAACTGAGCCATACAGGTGCTCCATTTGTTTGTTTTAAATTCCTTTTTTTTTTTTTTTTTTTTTTTTTGAAATTTACTAATCCTACAGGAAAATTATTTTTTGGTAATACACAAAGAGTTTTTTAGTTATATAAATGGCTAGATTCTATTCCCCAGGTATATAATTTTTAAATTTATTGCTGTCATATGGCTGGTCAGGTGAGTCAGCATATCTTTTGCCTTGGTGACAGTCTGGGTAAAATTGGAAACTAAAGCAACAGGTAATCACTGAGTATTATAATTCATTTTTATAACCTGCTAATTAAAATGTTTCTAATTATAAAAGTAAATTATATGAGAATGGGCATGCACAGTGTTTAAGAACACAGGCTGATTCATGAGTGTAATTGTATTTGTGGTTAACTTATTTAATCTTAGATTTCTCCATAAAAATAGGAAAATAATACTTTATATGGATACTCTATAAGAGTGCTTCATAATAAATGCTAGCTTTGCATAATAATTTTATAAAATTCAACTCTACTAGTTTAAATATGATCAATATAAATGCTTACTTAATACCATTTCAGTTAAATTTGTTCTGTTTCCCTTATTTTATGAAAACTAGGAAATGAAATGACATCATTGATATTTAAATTCACTCAGATATTTCACAAGTTTTAAAGTTATTTTTATACGGTTAATCTACCCCCTTTGAGATCTGCTTTGGCCCCCAATGTAGTAAAATTCGTCATTACAAAACTAAGTATATGTAAATATGCACAAGAAAACTAGAACTAGCACGCAGATCTTTTAAGTAATGTGTGAGGTCTATTACTACTTACATAGTAGAATTCAAGAATCCAAGCATCTCACAGGAATTTCTGCGGTTTTGTTATCTAATGCATTCTTAATTGGCCCCTTCTATACAATTTACTGTTCCGTGTTGGACATTGGGGAACTATTTAAAACAAACAAGACTTCAGATTTAGGCCAGTCTTGCCATTAACAAGCAAGTCTGACCTCTTTTGGTTGAAATTTTCTTTCTTGTAAAATAAGAATTAGACCAGATGATCCGGATAGTTCTTTAAACTGTACTATTTTGTAACTATAAATAGAACTAATTGCCATCAAATTGCATTGTATTCTACATTTGGAGTTTAAGCATACCAATCACTCTCTGCTCAGTTTCTCACTGAACTAACTTTAAATATCCCTCTGAAGTATTGTATTATCATAATTTTGTTCTTCCTGTTGCTAGTGGTTGGTTGTGCCAGGAAAATTTGACTCTATCTCAAGAATTAATCCTTGTAAATGCTGTATGGTTTGCTCTGTCTCACTCTTAATATCAACAAGGTTTTATCATACTTTATTTGGCAAGCTTCAGAAAGCAGTCATTTCCCTGTAGAGCTACAGCTTGATTTGACAATTTCTAAACTATTTCTTTTTCTACTTTTTTGTAGGGTTATTTCCTTGAGAAACTATTTGTAAAGTAACTATTTTGCTGAATTTTCTTTCATAAATTATTCACTGAGTTTGTTTTTTATGAGTGTTATTTTATAAATCAGCTGAAATTAGGAACTCAACCAAAAGTTTAATTTCCTTCCAAATGATTTATAAATTTTAGAGGTAGTTGAGGGAATGAGGAGGGAAGCATATTTTTGCTTTCAGGTTGGTTTGTTTTCCTCTAGAACTTGACACTTTTATTCTTCAATGAAATCAAATTATAGAAGGACTTTAACAATATTAATAATATTAAGTTGGATGGTGGGCACTTGAGGTTTGTTTCATTATTATTCTTAAACGAAGGCTAAATTTTTACATACATGTATATACATTTTAACTTTCATGTAGATTTAACTAATCGGAAAGCAAATTTTTAAACCAAAAGAAAAAAGGATAAAAAAATCATTGAATTTTTATCTTGTTTATTATTTATTCTTCCTACTAGACTGTAAGCTCTATGCAGTTAAGATACTTGGTTTTTTCATCAACTGATATATCCCCAGTACGTAGGATAGTAACTTAAGGACCCAGTACCTAGCACTTGAAATATGGAAACATTTGATAAATATTTGTTGAGTCACTCTCCTGTTAGGTGGACTGTTTTCTAGGATGATGGTCTAATAGATTATGCATGATTTGTACTTAACTATGCCGAATAGGCTTGGCTTCTGTTGAATAAAGAGGTATTGTTTAGCATTGAGAATAAAGTTTACGAGACTGAGTTTAGTTCATTCACTTTATTCACAAAGCTAAGACTTTAGTGATTTTTTTTTTTAATTTTTTTTTCAACGTTTATTTATTTTTGCGACAGAGAGAGACAGAGCATGAACGGGGGAGGGGCAGAGAGAGAGGGAGACACAGAATCGGAAACAGGCTCCAGGCTCTGAGCCATCAGCCCAGAGCCTGACGCGGGGCTCGAACTCACGGACCGCGAGATCGTGACCTGGCTGAAGTCGGACGCTTAACCGACTGCGCCACCCAGGCGCCCCAAGACTGTAGTGATTTTTAAATGTGTCACTTTAGTCTTGTCCTTTGGTATAGTTTGAGATATGATGCTTTCACCCTATTAACCTCTTGTGGATATTTTCTTAGTCACAAATAGAATTGAATGAATCAATGCAAATCAGAACTATTTAGTGAAAGTTTATACTTGCCCTAAAGATAAGAATATTTTAATATTGTCTACTTATAAAGTGTAACAGCATAAAATAATGATAAGGTAGAAAATTATTTTGGAAAAGTGACCTAAAGGAGGAAGAGAGGTATAATGAAAATGAGTATCTCTTAGGGTTTTAAAGTATGTACTATACTTCTTCCCAAAAGTGTAGAATACCACCTGTCCTCCCCCATTTTGAAACTAAAGAAATACTTTAAAACTAGATAAATGATCTTTGACCATTTGAAAAGTAAACCTTTCTGCCCCATTTATAAATTACTGTTAATTTATAGATTTAAATTTATAGGTAAATTTTTCAAATACAGTCTGAATTTTTTCTAGCATCAGATTGATTTTCATTAAATTTTCAAAAATCTTTTTCTAAGTAATTCATTGTTAATTAGAAATTGTCTCAATACATTGTGAAAAGAGATTTAAATCTTAATTCAACTGATATTCTCATTTAAGTGTAGACTTTTTAGTGGTGAGCAGGCATGCTCCTTATGACACTTACGCATACTATTTGACAGGAAAATAAGCTGATTATTGACAAAAAGCAGTTTTTAAATTTCTTGGAAGAAAGAGGAACTATGAGTTTTAAATAAGCAAGGTAAATTGTAGATGTATTAGAAAAATTGCATAGCTCTTGTAATCTTTTTACTTACACTTAATATTTTATGTACTTAATCTTTATACTTACACTGTATTCATGCATTCAACTTAATTTTTTTTTTATATTTTTAGTGTTAAAAGTACAAAAGTCAGATTCCGTTCTTGCTTTTTATTCTTAGAAGCTTTGTTGTTTGTCATCATGTTCTGTTATGTATTTCAGCATACATATTGAGGCATTTCTAGGAACTCCTTGAAAAATTCACTTGTTAAAAGGGATAAAAATGGTAAAAGACTTGAATTATCAAAACCTTAAGCAAAAATGAATATAAAATACTGTTTATCTAGACATTGAAGTAGTCCATACCAACTCTTGACTCCATGTTTTTTTGTGTTTTTGTGATAGATAAGACAAAACCTATGGCTTCTGTAACTAATGCCAATACATCTAGTACACAAGCAGCTCCTGTAGCTGTTACAACACCTGTGTCATCTGGTCAGGCCACACCTACGTCACCTATTAAAAAGGTAAGCCAAATTTTTGTTTGCTAAAAATACATCTATTCTGTTTAAGTACTAAAGCATTAAGACAATTCTTAAATTTGTATACTTTATTCCAAAAGTAAAGTTTAGAACAAGAATGTATTTTTCCTTTTTAATTTGACTTGAGATTTTCTTTGAACCATATTACATTCTTTTTTTTAATATAATTTTTAAAGTATTAGTTTGCACATAAAAACTAATGGCTTTGTATTTTTTATTTGTACTGAATTTTTGAGAAACATGGGTTTTGTATCCTTTATCCCTGTTGATAAGTAAAGGTACATTTTGTTAATTTCACATGTGTGTGAGTTAAGCACAAAAAATACTACCACAAGTCAAGGACAGAGCTAGAATCTAGATTTTCTTTTTTGTTTAGTTTTGTTTTTATTTAAATTCAAGTTAGTTAACATTCAGTACAGTATTGGTTTCAGGAATAGAACCCAGTGATTCATCACTTCCGTATAACACCCTGTGTGCATACCAACAAGTGCCCTCCTTAATGCCCATCATCGATTTAGCCCACCCCCCCCGCCCCGCACCTACCTCCCCTCCAACAACCCTCAGTTTGTTCTTTGTAGTTAAGAGTTTCTTATGGTTTGCCTCCCTCTGTTTTTATCTTAGTTTTCCTTCCCTTCCCCTTGTTCATCTTGTGTTTCTTTCTTTTTTTTTTAATTTTTTTTTTTTTTTATGTTTATTCCTTTTTGAGAGAGCACAAGCAGGGGAGGGACAGAGAGAGAGGGAGACACAGAATCTGAAGCAGGCTCCAGGCTCTGAGCTATAGCACAGAGCCCAATGTGGGGCTCAAACTCTCGAACCTCGAGATCATGCCCTGAGCCAAGTCAGATGCTCAACCAACTGAGCCACCCAGGTGTGCCCCTCATCTGTTGTGTTTCTTACATGGAATCTAGATTTTCTAACTCTACAAAGCACTAGATTTGCAAGTATGGTATGCCATAAGAGCATGATCTCTGATGTCAGACAAAGCAGAGATCCACACCTGAACCCCTCTCCCCCCTTTATTAATTGTAAGGACCTTAAGCAAGGTACTGTCTTCTTATCTGTCAGGGGAAAGAAAGACAAAACAAAAACAAAAGAGTAAGTTAGCATTGTAAGTGTTGGTTGAGAGAGAGCCTGGCTAATGACAAAGTACTCCCACAATGTTAGTTTCATTTCTTCCTCTTCTCCTTTATTCTGTTCTCCACGTGGGCTCTGTCCTTTTGCTTCCTTTTCTCCACCAAACAGTGCTTTCCAACTAGTTTGTTGATATTTTTAAAGATTTTGCTTTTCCCTGCTACTCCAGAACCTGTACTTCATTTGACCCAAATTAAAGATTACAGGTTTTGTTTTATTTTGTGGGTGTTTTTTTTTTGTTTTGTTTTTGGTTTTTTTTTTACCACTGCTCTCTCTTTTTAAAGGCTTCTCCCCACCAACCCTTACTTGTCTTTAATGAGCGTATTCATTTCCTTCTCTGTTTACATACACACGCACACACATATGCACACACATACACACACTTTTTTGTGGAAACATTTAAGAATTGAGTGCAGTCAATATAACACTTTACCCCTAAATACTTGAATATGTATCTCCTAAATACAAAAGCATTATCCTTCATTCCCATACTAAAATGATCCTATTTAAGATATTTAACTTTGATATAATACTCTGATCTGTGATCATTATATACAAACCATAGTGAAGATTTTTTCAGTTGTCCTCCTACTAATGTTTTTCTGTTTGTTTTTTCTTGAAATCAAGGGTCCACTGAGGGATTGAACATTGTATTTAACTGTCATGTCTGTGCCTTTGGACTTCTTATTTTGTTGCTTATCTGACATTATTTGGTTTGGGTGGGTTTGATTTTAAATTCCCATAGTGTTTCTATTATGTTGTCAGTATTGCTAATTTTGGATTTGGCTTCAAGTGATCAAAATGTGAACCCTTTAGAATAATAAACTAGAGAAAATCCATACCGCTAGTAATGATCCTCTTCTAAAACTCTTCTAAGGAAATTAGTATTGTGGGTTCATAGTAGTAGAAATGCATGGATTTCACTGGTACAGTTTGAATATCAGGAAACTATATGAATGATTTATCTTACCTTCTGTATTCCAGAGCTGAGGGCTTCTTGAAGTTAGGTAGAACTCATGTTCATAAGATCATAATTATATATGCTTAAAAATGAAATTTTTCAGGGGCAATCTCTCTGCAGAATTTTCAAGATGATTATCATGGTATAACTGGAGTCAACATAGGCTGCTTTAACTAAACTTTATTTAATTCTAGAGTTCTTCTATACTTCTTCAGTGATTACCAAACTTTAGCTTTTTTGATTTATTATCTGTTAAAACTATAGGATTATCAGAAGTTCGCAAGAAGCTCCATCCCTCTGAAATATCTGGCCAAGAAAAACTGGCTCTCATTCTTTTGAGTATTTAGCTAAGCAGTCTCTTTCCTGCTATAGTCAAACAATTACAGTGGACTTCTTTCAGTCAACTATATTTTTCTCAAGCATAGCCCCAAATTTTAATAACTTAATTTCTCTTAATATCTGTTAGATTAACCTCTTTGCTATAAAAATCCTTGTTCAGAATTACTTCTGATTCTGTAATTAAATTGATATAATAACAAGTGTTTTTTGTGATTTGCATATTTAGAAACTCCACTTTATTCTCAATTTCAAGCATCATAACTTACTTGGAAGATTATATTGTTTCAGTCTTAAAACCTTAAGGGTTTTGTAGCCAAATTTTATTCAAATCAACAAAGTTGTGGTATACAGAAAATTTGAAGTATTATTTTAATGGATGGAGCAATCTTATTTATTTTGTATGACTTTTTAAAGCCTTTAATTATGTTCAGTGATACTTTGTAATGTTAATTCAGCATTTTAATGTTTCTAAGTTAGTTTCAGGAATTTTCTTGTAACTTAGAGACCTAACAGATGAATTGCCTTAGATGAATTGTTAATCTGTAAATGCATTTTAAAAGATTTTGCAGTTAAGAATTCTATTTTTAGATTCTCACTCACTACTCTGCTTTTGATATTTGCACAGAGGTATGCTAAGTTTTGTTTTCTCCACCATTGCATAAACTATATATAAATACACACTCATACACTCATGGTAAGCAATAGATCACAAAACAGAAGTTCTAAAGCAGTATTAAATATCACTTATATTTTCTAACAACTCAGGGTGGCAGCTACAGAGAAACATAGATATATTCGCCTTAAATGATTTTCCCTTAAGTTCTTAACTCTTCAGCTAAAATTAAAGAATATTTCTGTAGCAGTAAGATCAGGCTTATGATTTGTGGAGATGTTTTCTATAATACCATCAGTTTGGTTTTATGATGTAAAATTTAAAAAAAAAAAAAACAAACAAACAAAAAAATAAATAAATAAATAAATAAAAATAAAATTTTAACAGTAGGGGTGCCTGGCTGGCTCAGTTGGGAGAGCATGTGACTCGATCTTGGGTTCATGAATTCAAACCCCACGATAGGTGTAGAGATTATTTTTAAAAATAAGTAATCTTTAAAAAATTGTTTAGTATTTTTATTTTTGAGAGAGAGTGTGAGTGGGGGAGGGATATAGAGGGAAGGGAGCAGGATCCAAAGCAGGCTCAGCACTGACAGCAGTGAGCCCAGTGTGGGCCCAAACCTATGAACTGTGAGATCCTGACCTGAGCCAAAGTCAGATGCTCAACCAACTGAGCCACTCAAGCATCTCTAATCTTTAAAATTGTAACAGTAATTTTATATACCCCTCTTTTGTCAAAATAAATATTTTTGGTTGGGGCTCCTATGTGTGTCTTGGTCAGTTAAGCATCCAACTTAATTTCGGCTCAGGTCGTGATCTCATGGTTCATGAGTTTGAGCCCTATATCGGGCTCCGTGCTGAGTATGGAGACTGCTTGAGATTTTCTCTCTCTCTGTCTCTCTCCCCCGCCCTCCTCCCTGCTTGCTCTCTCTCTCTCTCTCTCTCTCTCTGTCTCTCTCCCCTGCCCTCCTTCTCCCTGCTTGCTCTCTCTCTCTCTCTCTCTCAAAGTAAATAAAATAAAAAACTTAAAAAATAAATATTGTTTGGGATCTCAGAAAAAGATTGGCTACTTTGTTGTATGCACATAAATTCTGATAGGGTAAACTGTATTTACTTTACTAGATGGTAAAAATTCAGAATTTTCTTGGAATTAAATGCTTTGGTTAATTGAATCCAATTATTAAGTATAATAATAATTTAATAAAAAACTACTGTATACTGTGGTATATTGCAGTATGCCAGTAGAAATGTACAAATACAGAATGATGGTTTAAAAATGAAAGAGATCATATTTGATTTGAGGTAATAAAATTAGAACATTTGAGATCTTGAATGAGTAAGTAGTATTTCAACTAGCAGGAGAGTTTGTACAGTTTGCTGAAAGGAAAAAAAGAAACAATGTGAACAAAGTAGGGACAATGTAGAATCTTTTGCAGGAAAATAAATTGTTTAGTTTGATATCTAGAGTACATATACAAAGTAAAACAGGAATAGTAAAGCCAAATTGTGGAATGTCTTCATTTCTCTGGTAACATTTTTAGTTTGATGGATAGTAGAGAATCAGAAGATGTTTAAACAAGGCCGTGAAAGAATTATTCTTTATAGAATATAATTTTGGTAGCAACGTACAGGTGTATTTGAAGGTGAGAGACTAATTGAAAGACGATGTATTAGAAAATCATTGAAGTTGCCCAAGATGATAAAAAAAATAAACTAGAGAAGTGGCAGTTCTTAGAAGGAAAAGAGTTTCTCCTCAGAAGGAGAGGAGTTTCAGAGACTTGGCAGCTAATTTATGATGAAGGACGATGACAGAGAAGAAGTCTAACATGGCTATGAAGTTTCAAACAGGGAATTGAAGAAATTTATTGGTGCTACTAACAGAATTAGGGAACTGAGGGAGAGCCAGTTTGGAAATATAGGTGTTTGATTTTAAGTATGTTGAGTTTCAGGTTCCAGTTGTAGTTCTAGATGGTCCATTCTCCAGGTAATTAGAAATTTAGGACTGGGAATTTAGGAATAAGACTCAACTAGAAATAATAAATTTGAAAATAAGCTGAGCACAGTTCATATTGAGCTTGAGGAAGTAGAAAAGACCCTGTTCCCAGCCCTCAGAAGAAAGTAGAAAGAGAAGATGAGAGATCTGAGAACAGGCTCTTGAAATGCTTGTGTTGCAGGACTGTGCTGACAAAAGCAACAAGGCCAAGAAGGAGGGTGGGCAAAAGAGTAAGAAAGTCAAAACAGTGTCCTGTTACAAAAGCCAAAAGAAGAGTTTCAGGGAATAGGTATAGTTGAATATTTCAGAGATACGCATTTACAGACCAAGTAAAATTGAAAGGTACTTTTAAACACATAAACCAATAAATCCAAATTCACACTAGGCAGAATGGGGGTAGATCAGTCATTACAGTGCAAGAAGAGTCCATTTTAAATTGCTAATACTGCTTCATTTTTCTCAACTCTAAAATAGCAGTATTAATAGTATTTCAGTGAGTGGTTGTAAGGATTAAACGAGATAACTCCTGTGAAGCACTTAGTTTAGGGACTGGCGGGAGTAAACATCTGTTAAATGTTAGCTTCTCTTGTAACACTCAGTAAATGTTACATTATCTATTTTATCATGGAGGCGTAACTTTGTTTCCAGTTTTGGGGAGGTTCCAAGGCAGGGATTAGCAAACCGTAGTCGGGTGGAACTGGCCTATTACTTGTTTTTGTACAAGTTAGAATGGTTTTAATATTTTTTTAATTTATTTTGAGAGACGGAGTGCAAGCAGGGGAGGGGCATAGGGGGAGGGAGAGAGAGAATCCCAAGCAGGATCTGCACTGTCAGTGCAGAGTTCGATGCGGGGCTCAAACTCGGGAACTGGGAGATCTTGACCTGAGCCGAAATCAAGAGTCGGCTACTTAACTAACTGAGCCACCCAGGCACCCCTGGTTTTAATATATATTTAAAAAATTTTTCTAAATGTTTTTACTCATTTTTTTTTAATTTTTTTAACGTTTATTTTTGAGACAGAGAGAGACAGAATATGAATGGGGGAGGGACAGAGAGAGAGGGAGACACAGAATGGGAAGCAGGCTCCAGGCTCTGAGCCATCAGCCCAGAGCCCGATGCGGGGCTCGAACTCATGGACTGCAATTTCGTGACTTGAGCTGAAGTCGTACGCTTAACCGACTGAGCCACCCACGCGCCCCTGTTTTTACTTATTTTTGAGAGAGAGAGACAGAGACAGACAGAGCAAGTGGGGGAGGGGCAGAGAGAGTGAGGGAGACACAGAATCCGAAGCAGGCTCCAGGCTCTAGGCTCTAGGCTCTAGGCTCTGAGCTGTCAGCACAGAACCTAACGCAGGGCTTGAACTCACAAGCTGTGAGATCATGACCTGAGCCAAAGTCGGATGCTTAACCGACTGAGCCACCGAGGCACCCCAAGGTTTTAATATTTTTAAATGGTTGGAGGGGAAAAATCAAAAGAATTTTTTGTAACCCAAACTTAAATGTCAGTATATCTAAATAAGTTTTATTAGAAACACAGCCACATTTATTCTCATGTATTACCTGTGGTTACTTTTGTACAACACCGTGGATGAATAGTTACAACAGTGACTCTGTGGTCTGCAAAGCCTAAAATTCACAGTCTGGTCCTTTACAGAAAAGTTGGCCAATCTCTATTCTTGGATGGTCCCTATGAGTTTAGACGCAAAAAACAAAAACTGGTCATCTCAGTGTCTGTATTGTTTTATAAAATGTTACATGGGGCGCCTGGGTGGCGCAGTCGGTTAGGCGTACGACTTCAGCCAGGTCACGATCTCGCGGTCCGTGGGTTCGAGCCCCACGTCAGGCTCTGGGCTGATGACTCGGAGCCTGGAGCCTGTTTCCGATTCTGTGTCTCCCTCTCTCTCTGCCCCTCCCCCGTTCATGCTTTGTCTCTCTCTGTCCCAAAAATAAATAAACGTTGAAAAAAAAATTTAAAAAAAAATGTTACAGAGATCCAGTGGAATCCTTAATGTTTTGTTAATTTTTTTCACAGTGCCACTTGGCCGAAAGAAGTATTTGTTTCATTTATTAAATAGTTAAGTGCAAGTAAGTTAACAGTGGCAATTTGTGCCGTGTCCAACAGATGTCACTGTGCTTTCTCTCAAAACTTGAAAGTATACTACAGCGCCCTTGTGATTTTATTCTGGCATCCCTGGAATGCCTCAGTGCACTGTATATCATGAGGCTATTTATGAACTTATTGATAGGAATTACTTACTAGAAGTACCAGAGATATCTTACCATCATAATAGTTTTGTCTATGAAGTAGCCCTCTGACATTCTGGGTGCTTAAACAAGCAAGCACTCTGAAATGCTAATTATATCAAACTTTGACAATAAATATGGAAGAAAGTGTTTTTTCTTTTTTTTTTTTAATTACCCATATCCTATGCATATAGCAACTAGTTAGTTGCTATATTCACCCATCTGTTCTTAACTGTGGTTAAATATTTAAACAGTGAAGTTCATGAAATGAACTAGTTAAAGACAACAAATGTTTCATTTTTAGGGCTCTTGGAAACCTTGAAAATGAAGTATTTGTACAAAAGAATTTTTAGTTGAAATGTTAAAATTAATATTTGGTGGTAAAATCAAAAGTAAGTTTAAGGCTATGATACTAAAAATACACTGAATTAAATATTCTAAGTGGAAGATAACATCACTTATTACTTTTTGTTGATTATGCTGGATTAAAAAAAATTTTTAACCCAAGTATATAAATGAATAAAAATAAAATTCAAATGCAGTAGTCTGTTCATTCAAGTACTATAATATTTGCTCCATGTGGCTTTAATTGCTTTAGAAATTTCTTTATTAGATTCTTTCAGATTCTTTCTCTTATGCTAAAATTAGATTTGTTCCCAGTTACTTTTAAGATTGGATCATTACCCAGTTATTGGGTTTTGTTACAAAATTCTTTTAAACAGAAAAAAGTATGTTTTGTTTATAACTTCCTTTTTGTTTTGTGCTTTCAATCTTTATCTCTTTACCTGTCTTATTTTAATTGGCTTTAGTATGATTTCATTGCTCCTATCATGCCTGTGGTGGAATCAGTAGATCCTGCATCATGGAGGCAGGGCTTGCGCAAAACTGGCATTGTTCTTGTGCCCAATAAGGGTGAAAAATCCATGGTGAGGCATTCCTATGTGCAAGGATTTATGAGGTTACAATATAACAAGTTTAATGTGAATATTGGTTCCAGAGATGCATGGTTTTAAAGTCCTTATGGTGTGCTCATTTCTGTCCTCTGTATTTGCATTATAATTTTTCTGTGTGCTATAAAGTGTGGAGTGTGTTTTCTTAAATCTAACTTTTGGAAAGATAGTTCTATTTTTTTTCCAGTTTTAGATCTTGACATTTTTTACTAAGACATTAACCTACTTAGTAAAAGTGTTTCTCCTGAAACTATTAACTATAATTTCAGACATATTATCTGTAAATTTGTTATTTCCAGCTTAAGGATTGATCAGTGTTGATAATTACGTTTTCTTTTCCTTAAAAATAAAATAACAGTTTCCAACCTCAGCTACAAAGATTTCTCCCAAAGAAGAAGAGAGAAAAGACGAGTCTCCTGCATCTTGGAGGTTAGGACTTAGAAAGACTGGCAGTTATGGCGCACTTGCAGAGATCACAGCATCTAAAGAGGCTCAGAAAGAAAAAGACACTGCAGGTGTTATACGTTCAGCTTCGAGCCCCAGACTCTCCTCCTCTTTGGATAATAAAGAAAAGGTGACTTATTTCATCATCTGGTTTCTATCAACACTCTAATCATTTGTTTTCCAGGAACATGAAATCTGATAGATTTTCTACTTTGTGTCATTATTAAATTTGTGTATCAACTTAATTCACCTGACTTCATGAATTTTACATGATAATACAAATAGACCTACCTTAAACAAATGTCGGTATGGAATTATAGGCATACCTCAGAGATATTGTGGGTTTGGCTCCAGACCACTGCAATAAAGGAAGTCAAATGAGTTTTTTGTTTCCCACTGTATGTAAGAAATATATTTATATAAGGCACCTGGGTGGCTCAGTCAGTTAAGCGTCTACCTCTTGATTTTGGCTTAGGTTATGATCTCATGGTTGTGAGATTGATCCCCGCGTCAGGCTCTGTGCTGGGTGTGGAGCCTGCTTCAGATTCTCTCTCTTTTTAGGCCTTCCCTCTCTCTCCCGTATGTATATGTGTGTGGATACACACACACACACACACACGCACACGCACACACACACATATACATATGTGTGTATATATATGTGTATATATATATACACATATATATATGTCCACATACACTCTAATTTTATGTATATTTTATACTCATATATATACTCATAAATTTTATATATATTTATGCTGTAGCCTCCTAAGTGTATAATAGCATTGTGTCTAAAGAAAATGTACATACCTTAATTTAAAAATACATGCTGACCATAATTTGAGCTTTCAGCAAGTTATAATCACTGTAACAAATACGATAATAATGAAAAGCCTTGAAATATGGTGGGAATCACCAAAATGTGACACAGAGACACAAAGTGAGCAAATGCTGTTGGAAAGTGGCTTGGATAGACTTGCTTGATGCAGGGTTGCAACAAATTGCAAATTGTAAAAACCACAGCATCTGTTAAGCGCAATAAAACGAAGTATGCTTCTGTAAGTACTGGGAAGATCAGATTTGCTCAAAAAATAAATTATGAAACTATACTTAATTAAACAAATGCTTTATTCCACTAGACAGTTTATAATAAAATATATTGGGGGGCATTTATTCTAGAATTTATTCTAGAATGTAATTATACTCGTAAGTTGCATTTATCTAGCATCTGCAGTTTTATATCTGCTACATCAAAAGCAACCTCCTTTTAATCAGTAGTTTTAATAACTGTATTTGAAGGATAGTATTAAATTATATCAAATAGAATGTATGCAGTTTATTCAGATATATTTTATATTGCTGGATTATTTCTTTTCTATATTTCCAGTGCTTGTACTTTTTTTTCATATAGTTTCGTCCCTTAAAGTGTTTGTTCTTTGTGTCAGAAATCAGAAATAGAATTTCTCATCAAGTAATTTTAAAGTTTTTTATTTTGTATAAATTGATTGCCTAATTATTTTCCAAGTACTTGATGCCAGTACAGTGGGAATGTATCATACCGTTGCTCCTGCACTCTCAACTGGATTTGGATAAATATAACTTAAGTATTTTTTGTTCGGAATATTTTAACGTTATATCAAAGTAATGAATAGCTTACATAGCATAAATAATTAGGACTTACCAGTTAACCATATTTGAGACCTTATTTCTCTGGAAAAAAATAAGAATATTTTATTATATTATACTGCATTACCTTACATAATCTGTTATAGAAATTTAGAAAAAGTCATTAAAATGAGGAATTTTTGGGGGCGCCTGGGTGGCACAGTCGGTTAAGCGTCCGACTTCAGCCAGGTCACGATCTTGCGGTCCGTGAGTTCGAGCCCCGCATCAGACTCTGGGCTGATGGTTCAGAGCCTGGAGCCTGTTTCCGATTCTGTGTCTCCCTCTCTGCCCCTCGCCTGTTCATGCTCTGTCTCTCTCTGTCCCAAAAATAAATAAACGTTGGAAAAAAAAAAATTTTTTTAAAAATGAGGAATTTTTTTCCTTATATTAAAATATTGTCTAATTCTAGATTAAAGGAGAAAAGAAAATCGGTTTGAACAGGCTGTCCTCTGGCACTTAAAGTATTTAACTATTAATAGACATTAATTTTAAAGAGTATAGGTAGGAGCTGTGGAAATACTGTAAAGTAAACTGTTATGGTTGTATAATTGTAATTGTATAATTGTACATTGTTGAATACTCTTTCCTTAGTACTTTTAGCGGTTCCTGTAATCACAGATTTATTTTTCACTCATTTTTTTTCCTGTTGTGTAGGAGAAAGATAGTAAAGGAACTAGGCTTGCATATGTTGCACCTACAATACCAAGACGACTAGCCAGTACATCTGACATTGAAGAGAAAGAAAACAGGTGGATTCATTATGATTTGCTTTATGTTTTTACTATGAAATCTTTATTACCTAGCATGACAATGAAAACATGAGCATTGTTGTAACTCTGTGGGATATATGGATTGTGGGAAGAACACCAAATAGAAGGTCCTGAGGAGATGCAGATTTGTATATTCATGAAATGGCAAAATCAAAACAAAACACATTGTAGTTGGGACAGTGGTGCCAGATGAGGTCACAAACTAATCTAGTACAGACTCTCCAAATAGTTGAAACCTACAGAAAAGGAGAAAGAAAGGAGAAAAAGCTCTTAATCGCTGTCAACATTTTAGTTTCTTTCTTCCTATTTTCAGCACATGGGGTATGAGAACTTTAAAATATAATTGTAGTCATGTTATAACATCCAGTTTTGTGTCTTGACTTTTTTTTTTTTTTTTTTTTACCTCACATCTCATACGTAGTCTTATGTGTTCATACATATCTTCAGTAAGCGTTGGTTTTCATCAGTGCATTATGTTCCATAGAGTAGGTCTACTGAGGTTTAAGTAACTATTTTCCCTCTCCAAATATGGACATTTAAATTGGTATTTTATGATCATAAGTAAAACTTCTGTAAATATCTTAATTTTCCCCACTGTAGTTAGGATTATACCTTAGGGATAGAATCTTAGAACTGGAATTACTTTCATTTCTTAATAAATATTCCAAAGTATTTTCTTAAGGGATTTTACTAGTTTCTGCTTCTACTAATGTTTTTTAATAGACAGCTTTCTTAATCCTGTTTTAAAATTATATACCAGAATTTGAAAGATACTCTTTTCACAGAGACTCTTCAAGTTTACGAACGAGTAGCTCCTATACAAGAAGAAAATGGGAAGATGATCTCAAAAAGAATAGCTCAGTTAATGAAGGATCAGCTTACCATAAAAGGTAATATAATTCTTAAGTAACTTTTATGCATTCTTTTATAAAAATATGAGGCAGTTTGTTTGGAGCCCTCAATTTAATATCATTAAGAAAATGCGTGCTTTCATTGTTTAAATAAAACATCATTTAAAAGTCCAGAATATATATTTAGAGGTAGATGAAAATTTGTTTTTACTTTTATATATATTATGTATAATTAGATTTGATATATTAGGAAGCATCTTTTAGATTGTAGCATATTTAGAAGGAACTCCTTATGTAATTGACTAGAGAAGTTGAAATAGATCAGTGTCTTAATTGATCTGGGCATTATTTAGTGACCTGGAAGTTTCCACTTTTCTTAGAACTCAGAGAGATGGTAATTTCTTGAATTGAAATGTTGGTAATGTCATATTGGAGAGGAGGGGGGACAAAAACCATAAATATTTACTCTGTTAAAAACAACCAAAAAGAAGAGTAAAAGATGAGCAATTATAATACAGGCATGGGTCACTCCTAAGGATGTGACTCATTGCTAAAATACTTTTCTTCAAAAAGGTTGATCTTAACTTTCCCTGAGTAAAACCAGACCTAAGTGTTTTGCTCAGACCCAGCCTGGCATGACCATATGGTCTGTTAATAGTTCGAGAAACGTAAAATGTCAGATCAGAACATGTTTGAGTCCTGTCCAGGGAGGTGGGAGGCAGTAAAATGATACACTACCAAATTAGTGAAATCATCTAGACTCTAGCAAGTTGTAGATGCAACTCTTGGTGCTGGAGCCGGTGGTGTATTTAGGAACACAGTTTTTTAGATTTTTCCTAGCCTTGTGTATCTGTGTAATGTATAGACATTAACTGTAGACTACACATACAGACACATCCTATATAGATATGACTCTTTCCTTCAGTTGCTCCTTTGGTAGAAGACAAGATGATTTGATTAGTTCTAGTGTTCCAAGCACCACATCAACACCAACAGTTACCTCTGCAGCTGGGCTTCAGAAAAGCCTGCTTTCCAGCACAAGCACTACTACAAAGATTACAACGGGTTCTTCCTCAACAGGCACACAAAGCAGGTGAGTCACAGATAACATTTTGTGTTCAGGCCTACTGTGTGCTTATGTATGTGCATGCATTTTTGTTTAGAAGATTGTGGGGCTCTGGATTTTTTCATTTACCTTTTAAAATTATTTACAAGCAAAAATTGGTTCCAAAAAGAGGCAATTATGCATGTCTGGGGAAAAACGAAGTTCTTGAATTATTAACTTTTCTGGAATCAGGCTGCTTAAAATGTAAATTTCTCCCTTTGACAGCTCTGGGTGAGACTTCTGGTTCATAGTTCAAAGATGTCTTGCCTCATGTTTTAAAAAAATCCATCCCTGTAGTCACATGTTTCAGCTGCTAGAAAGTGCTTTCATTGTTTAGCTGTTTTCCTTTTCTCTTTTTGTGTTGCTGCTTATGATGCGATAGTACCTCAAATCGTTTGTGGGCTGAGGATAGTACTGAAAAAGAAAAGGACAGTGTTCCTACGGCAGTGACCATCCCTGTTGCTCCAACTGTTGTAAATGCTGCAGCCTCAACCACAACCCTGACTACAACTACTGCTGGCACTGTCTCCTCCACATCAGAGGTCAGGGAGAGACGCAGGTGTGTAAAGGTCCTAATAGAACTGCTGATGTATCTTGCCCAGTGCTGAAAGTTGTTTGTTTTGCCTTTTAACCTTGTCAAGTTGGTGACCATCTCTTCAGTAGGTTAATAAGTGAAATAACCTGTATCAGCTCAGAACTACATGAACTGATGTAATTGGCAGTTACTAGCATTTAGGCTTGGTGACTCCCTCTGACAGAATAGATGTTTTTGTTTCAAGGAAGTGAGCCAGACACTTGTCTACTTAGCCATCTTCATTTTTTTTAGTGGTTGTTTTCATTCAAGATGGTTTTGTGATGAAGATCTAAACACACCCAGTCACACTTATGGAAGACTAGATGTAACATGACAGAAACAGATTTTTCATTCTTCTGTTTCCTCCTATTATTAAAAAATTTGATGGATGTTAAACTGTTTTTGTTACTTTCGAGACTTTTCATTTTAAGATTCTCTTGGAGAAAGGCTTCTTGGGCATATGTATAAACCAAATCATTTTTAAGCACTTTGAATACGTTCTCTTAGTTTTAATTCAGTACATAAAAGGGACTCATTAATTAAATATTTTAAAGGATTTATGAATTTATTTTGTGTGCTTAAATGTTAGGAGCGTTGCTCACTTCTTCATGCTGCTGCTAATTGGCTTGGAATTTCAAATGTGGAAAGGAACTTACCTCTTTTGTGATAGCCTTGCTTTACATAAGAAACTAAGACCCAGAGATATTAAGTGACTTTTCCACTTTTATTTAATGAGAACTAAGGCGAGGCCCAAGATTACAGGAGAATCAGTCAAGTGTTCTTCCTGCTATAGTATGCATAGTTACTAGCTTTGAATTTTGTTTTTCCTCTTGAGAAAAAAAAAAATCTTAAAAAACTAAATGTGACCTTTTTTGTATTTTATTCCTTTGATATTAAATTAGCTACATAACTGGTGTTTTGATTTTTATTTTGTTTTGTTTGTTTACTAAAATACCAACCAGATTAACTTTGTCATAGTTCTGGCATGTAGTGTTCATATACAGGCTTTGTCTCTGGTGCATGGTACATGGCCTGTAGTAAGTTATTAATGTCCTTACAGTAATATTCGTGGTGAATATATGAAAAGTAACAAAACATTAAATTTTTAAATGTTAAACATTTTCTTTCCTATCATTGCATCTTTATTTTTTGTCAGCATGATTATGTTTTATTACTATTTCTATGGTAAGATTTAGTGATAGTTCTATAAAACCATTATAAGCATTTTGTGATTTGAACACCAGTATAGGTCATACCATATTTTAATAATTCTTCATTTTTCTATACATTAATGTTAGTTTTAGGCTTTTGAGGTGTTTTCAAGTCAGACCACATAGCCAACAGAAATTAGAAGATCATAGGCAGCCATCATTATTTTTGAGTGAACATCAACTTGAGGACTTTGCTTTTATGGAGTAGGGGAAGTTAAGGCAGAAAGGTTAGGAATCCTTGGTTTTTTACTCCTTTAATCCTAAGGTTAGAATGCTCTCCAGGTCAGAATTTCTTCTTCTGTAACATAAGTATTTTATTTATATAATTTTTAACTTCTAGACTTCTTGGAGAAAGTTGAGTCTCAGCTTCTTAGAATTAATCCTGGAAGACATTAGATTGAGAATTAAATATTTGGAGATATTAATAGAACAGAACAAATTTTAATAGCATAAGAAACAAAATGTATCTGTTGACATTTTCCCTGGTGTATATTACAGAAATTTTGTTTGTCTTACTCATTTTCAGTGATGTTTGCAATAATAATGTTTGTGTTTTGTTTCACGTCAAGTAATTGTTTGCAGTTTTGAATACATTGTTGACCTCTTCTGTTTGTCTTTCAATTAAATTTTGTTAATGGTTTTGAAATGTGTATAGTTGAATATTTGTCCTCAAAATGTATATATTATGACTTACGTATATATTGTGGCTAAAAAGATAAGTTAATACATCTATGCTATTTTAGGTATCCTCACATATATACTTTCAGATGTTATGCAAAGTTACCAAACTCACTATTAAATTCAACTATTCTATTCTTGAATTTTGTTTTTATTGATTAGGATTGGATGAGGATTTTCTGTTTTTGTTAAGATTTCCAATGGATTAATAGTGGTAGCAGAGTGGGAAGTAGAGAAGAAAAGTTAGCTTTAAATAGCATGATAGCAAATTCTTTCATTTTGTAAGTGTTTCTAATTCTCCAGTCTTTTCAAAATACAAAGCAGTATCTTACTAATAAGTTCAAGTTTGTAACATGAATTCATGTGGAACTGTTGCTTTGTATAATTATTCTCCTCCACCTTTTTCCCTTGGCTCAGCCAGCTTGCATTTGCTCATTTATCTTCCCTCTGCAAGGAAAAAAGCTGAATGAAAAAGAAGGGTTGTTTTCAGTTTTTTAAAGATGTTATTTGTTGATTACCCAAAATATAAATATTATAAATAAATATATTTCAACCAATAAATCAGTGAAATAATACATAGAATAATTGGAATTATTAGAAAATCCTTATTTTAAAAATAATAACCTTTCAGTAGCTCAGAAAATTGTAAGCCATCTAAGACTACTAAGGAGTAAAATTATGCACCCTATATAGTTTTAAGAAAGAGATGTAGTATGATATAGTAAGTTAAGGCAGCAGTGGAGTTTGAGGGGCAGCTGGGTAGCTCAGTTTGTGGGATCAAGCCCCACATCGGGCTCTGCTGGCAATGCAGAACCTGCTTGGTATTCTCTCCTCCTCCCCCGCTCTTGCACTTTCTCTCTCTCTTAGAATAAATAAATAAGCTTTCTTTCTTTTTTTTTTTTTTTTTTTTTTTTTTAAGGCAACAATAGAGGAGGGCCTAGATGGCTCAGTCGGTTAAGCGTCCAACTCTTGGTTTTGGCTTAGGTCATGATCTCATAGTTTCATGAGTTCAAGCCCCGCGTCGGGCTACCAGTGCAGAGCCTGCTTGGGATTCTCTCTCCCTCTCCCTCTGCCCCTCCCCTACTCACACTGTCTCTGTTTCCCTCAAAATAAATAAACTGGGGGGGGGGGGGAGGCAGCAGTAGAGTTTGATATATTCTGCTATCTTTTTGATCAGCTCTTTTTAATTAAACACAAAATATGTGAATTAACTTTCTTGTCTACGTTTAATTCACAGAGGTCTGCTCTATACAGGAACCCCAAGAGAGGAGAAGGAACTGAATGCCAGATGGGGACTCTTAAAATAATAGGAAACATATTGTATATTACAAATTGATAGGCTAGATTTTTATGCTGATTTGGAGCAAATGTAAGGAAAATTTAAATGAACCGAAACAGATATTATAAGTCTTTTGACTAGTAATTTTTATCCCCTTAACCTACATATGTTAAACCAGATATGATAGGTAGATTTAACTTTTATGGCAACTTGAAACTGTTGAAAAAGTAGTGAGGCTCATTTGAAGAGAGTGTGCTGGTTGATTAGTTCTGTTTGCAGAACATGGGGATTAAAAGAACAAATGGCAATGCAGATTTCCCTGTCGTAAACTATATGTGAAAATTTTGACCATTACATAGAGGAGTCAGATTCAGTAGTCCATGTTCATACTTACTTTCAGAGCAGCCCTTGAAATACTGAAGTGATACATGCAGCCATCTGAGCTGTTCTAGTTTTTCTGTTTAGCCAGATTTGCTACCACATTAAGGTTTCATCTTCTTTTATTCTTTTCTTCTCCTCGTCTGGGAGAAGTCCAAAAAGTAATACATTGCATAGGGACAGTGGATGCATAAGTACCAAATGAATCGCTAAAAAAAAATGGCCATTGGGCCATATTTTCCAAATTGATGTTTCACAGAGCACTTTTCCACATGTAACAGGTGTACCATAAAAGTATGTTCTACTTAATAATCTTAGGAAATATATAGTTACAGTTAAACAGGTTTCTTCCTTGGTTCTTCTCAGAGCCTTTAACATGTTGTGATTTTCCTGGAGATGGTTAGAATATATAACATTTTCCAAATATGTATAACCAACTTCCAGAATAAACAAGCTCCTCACTCTATTCTGGAAATAATTTTCTTAAACTAAACCTGTAATAACAAGTTTATTGTTACTCTTTTTCACCTTTAAAATGACTTGTCCCAGAGAAATCACTGGAGTTGTTACAAAAGTAGGGAATAACGGTTGTATCTAAACAAAAAGCTTAAAATTCACAAGAGTTCACATACAGACAGTATGAAAATTAAGAAATAGTAGGAGAAAGAGAAGTATCAAGCTTAGTGTAGCTTGAGCATTCTGGGCCATCAAGAGGGCAAGCATCCTAACCAGTTGTATTCATCTCTCCGGATCTGTGCATTGGTACAGATGAAGTCATATGTTGCAGAATCTCTAAAAGAAAGTCAAACTAAAGAAATGCTGGTAACTAAAATGCTTTATGTACCCGGGGCACCCCGGGTGGCTCAGTAAGTTAAACATCTGACTCTCGATTTCTGCTCAGGTCATGATCTCCTGGTTCGTGGAATCGAACCCTGCATTGAGCTCGGCACTGATAGCATGGAGCCTACTTGAGATTCTGTTTCCCTTTCTCTCTGCCTCTCCCCTGCTTGCTCTCTGTCTCTCTCTGAAAATAAAAATAAACTTAAAAAGAAAGAAAGAAAGTTGTATATCGTGAATTTTTTTCTTGCCCTACACTTTTAGGAGGACAAATTAAATTTTTTTTTTTCAACGTTTATTTATTTTTTGGGGGACAGAGAGAGACAGAGTATGAATGGAGGAGGGGCAGAGAGAGAGGGAGACACAGAATCGGAAACAGGCTCCAGGCTCTGAGCCATCAGCCCAGAGCCTGACGTGGGGCTCGAACTCACGGACCGCGAGATCGTGACCTGGCTGAAGTCGGACGCTTAACCGACTGTGCCACCCAGGCGCCCCTAGGAGGACAAATTAAAAGCAGCAGACCAAATAATTAGAAATGTAATTTTTTAAAACATTAAAATTTTAGGGGCACCTGGCTGGCTCAATGGGTTAAGTGCCTGACTTCGGCTAGGGTCATGATCTCATGGTTTGTGAGTTGAAGCCCTGCATCAGTCTCTGTGCTGATAGTGCAGAGCGTGCTTGGGATTCTGTCCTTCTCTCTACCCTTTCCCACTCATGCTCTCTCTCACTCTCAAATAATTAAACTTAAAAAAAAAAAGAAACTTAAGGTTATAAACTTAAATCTGTACCAGTATTTTCATAGAAACCAAATTTGGTAAAATAGAACTCTTCAATGCTTGAATCATGTGGGGTGTGCCCGATTTGTGAGATAGATGTAGTGCTAGTATAGTAGCAAAAAGACATAATTTTTCAGGATATTCTAATGTTTGTTTATTTTTGAGAGGGAGAAGGAGCAGACGGGGGAGAAGCAGAGAAAGAGGGAAGCACAGAATCTGAAGCAAACTCTGGGCTCCAAACAGTTAGCACAGAGCCCAGTGTGGAGCTCAAACTCATGAACCATGAGATCATGACCTGAGCCTAAGTCAGATGCTTAATCGACTGAGCCACGTAGGCACCCCCAGGATATTCTAGAAACCTAGAAATGAAAACATGGATAAAGAGAAAAAAATAAGTTATGTCATTATGAAATAGTGCCCTAGGTTATTCAACCAAATAGAGAAAATAGGTGATATTTTCTTAAACCAGATGAAAAAAACAACTTAAGTCAAAGTAAAGTAGTGAGAGGATTTTCATCTTTGTCTAAGTTTGTTGGATGTCTCAGTCAAGTAAAAATACCCTCCTGAGAAGTTCTTGACTTACCTTGCTTAAAGTTGATCTGTAATTAGAGTAGAAGCAACACAGAGAACCTGTCCTCTAGTACTAACTTTAACCAATAAGTAAGAGTTAGTTGATGGAATTGAGGCAACGAGGATTTTGGTTGACAAGTGACCTTGTCATCTTAGGATTAATTTATTCAAGGAGGTGAATCCTAGGAATAATAAATCATGTATTCTAGTTTCAGACAGATTTCTAAAAACTTAAGAGTGTGAAGCAAAAGGCAGAGAAATCAAAAGGAATGGGGCTCTCTAAAAGAATTGTGAAGAAACTGAAATGATTCTAAGGAGTTGGAGGTGTGTTGTGTTCTTTGAACCTAGAGCTTTTAAGGACACATAGAAAGAATAAAAGATAAGGCATAAAACCGAGAATAAATTCTAAAGGTTGTTATGGATATATGAATAGTTTCAGGAAGTTTAAAGAACAGAACGAGTTAAAAATTGGAAAGCATAGTAAATCTAAAAAAAAGAACCCTTTTAAAAAGTTGAGCTTTTTAAAGGGGAGGGGCAGGTGATATAAACTAGATAAATTTAATTAACAGCATAGACAATAGAAATATTCTATTTATGAGTATTGTATGAGAAATGTGAATTAGATTGTAATATAACTAAATAAAGTATTAACAATTGAACTTCCCAAGTAACCTTGATCATTGGAGGGAAGTTACTTTCTGTGTCTTGCATGGCTCTGTCTTTTCTTATTCAACCCTTTAATTAGTTATTAATCACTTGACATGGACATATGCTTTTGAAATTGTGCATATCCTTAGAGAGGATGGGGCATAGGCTTAGATCAAATATAGTGAAGTGATTGATAAGATTGATAATTGATAAGATCAGATATAGTAAAGATAAAGGTCAAGTTCTTTTTATATTAGAAAATCAGTAACCAAGGGTAGGATGCTGATTTTAAAGCAGTTTATGAATAAAAATACTTGAATTTTTAGATAACTCAAAGTGTGAACAAGAGTATGATGTCTGCCAAAAGCATCATTAATAAATGCAGTGACAGGAGTGCAGGGAGTGTTGCTTGCTCACTAGTCATCCCATATGTTAAATGTTGCCTTCACTCCTAACCATTCTGACCATGAAAAGACATTGACAGTCTAGAGTTTAGCCTTCACGTATCATCTAGCATGGTATTGCAGGGAATCAGCAAAGGGACTAAGAGGACTCATCACATGGCTTTTCAAAAGAAAAAAAACAAAACTGTGGTTAGGAAGAACTTGAAAAATATAAGTTAATACTGATTATTTTCAATCTAAAACTTTATCAGATTGCATTGTTGAATTTTCGTGATTAATGAAACCATTTTTGGAGACTTTTTCTTAAACTAAAATGCTTACCGTGTATTCATTCATACATTCGTATGTAATTCACAGATACTGTATATCCAACTAACAATTTTTATTTATTACTGTAGATCATACCTCACTCCTGTTAGAGATGAAGAGTCTGAATCCCAAAGAAAAGCAAGATCTAGACAAGCAAGACAGTCTAGAAGATCAACACAGGTATGTTTAATGTGTATAATATATAAAGCTTCAAATTGCCTTTCTCTTTTTCACTTCTCTATGAAAATATTAATGTCATTAGAGCACCTGGCTGGCTCAGTCAGAGGAGCATGTGACTATTGTTCTTGGAGTTGTGAGTATAAGCCCCATGTTGGGTGTAGAAATTATTTAAAGAAATTTTTTAAAAACTTTAAAAAAAAAAAAGAAAGAAAACACTGATGTTAGTATATAATGTGAGGAAATCTTAAAGATTGCTTTAGTAATTCTTTCCTAGCCTTTTGTATATTACATTTAATCTAATTAATGTGAGTATTATATTTAATCTAATTGGCATATACCTTTGTATCTCTTTGCATATTTACTTTTTGTTTCTTAGATGGTGTCTGGCACAGAGTACTCAGTGTGTGTTAATGAATTAATATGATGTCTAATAATTAATAAAGAATTCTGTAAATATTTGGAGTTGTGGGGAATAGGTCTATTGTATTAGATATGTCAGACAGCTAATGTGCAAGTACCAGGAAAATGTCACTCAGTCTAGTTAGCATCTCCTTAACCTCCTTGCCATTCTAGTTATATCTACTATATCATTTTGTGTCTATCCTTTCCCATAGTTGAGGCGCTCCAAAGTCCAGATTCACCTCCTTGATCCTTACTTTTATTAGTATTTCATTTCAAGCTGAACTGTTTGTTAAGGACTTAACATATTCTTCCTGCCTTTGTACCTTTACTTTTTGAAATCTCACCTGTTCTTTAAGGCTTATCCTTTAAAAATTATTTCTTTACTGAAATTTTTTTCAGTAAATACATATGTATGTGTTTATACATACATATTATACATATATATGTTATACATGTTGTATGTATATATTTATGTTTTTATATAATATATATGTGTAAAACAGAAGTACATATAAATTCAGTGTATAAACAATGTATATATCAGCTTTTCCTTCTTTGTACTTCTTAGGAATATTTATATTCATATTCATGTGATAGCACTGTCATCTCCTCCCCTTTTTTTAATTTCTTAAATATAGAGACTATTTCTTACATGTATTTTGTCTTTTCCAGTACCTATTACTGTGCTTGCTCATGATGATTCTTCATAGAATGAATGTGACTTGCCCACTAAAAATTTTGTTCGAATTTGCAAACCAATTCCAAACATGTATTTGACTTCCAATACATTCATATTAAATTTGTCTACTTATAAAATATTTCTTTGAAACAAGCTATACTGCTTCTCATTCTTAAATTTACCTTTTTAATGTACAGGGAGTAACACTGACTGATCTTCAGGAAGCTGAAAAAACAATAGGAAGAAGTCGTTCTACCCGAACCAGAGAACAAGAAAATGAAGAAAAAGAAAAAGAAGAAAAAGAAAAACAGGATAAAGAGAAGCAAGAAGAAAAGAAGGAGTCAGAAACATCTAGAGAAGATGAATATAAACAAAAATACTCCAGAACATACGATGAGGTAATAGTGTACCACCAACACAGCTAGGTCAAATGGTATGACTAGTTTTGTGACTTTCAGTATACAAGAGATTTATATACCGACAAACTATATACAAAATACTCCAAAGGACCAGAAATCTGCATTATTTTGAGATGATTAGAATGTTATTTTTCTTTCAAAATGAACCTGTGTTTAGATGTTTTTAACTGTTAAATATTTTACGTGGGAATTAATTTTAATATTTCACAGACTTACCAGCGTTACAGACCAGTATCCACTTCAAGTTCTACCACCCCATCCTCTTCACTTTCTACCATGAGCAGTTCACTCTATGCTTCAAGTCAGCTAAACAGGCCAAATAGTCTTGTAGGTATAACTTCCGCTTACTCCAGAGGATTAACAAAAGAAAATGAAAGAGGTAAGAAGACCTTTGTTTCCTTCAAATAATCCTTTGAATTTTTTTTTTTTTCTAATTTATAGTTCTACAGAAAAGAAACAACTTTTCTAAACTGGGAGTCATTCCATTTTTTCTTTCAAAAAGAAGATGATGGTCAAAAATAAGAAGAGTAGAAAATAAAAATAGGAAATTATGTAGTCTGGCATTGTTACATATATCTTTATAATTTAAGACTTCACAAAAAGCATTATGTACACCAACATAGAAAAGTCAGCATAGAAGAACTGGTGGGAGACTATTTCTAGGAGCTGTTTATTAGTGCCTGAAGTTACTTCTTGCCTATTGGATCATATCTTTAAATTTTTTATATGTGAATTGTTTTAAACTAAAATCACTTAAAACACATGTAGTGTCCTTGCTAAAACAAAATGGTTTTTATGCTTATTTCTTGAGAAATAGATTTCTTTTTCAGTGATATGTTGGCATATTGATAATCACTATTAACATTTCTTACTTTTTCATATAAACTTCCTATTTAAATTTTAATAATTCCTACTTTAATTAAGAGATTGGTACTAAATAAAATTATTTCTAATTGTAGGCATTTTGTATTTTAAAAGAAAATCCCACAGTATTAGTCATGATAATATCAGTAATCATGAAGGATAAACTTCAGAAAAATTAAGTTTTCCCCAATTTTCAGCTGACTTTTCTTTTTTTGGTCATTGAGATATTTCAGTTCTTTAAAATACTAAGCGTGAGGCTCACATAATGGTTTGTAAAAACCTTGAGCCAACTTTGAAAATTAGGGATATTTGCATAAAAGTTTAGGTTTTCATCTTCTATTGAAAAGTGGGAAGATTAAGCAACACTGTTTCTAATTCTCACATATCAACGATTGGCTAGAGGCAAGGAGTAAGTTACAGCCCCTCACCCCTTGGAATAGTGCCCTCCTGGCCCATTTTATCCATTTATATTATCTGGATGGCCACTATATGCATTGGAGTTTGAGATCTTTGCTCTAAACCAATTCCAAAAACAATTCTAAAAAAACTTGTTGGCACTATAATTTTGAAATTTCTTTTGCTGTGACTCTTTGCTAATGGCACAGGAAGGAGACTTTTAGAAATAATTTCTAACATTACTTTGTTCCATATAGATGTCTACTTTTTAAAACCTATTTGAAGGCTTCTTTATAGAATATAAGTCTAAAGCTATTTTAACTATCCTAAGAAGGAAACAAATTTTGAGACTATATTTAAAAAAAAATTTTTTTTAATGTTTATTTATTTTTGAGAGAGAGAGAGAGACAGTGAGACACAGAATCCAAAGTAGGCTTTGGGCTCTCAGCTGTCAGCACAGAGCCTGATGTGGGGCTCAAACCCATGAACTGTAAGATTATGACCTAAGCCAAAGTCAGACCCTTAACCAACTGAGTCACCCGGGCACCCCAAGACTACATTTTATGTTGACGTGTTTTAAAAGATAAATATTTTTCCCAGAAAAAAAGAGTTTGTTCTTAGATACTGTCTAATAGAAATGAAATGAATACTGTATTTATTCTACCGAATGAGGATTGGGAATAGTAGAAACAGAAACTGAAAAACTCGTTCTATGTCTGCTAGCTGTTCCATCATTAAGAACTGTTTTCTTCGAAGTGTTAACTTTGGGTATAGTAACCCCCTATCAAACATTAATAACTCGAGCCCTGTTTTCTTCATAGGATTCAATTATTTTCTGTTCAGCAAATATTATTAAGTATGTCTTTTGGCAGATGTTTTGTTTCAGGCACTAGGAAAATGAAATAATAAAAATCAGTTCTTGTCTTGATCAAGAACCTGTCTAATGGGAGATACAAATACATGTCTAAACCAAGTGTTTTATAGGAATGCTGAGGGGGCACAAATAATTCTGACTGGAAAATTTTAGAAGCCTTTATAAAGGAGGTTGATTTTGAAATATGATTACTACATTTTTCTTATAAAATACTATCAAAATACGTTGCTACCATGTGGTTCATTATAATCCTTAACAGAGGGAGAAAAGAGAGAAGAGGAAAAAGAAGGAGAAGATAAATCACAACCTAAATCAATCCGAGAACGACGACGACCAAGAGAGAAAAGGAGATCTACGGGAGTTTCATTTTGGACACAAGATGTGAGAACCTATTAAAATATAGCTACTTGATAGTATACTTAATCTTTCTAGAAGTACATACTAACAATTTCTTACATGCCTCAGATTACATGTGCTTTTAGCTCATCACTGAATTTTGAGTCCGGTTATTAAATCAGAAAAGTTCTTCTTTATTAGGATAGTTAATGAGTACTTAGATTTTTGGTATTACTAAAAAGCAGTTCTGTCCCAATTTTGGAATAAAAATAATAATGGCTGTTATTAAAAATAATATATATATTAGTGTATAGTGGCTGAAGTGCTGCTTTATCTTGGAGATTTTTGAAAGAATGATGCTTTACATGTTTTTATTATTATTATATATTACTTTCAAAGTATACAACATAGTGATTCAACAATTATATACAAAATGCCCACCACAGTAAGTATAGTTACCGTGTCATTATACAAAGTTAGTACAATATTATTGACTATATTCACTCACTATGTGGTACTTTTCATCACCTTGACTTATAACTGGAAGTTTGAACCTCTTAATCCTCTTCACCTATTTCACCTATCTCACCTATCTCCCACCCTTATCCCCTTTTGCAACAGTCTGTTCTCTGTATTTATGAGTCTGTTTTTGGTTTTTTGTTTGTTAATTTTGGGGGCTTTTTGATTCTACATGAAAGTAAAACATGTGGTATTTGTTTTTCTCTGTTTGACTTATTTCTTTTAGTATAATACCCTTTAGGTCTATCCATGTTGTGAATGGAAAGATTTCTTTTTTTCTATTTGTGGATGCATAATATTCCATTGTATCTATTTCCACATCTTTTTTATTTATCTGTACATGAACAGTTGCTTCCTTCCCTTGGCTATTGTAAATAATGCTACAATGAACATGGGGATGAATAGTCTTTAAGGATTAGTGATTGGGTTTTCTTCAGGTAAATTACCCAGCAGGGGAATTATTGGGTCACATGGTATTTCTATTTTTAATTTTTTGAGGAAGCTCCATTGTGTTTTCCATAGTGGTTACACCAATCTGCATTCCCACCAGCAGTGCACAAAGGTTCTCTTTTCTCTATGTCCTTGCTAGCACTTGTTATTTCTTTATGATGCTAATCATTCTGACTGGTGCAAGATGTTATCTCATTGTGGTTTTTATTTGCATTTTCCTGATGATTAGTGATGTTGAACATCTTTTCATGTGTCTTCTGGCTCTTTATGTGTATTCTTTGAGCTTATTTATTTTGAGAGAGAGAGAGAGAGCAGGGTAGGGGCAGAGAAAGAGGGAAAGAGAGAATCCCAGGCAGGCTCTGCGCTGTCAGCACAGAGCCTGATGCGGGACTTGCAACTCACAAACCTGAGCCAAAACCAAGAGTCAGACACTTAACTGACTGAGCCACTCAGGTGCCCCTCTATGTGTCTTCTTTAGAAAAATGTTTTTTCAAGTCCTCTGCCCATTTTCTAATTGGACTTTTTTTTTTTTTTTTTGGTTGAGTTATACAAGGTTTTTATATTTTTTGAATATTAGCCCCTTACCAGATAATATCGTTTGCAGGTGTCTGCTTGCATTCAGTAGATTGCCTTTTCATTTTGCTGATGGTTTCCTTCATTGTACAAAAGCTTTTTAATTTGATAAGCACCAGTTGTTTATTTTTGCTTTTGTTTCCCTTGCCTGAGGGGACAGATCCAAAAAACTATTGCTAAGGCTGATAACCAAGAGTTTACTGCCTATGTTTTCTTTTAGGAGTTTCATGGTTTCTGGTCTTACATTTAGATCTTTAATCCATTTTGAGTTTATTTTTGTGAATGGTATAAGAAAGTGGTCCGGTTTCATTCTTTTGCATGTAGCTGTCCAGTTTTCCAGCACCATTTATTGACGAGACTGTCTTTTCCTTATTATATATTCTTTTGCTTTGTTGAAGATTAATTAACTTACATACACGTGGGTTTATTTCTGGCTTCTCTTTTCTGTTCTGTTGATCTGTATGTCTATATTTGTGACAGCACCATAATATTTTGGATAGGATGGACATTTTGACAGTATTTTTCTAGTCCATGAGCATGGTATATCTTTTCATCTCTTTGTGTTATCTTTCATCATAGTTTCTTTACTTCTCTTTTGGCTAGTTCATTATTAATGTATAGAAATGCAACATTTTTGCATATTGATTTTGTATCCTGCAATTTACTGAATTCATTTACTCTATTTTTTTGGTGGCATCTTCGGAGTTTTCTATATATGGTATGTCATCTGCAAATGGTGATGGTTTTACTTCTTTCTTGATAATTTAGATGTCTTTCATTTCCTTTTCTTGTCTGATTGCTGTGGGTAGGAATTCCAATAGTACTATATTGAATAAAAGTGGTGAGAGTAGATAGACATCCTTGTCCCGTTTCTGATCGTAGAAGAAAAGCGTTTAGCTTTTCACTGTCAAGTATGATGTTAACTATGGGTTTTTCATCTGTGGCCTTCATTATGTTGAGGTGTGTTTCCTGTAAACCCACTGGGTTGAAAATTTTTATCATGAAAGGATGTTGAATTTTGTCAAATACTTTTTCTGTACCAAGACGATCATGATTTTTATCCTTCATTTTGTTAATATGTTGTATCATATTGACTGATTTTTATATTGCACCTTTGCATCCCTAAGATAAGTCCCATTCAATCATGGTGAATGATCCTTTTGATGTATTTGGTTTGCTAATGTTTTGTTGAGGGATTTTGCATGTATGTTCACCAGTGATATTGTTCTATAATTTTCTTTTTCTGTAGTGTTTTTGTTTGATTTTGGTATCAGGGTAATCCTGGCCTTATAGAATGAATTCTATAAGGACACATTCTTTCCTCTTCTGTTTTTTAGAATAGTTTGGGAAGGATAGGTATCAGCTCTTTAAATCTTTGGTAGAGTTCACCTATAAAGCCATCTGATCCTGGACTTCACTCTTTACCAGGCATTTTTTGATTACAGATTCAATTTCATTACTAGTAATCAGTCTGTTCAGATTTTCTACTTCTCCCTGATTTAGTCTTAGAAGATAATATGTTTCTAGAAATGTCCATTTCTCCTAGAATGTCTAATTTTTTGGCATGTCATTGTTTTTAGTAGTCTCTTATTCTTTGTACTCCTGTGGTGTCCATTGTAACTTCTCTTTCATATTTTATTTCAATTCTCTTTTTTTGATGAAGCTGGACGAGTTTTAAAGAACCAGCTCTTAGTTTCATTGCTCTTTTCTGTTGTTTTTTAGTCTGTATTAATTTATTTCTGCTCAGATCTTTATAATTCCCTTTTTTCTACTAACTTTGGGCTTCATTTGTTCTTTCTTAATTCCTTTAGGTGTAAAGTTTGATTGAGACTTTTCTTGTTTCTTGAAGTAGGTCTGTATCGCTATAAACTTCCATTTTAGAATTGCTTTTGTATCCCAAAGATTTTGAACCATTATTTCCCTTTTCATTTATCTCTGGGCAATTTTTTATTTCCTCTTTGATTTCTCCATTGACTCCATTGGTTGTTTAGTAGCATACTGTTTACCACGTGTTTGTGGTCATTGATTTTAGTTTCATACTATTTTGGTCAGAAAAGAGCTTGATAAGATTTCAATCTTAAATTTATTGAGACTTGTTTTGTGGCCTGACATGATCTGTCCTTGAGAATGTTCCATGTACATTTGAAAATACTTCCATGAATTTTGTTTTTGGATAGAGTGTTCTGTATGTATCTGTTAAGCCCATCTTGTCTAATGTGTCATTCAAAACCACTGATTTTTCTTTCTCAATGCTCTGTCCATTGATAAAAGTAGGGTACTAAAAGTTCCCTACTACTGTATGATTTTCAGTTATGTCCTTTATGTCTGTTAATATTTGCTTTATGTTTCTAGGTGCTTCTATGTTGGGTTCATAGATATTTACAATTCTTCTATTCTCTTAAATTGATCTCTATCATTATGTAATGCCCTCTTTGCCTCTTTCTACAGTCTTTGTTTTATTTTTTTTTTTATGTTTATTTTGTGAGAGCAAGTGCAAGTTGGGGAGGGGCAGCAAGAGAGGGAGAGAGAATCCCAAGAATCCCAATCCTCACTGATAGCACGGAGCCCCCAGCAGGGCTTGATCTCATGAACCATGTGATCATGACCTGAGCTAAAATCAGGAGTTGGACATTTAACTGACTGAGCTACCCAAGTCCCCCTATAGTCTTCTTCTTTTTTTTTTTTTTTTTTTTAACATTTATTTATTTTTGAGATACCAAGAGAGACAGAGCTTGAGCATGGGAGGAGTGGAGGGAGAGGGAGACACAGAATCTGAGGCAGGCTCCAGGCTGTGAGCTGTCAGCACAGAGCCTGAGGCGGGGCTCAAACTCATGAACTGCGAGATCATGACCTGAGCCAAAGTCGGACACCCAACTGACTGAGCCACCCAGGCACCCCTACCAGTCTTTGTTTTAAAGTCTCTTTTGTCTGGGGTGCCTGGGTGGCTCAGTTGGTTAAGCACCGACTTCAGCTCAGGTCATAGTCTCACGGTTCAAGAGTTCGAGCCCTGCATCAGACTGTGCTGACAGCACAGAGCCGCCTGCTTTGGATCCTGTGTCTCCTCTCTCTCTCTCTCTCTCTCTGCCCCTCCCCTGCTTGCGCTTGCTCTCTCTGTCTCTCTCTCTCTCAAAAATGAAAAAAATAAACACAAAAGAAAAAAATTAAGTCTCGTTTGTCTGATCTTGGTATTGCCATCTTGGCTCCCCCCGCCCCCCCCATTTGCATGGAATATTTTTTTTCTATCCCTTCACTTTTAGTCTGTGTGTGCCTTGAGATCTGAAATCAGTCTTTTGTGGGCAGCACGTAGTTGAGTCTTGTTTTTTTAACCATTTAGTCATCCTTTGTCTTTCCATTAGAGCATTTAGTCCATTTATATTTAAAGTAATTATCGATAGGTATGTACTTACTGCAGTTTTGTTCATTGTTTTCTGGTTCTTTTTATAGTTCTCTCTTTCTTCTCTTACTCTCTTCCCTTGGATTTGATGACTTTCTTTCATGGTATGCTTGAATTCTTTTCTTTTCAATTTCTGTGTATCTATTTTAGGTTTATAACATTCTATGTATGTAGCAGTTTATCTTGTTAATGGTCATCGCTTAAGCTCAAACACATTTTTTTAATGTTTATTTATTTTTGAGAGAGAGAGTACCAGCAGGGGAGGGGCAGAGAGAAGGAAATAGAGGATCCCAAGTGGACTCCACGCTGACAGAAGAGAGCCTGATGTGGGGCTCAAACTCATGATCTGAACTGAAGCCAGATGCTTAACCAAATGAGCCACCCAGGCACCCCAAGTTCAAACACATTCTAAAAGTTTTTTTCTCCTTCCTCCATATTTATATATATGACATATTATTTCCTCTCTTTTTCTGTGTGTATCCTTTAACTACTGTGTGTAGATATAATTAATTTTTACTACTTTTGTTTTTTTAATCTTCATATATTAGCCAGTGACATTTTTTCCTTTTATAATTTTCTTATTTCTAGTTATGGCTATCTCTTTTCCAGTTATAGAAGTCTCTTTAACATTTCTTATAAGGCTAGTTTAGTGGTGATGAAGTCCTTTAACTTGTTTGTCTGTGAAACTCTTTATCTCTCCTGCAATTATTAATAACCTTTCTATGGGGCGCCTGGGTGGCGCAGTCGGTTAAGCGTCCGACTTCAGCCAGGTCACGATCTCGCGGTCCGTGAGTTCGAGCCCCGCGTCAGGCTCTGGGCTGATGGCTCGGAGCCTGGAGCCTGTTTCCGATTCTGTGTCTCCCTCTCTCTCTGCCCCTCCCCCGTTCATGCTCTGTCTCTCTCTGTCCCAAAAATAAATAAAAAACGTTGAAAAAAAAATTGAAAAAAAAAAAAATAACCTTTCTAGGTAAAGTAAGCTTTTGGATGTAGGTTTTTTTCCTTTCTATACTTTGAATATATTATGCCACTCCCTCCTGGCCGGTAAAGTGTCTGCTGAAAAATAATCTGATAACATTACAGGGTTTCCCTTGTACAAAACTAGTTGATTTTAAAGATTCTCTTTATTGGGGCCCCTGGGTGGCTCAGTCAGTTAAGCGTCTGACTCTTGATTTCTCATGATTGTGAGATCATGGGACCATGCTTGGGGTTCCACACTGGATGTGGAGCCTGCTTAGGATTCTCTGTCTCCCTCTTCCTCTGCCCCTCCCCACCCTCGTCTGTCTCTCAAAAAAAAAAAAAAAAAAAAGAAAAGATTCTCTTCACTGTTAATTTTTGATGTTTTATTTATTATATATCTTGGTGTGGACCTCCTTGAATTCCTCTTCTTTGGGGATCTGTGTGCTTCCTGGACCTGGATGTCTGGTCCTTTTCCCAGGTTAGGGAGGTTTTTAGTTATTATTTCTTAAAATAAGTTTTCTGTCTCTTTCTCTCTCTCTTCTCCTTCTGAGACTCCTATAATGTGAATGTTAGTTCAAATAATGCTTGATGTTGTCCCAGAGGTCCCTTTAGCCTATCCTCATTTTTTCTTTTTGTTTTTTTAGCTTGGGTGCTTTCTACTACCCTGTCTTCAAGATGGCTGATTCATTATTTTGCATTCTCTAATCTGCTGTTGATGTTAATGTATTTTTCATTTCAGTTACTGTATTCTTCAGTTCTGATTGGTTCTTTTTTATATTTTTCTTTGTTGAAGTTCACACTGAGTTCATCCATTATTCTCAAGCCCAGTGAACACCTTTATGACCATTACTTTGAACTCTGTATTAGGTATATTGTTTATTTCCATTTCATTTAGTTCTTTTTTTGAGGTTTTGTCTTATTCTTTCATTTGAAACCTAACTCCTGTTTCCTCATTTTGTCCTACTCTCCGTGTTTGTTTCTCTGTATTAGGTAGGTCAGCCATGCCTTCTGGTCTTGAAAGTAATGGCCTTGTGTAGAAAGGGTTTTGTGGTGCCCTGTAACATGACCTTTCTGACCACCCGTCAACAGAACCAGACACTCCAGTGTATCCCCTGTGTGACCTGGGTGCACTCTTCTGTTTTAACTAGGCCATGAGTGCTCCAGGGGTGTTGGTGGGTGGGCTGGCCCTCATCCTAGCTGGCTGAAGCTACAGGGCTGGCTCTCCTCCTTTGAATGTGCTCCAGCCACCACCAGGCTGCCTGCTAGGTGTGATGAGCAGTAATTGTTTTCTGGGGACATCAGTCCTGACCACGACTGTCCACCAGGTATTGCAGAGCAGGAGTCACTGTGAAGGGGTACCTGCCAATACGGGTGGAATGAATGGGGACCGTCCACAGGGAAAGCTCGGGTTGGGTGAGCATAAGGTAAGATAGAGGGTGTCAAAACTGGCCCCTTTGGCCAGCTAGGCAGAGGGGGTTGGAAATGGTGCTAGCTAGTACCTTCTTTCCCAAAGAAAGCTCCTATAAATCTCTGCCCCTCAAGCACATGCCCTAAAATTAGTCCATAAATCTTCATAATCTAGGTGCTTTTCAAACTGCTGCTTCTGTGCCGAGTCTCAAACCAAATGACAGAGTACAATGTCCCTTTGCAAGTAAAGCATCAGTTTCCATACAGCCCTCTGGCTCTTCTGCAGTTAAGCCCTGCTGATTTTCAAAGCTAGATGTTACGGAGCCTCATCTACCCTGTGCAGATCCCCAGGGTAAGGAGTGCCTAATGTGAGGCTTGACCCCCTTGTAGGACCTCTGTACCTGTATCCTCCCTCTCATTTGTGGGTTGTCCGTCCTACCCTTCTTAATGTGGCTTCTCTATGATTTTAGCTTTGGAAAACCTGTTCTGCTAATTTTCAAGTTGTTTTCAGAGTGAGTTATATGTAGCTGTTGCCTCAGTGTGTCCATGGAAGGAAGTGAGCTCATGATCCTACTTCACCATCTTCCTAGAACTCCTTAAGATGCTTTACATTTAACCCATTTTCATGAATATGATGCTACAATATATATAACAGATCTCAAGTGATGTTTGATAGGAGTAGTGTTTTGGCTTACAAAATTTTATTTTTTTCCCTTATCCCTGGTTGTATATATGCCTGATGTTGCTATTCATATTATACAGGAGAAAGAACTGTGGGGTAGCACAGTTAATGTGAAATTTATGCTGTTTGAATAGAACATATAACTATAGAAGGGCAAACATAATGTGTTTGAGTTGTTTTGTTTTATTTAGACTCTTGGGGTTTTTTCCATTTTTTCTTTTAATTTTTATTTTATTTTTTTAAGTAGGCTCCACCCCCAGCGTGGAGCCCAAAACAGGGCTTGAACTCACCACCCTGAGATTAAGACCTGAGCTAAGATCAAGAATCCGATGCTTAACCAAATGAGCTACCCAGGCACCTCTCTTGTAATTTTTACTACAGAAAAATCAAACCTACAAAAGTAGCAGAGAACTATAATTACCCCACCCATTGTTTAAGCTAAATCCCTACCACCTCACCAATTCCCATATTATTGAAGAAAATCTGCAGAAGATTATTTCATCTAAAAAACTTTAGTATGTATTTTTAAGAGGAAGTATTCCTTTTTAAAAATTATTAAAATTGTATTTTTTTAAGTAATAAAAAGAATCACAATATATGTTGCCATACAACAAATGATCACAAAACCATGCCCACATTTTTTTGTTAAATAAATTAACAATAAGTCCTTAATATTGAATATCCAGTCAGTTTTAATGTCCATTTAACTCGTATACACCATAAATGGTTTGTTGTTGTACTTCTGGTTTGATTGGAATACAATAGGGATTATACATGGTGATTAATTATGTCTTTAAAGCCTCTTTTAATCAGTTTCTCCCTCCCATTTTTTTTCTTAAAATTATTTTTTGTTGTTGTTTATTTATTTATTTTGAAAGAGAGAGAGCAAGCACAAGTGGGATAGGGACAGAGAGAGAGAGAGAGAGAGAGAGAGAGAGAGGGAGGGAGGGAGGGAGGGAGGGAGAGAGAATTCCAAGCAGACTCCAAGCTGTTAGAGCCCGACGTGGGGCTCAAACCCACAAACCACAAGATCATGACCTGACCCAGTATCAAGAGTCGGACACGTAACCAACTAAGCCACTAAGGCACCCCTCCTTACAGTTATTTTTGAATGAACTGGGTTGTCATATCCCTGAAATGTAGTTTAACACATTAATGTGTTTTTTTATATTTCCTTTAAATTGATAACTACCATTTTACTGTTTGGCAGCTACCAGGTAGAGAACTGATCTGATTGTTTCTGAATTCTTCTGGCAAGGTATCTTTCTTCATCAGAAAGTATCTGATGTCTGGTTGATTTTAATTGATTGCCCATTAACATTTTAGTAGCAGTAAAATAAAACCTCACAGTCTTAGCACCCTAACATACTAGTTCTTATTACTTAAAATTACCTTCTTAATAAGTCATCTGTCTTAGGAGATTCATAGACAAAGCTGTGTTTATTATATAATATTTCTTTTTCCCCAGTTTTATTCAGATCAGTTCTCCCTTCAGAACTTCACTTTCTGGAATTCTACCCTTAACTACCATTGTAAAGATCCTTCCTGGGATTCATATTGGCAATATTCATCTTTTTAACTTAAGCCTACATTGAATTGTATTCTAATCAGCCATCAAGCACAGGTCTTCTTTCTCCTTTGTAGCCACATTTGAACCTGTATCAGATCATATACAAAAAGAACAAAGGGCTTTGTCAAAGAAAGGGTGGTGCATAGTTAGGCAGGTTTTTAATCTCTTGTATTATTAGGCTCCCTCCCCCTTTTTTTATTATCACTTTTTTGGACCTCTGAACCTCCCCACTTTGTAAATTTCTAGTTTCTGTTTTTTGCCATGAAACTGCAGTGCTTAAAAATAATCAGTTCATTATGTGGAATTCATATTTTTATATGAATATATTTATATTAATAAATAATACTAGCAGCAGCACCGTTGATTTTACCTGGTCACTTAGTAACTTCACACATTATTTTTGCTAGGTGATAATATGATAGCCTATATACAAAGATTTCCTCTAATCCTTAGAATAATTCCATAAAGTTTTTTTCTTTAATGTATATTTATTTTTGAGAGAAAGAGAGAGCATGAGCACATGTGCAAGCAGGGGAGGGGCAGACAAAGGGAGACGGGATCCGAAGCAGGCTCTGTGCTGACAGCAAAGAGCCCAGTGCTGGGCTTGAACTCATTAACCATGAGATCATAACCTGAGCTGAAGTAAGACTCTTAACCAGCTGAGCCACCTACGTGCTCCATAATTCTATAAAGTTTTTATCCCCTATGGGTAAGGTAAGTATGGCTCAAAAAATTTTAATAAATTTACCCTCAGTCACGCTGAAAATAGCTATACCAATATGCAACTAGGGTGATCTTGTTTTAAAGCCTGTGGCATTTTTATAGTGAGCCTGAGCTAGATATCTGTGAATGGAAATTTCCCTTTCCTTTTTTTTTCAGCCCTTTAAGGTTTGTTGAGATGTTCAAGGCCTTACACTAGAATATTCCCATAGTCTGGGAGTCTAGGCTTTTAGCCATCTGAGATCTTGATTTTCTATTTGGTGTGCTGTAAACTTCCAAGAAATTTCCAGATGGATGAACTACCTACACGTGATAGGATTTCTGCATAAATCTTGCAAGCTTATAGAATCTAACTCTTCTTACTTAATACAATGGACTTCCTATTTTTGCTGCCTCCTTATAATTGAGTGTCTAAATAGTTCATTTAACTATTAAAGCACATGTAGCATCATTACAATATAAAATGGAATACCTTCTTTCTTCTGCTAAGGCTCCAGTTTCTTCATCCCCATTGTGAATGTTTCTTACGTTTTGTTTTTAGGTAGATGGCCTTTTTTCACCATGTATGCTAACCTACTTAAATTGTGTCATGTGGACAAAATAGACTTCCTCTAAACAGGGTAGGAAAATTCCCACTCAAAAATCAGTTTTCCTTTTGATCTGTTGCTAGGTAGATTTTTCTCAAGGTCATTTTAAATTAGAAAAGCCCTAAAATATTTAAATATCAACTGTTTGAAATATATTTCTACTTTTCTAAAGTAAAGTGACAATCTATTTTAGAGTGATGAAAATGAACAAGAGCAACAATCAGATACAGAAGAAGGATCCAACAAGAAAGAAACTCAGGTAAGAAAGCATTATTTTTTGTGTTTAGAAGCATTCATATTTTTCAAGGATTACCATTTGCTTGTGTTTGTATTTATTCCTGCAAAACTGTTACTGCATACTGTACCTGCATGCTTGGGGATAGTACTCAGCATTTCTCTGGGATGTGGGGTAGACGGACTGGAAAGGACACAAAGAATATTTTAGAGGCAATAGAAATATTCTGGATCCTGATTGTAGTTGTTTTCTGAATATATACAACTGTCAAAACTTATCAAACCATGTACTCTAAGTGGATAGTTTATTGTATGTAAATTAATATTCAAAGTTGAAAACAAAAAGTATCTAAAAGATACCCAGAAGGTGGGTACCTTACCAGACCCAGATTTTATTTTTGTAAATGTAAGTTATATAGTTATATACAGTTACAAGTTATATTTTAGGGAAGACAGTAGGTCTTTTTAGCTTTCTTTACATTTGTTTAGAAATACACTCTAAAGGACTTTTATATTATCACAACTGATCATCCCAACAATCTTCTCAAAAAGGCATTTTCTTTTCCTCAGTGATGAAGAAACTAAGGCAAGTTTGAATGACTTAAAAGGTTACATAACTAGCAAATGTGGGAAGTTTCTTCCCAATAGTTATTTTCCTCCCTCTATTCCCTATTGTTTGGCTGTAGAGAAAGCTGACATGCTTTAAAGAGCTCTATTCACATAGGAGAAGAGCTGTAAAATATGAGTTGGTTCTAATCTTTTTTTTTTTTTTTTTAATTTTTTTTTCAACATTTTTTATTTATTTTTGGGACAGAGAGAGACAGAGCATGAACGGGCGAGGGGCAGAGAGGGAGGGAGACACAGAATCGGAAACAGGCTCCAGGCTCTGAGCCATCAGCCCAGAGCCCGACGCGGGGCTCGAACTCACGGACCGCGAGATCGTGACCTGGCTGAAGTCGGACGCTTAACCGACTGCGCCACCCAGGCGCCCCATCTAATCTTCTAAGTTCAACACTGTCTAATCTGAAATGGCATTCTGGTCATAGCATCTTTATTTTTGGCTTGGAGTTCCTAAATAGAACTATTAAATTCTTTGCAATCAGCAAGAATCTACAATAATATGAAGTGACCAGAAATTGGTTACCTGTGCTACGTGACTGTGGATGTTACTTTCAGGGCCAGGTTTCCTATTTTGTCCTGAAAGGTACTTTTATTTTATAATTAGGTAGCCAGACAGATATTGAGAAATTAATTACTTCCAAGGGTACAATTATTTGCAGGATAAAACTTTATCGATAACTTTTTTTTTTTTTTTAATTTTTTTTTTTCAAGGTTTTTATTTATTTTTGGGACAGAGAGAGACAGAGCATGAACGGGGGAGGGGCAGAGAGAGAGGGAGACACAGAATCGGAAACAGGCTCCAGGCTCCGAGCCGTCAGCCCGGAGCCCGACGCGGGGCTCGAACTCACGGACCGCGAGATAGTGACCTGGCTGAAGTCGGACGCTTAACCGACTGCGCCACCCAGGCGCCCCTATCGATAACTTTTAAATCTTTTGCCTATCAGTTGTCAGCACTCCCCCAATTTCCCTGTGTCTTGTGTTTATTATATTCTGTAAACTTGACCATTGTCTTCCTTTCCCATTGCTACCCTATGAATTCCCATCTTTCAAGAAAAAACAATAGATAAAAGAGGGAATGGGTTAGTAAACCATCCTCAGCTGGCACTTATCACTGCCTTATCACATAGACCTTACATCCCACCAGGCTGGGATAGAAGGGAAAAGATTTTCTGACTCACAGTTATGACTTTGAAGCATATTCAGATTAGTTGGGTTTTAAGTTTTACTGTTAATTAACATTGAGTAGAAAATTGTTTCTAAGAAGAAACATTTTCTTAGTTCCAAACAATTTAAATAGATTTTTTTTTCATTTTATCTATTTTTTTCACAGAAATAAGCAATTTTATTAGGAAATCCCAAAGAGTGGCTTTATTTTTTCTTAATTTGAACATATACTTAATTTTAAAATAATCATTAGTATTATATCTCAGAGCTGTAAATTCTTAATAAAAAGGAGAACTGGGTTGTTTGTTTTAATTTTTAATTTAATTTAATTTTTTTTTTAATAATTTACATCCAAATTAGTTAGCATATAGTGCAACAATGATTTCAGGAATAGATTCCTTAGTGCCCCTTACCCATTTAGCCCACACCCCCTCCAGTAACCCTCTGTTTGTTCTCCATATTTATGAGTCTCTTATCTTTTGTCCCCCTCCCTGTTTTTATATTATTTTTGTTTCCCTTCCCTTATGTTCATCTGTTTTGTCTCTTAAAGTCCTCATATGAGTGAAGTCATATGATATGTGTCTTTCTCTGACTAATTTCGCTTAGCATAATACCCTCTAGTTCCATCCATGTAGTTGCAAATGGCAAGATTTCATTCTTTTTGATTGCCAAGTAATACTCCATCGTACATATTTACCACATCTTCTTTATCCATTCATCCATCGATGGACATTTGGGCTCTTTCCATACTTTGACTATTGTTGATAGTGCTGCTATAAACATTGGGGTGCATGTGTCCCTTCAAAACAGCACACCTGTATCCCGTGGATAAATGCCTAGTAGTGTAATTGCTGGGTTGTAGGGTAGTTCTATTTTTAGTTTTTTGAGGAATCTCCATACTGTTTTCCAGAGTGGCTGCACCAGCTTGCATTCCCATTTTTCATTTTAAATAAAGGATTATTTAGCTCTTGTTTTTGTGCTAACATTCAGTTACAAGTAACAGAAAACCCAACTCAAACTAAAGAGAGTTTATTGTGCTCCAGTTATATTACACAACCCTGTGTCAGCTTCAGCCTCAAGCTAGTTTACCTCACACTGCTGGGATTATAATAATTGGCTTAAGCCAGACAAGGCCCACCACTAAGATAGTGCAGCCATTTTGCTACTAATGTGGGCCATATACCATCTCACCTAAACCAAATGACTGGTACACCATGAGGAAAAGGAAGAATGGAGGTTAACATACTAACAGTATCTTCTACAGTAGACTAGAAAAGTGCTTCCACCAGTATGCTACTCTCTTTTTAAAACTTGTAGGATCGGGGTGCCTGGGTGGCTCTGTCAGTTGAGCAACCTACTTTGGCTCAAGTCATGCTCTCACGGTTTGTGAGTTCGAGCCCTGCGTCCGACTCTGTACTGACAACTCGGAGCCTGTAGCCTGCTTCTGCTTCTGTGTCTCCCTCTCTCTGACCCTCCCCCACTCATTCTCTGTCTCTCTCTGTCTCAGAAATAAACCTTAAAAAAAAATTAAAAAAAAAAAAAAACTTGTAGCATCAGCCCTTACTTTTCTGTGTAAAAGTATTAGCAGCAAAATTCTTCTGTACATTTTCTGAAATAAATAGTGTCATCAACACCTCAATAGTGTGTTTGATGACAGAACTTCCATTAGGGTTCTAGAATCCAAGTTAACTACATTACCAAATGGTGTGTGCCCCGTACATTTTTGCTTCAAAGATAAGTAAATTGGATAAGGCCAAAAAGTTCTTAAAAATTCTCAATTGCATATGAAGCTCAAGCTGTCTACTTTCAGGATATAAATTAAAAGAAATTAATATTAAATTTTATCATAGAAAGCTGCATTACTTTATCATAACATCCGTTACATAGAATTATGTATGATAATTATTATAACGTTCATTATTTCTAAAAATGGGACTTATGTTGCTTTGGTTATTGTGATTTGCTATCATTAAGTTGTTAGATAATAAAACTTTTACCTTGCAAAGGACACTAGTAATAAATCAAGAATTTTAAGTATAGGAGTGCCTAGGTGGTTCAGTCTGTTAAGCCTTCGACTTTGGCTCAGGTCACGATCTTGCAGTTCACGCGTTCGAGCCCCGTGTTGGGCTCTCTGCTGAAGGCTCAGAGCCTGGAGTCTGTTTCAGATTCTGTGTCTCCCTCCCTCTCTGCTCCTCCCCTGTTCATGCGCACGCGCGTGCTCTTTCTTTCTCTTTCTCTCTCTCTCTCTCAAATAACCATAAAAAAAATTTTTTTAATAATAAATAAAAAAGAATTTAAGTATAACACTAAGGCAAGAAAAAAAAGATTAACAGATTTGATTATTTAAACATGTAAAACTAGAATATGATAGAAAAGATACCCTTATTAAAGTTGAGGCACATTTACTCTGTTTATAAAGTGAATAATCTTAATCCTCTTTTTAACATTTAAAAGATTAGTATTTGTACTATTAAAAGACTCACTAAAAGGAAAGTAGAAACAGGATATATGAAATTAGTAAGTTTTATAAAAGAAGAAATATAAATGGCCAGTAAATTTTAAAATGCATTCAATCTTAACCAAAGACATGACAGTTAAAATAAAAAGTGAAATTAGCAGAAGTTAATAATGCTCAGATTTGGTATGATTACTGTTAAAGTAGGCATTTTTATATAAGATTTTGGAACTGTAATAAATTCATTCTTTACTGAGATTAGTTTAACAGTACAAATCAGAAGCTCACTTACATGTATATCCAAAAAAGGTTAACAGTAGTTATCTAAGAGGGTTGGAGGCACAGGGAGTTACAGTGAAACTTTTTTATGCTGTGGTACTTTTATATGACCTTCTGGCACTGTAATAAGGGTATTTTTACTTTGAAAAAATAATTTTATAACACAGGGAGCAAGGATGTTACTATATGAAATAAGGACATCTACCATTTGAAATAAGCTAGTCATAAAATAGACATACTATGATTCCATTTACATGGGGTATCTAAACTATTCAAACTCTGCCAAAGTAGAGTTCTGGTTTCCAGGAGTTGGGGGTAGAAGAATATGGGGAGTTGTTCAATGGGTGTAAAGTTTGTTTTGCAAGATAAAAAAGTTCTAGATGTGTTGCACAACAATGCGAATATAGTTAACACTATTAAGCTATACTCCTAAAAGTAGTTTAGATGGTGAATTTTGTGTTACGGGGTTTTTATCCCAATTTTAAGAATGTAAATAATGACCAGTGATCACACGATTTTTAAAGACAAAGAAATGAAATTTGAGTGATTTCTGTGACTGCTTGGAGTTTTTGTTTTTTCTTAAATTTAAATCAGTGAACCAGAGTGCAAATTGGTGAGGTGAGAGGTGATGTTTTCATTTGATATGTACACATGGATATTTTTTTGAATTTTAATAGGATCTCTTGGGTTTTTTTGGTTCTGTTTTTTTTTTTGAGATATAATTGACATATAATACTGTATTTGTTTCAGGTGTTCAACATAGTGATTCATTATTTGTATATATTACAAAATGATCACAATAAGTCTAGTTAACATCCATTCCTACACATAGTTATACATTCTTTTTCTTGTGATGAGAACTTACAAAGTCTATTCTCTTAGCAATGTATGAATTTGAATCTCTCAAAAGTTGAAATTTCCCTTCAGAATTGTTAGTTGTTATAAAACTAATGAACAAATCAATGAGGTAAAGCATTGTGTGAAAAAAATAGGAAGCAAGTGCAAAATTAAAATTGGGTGGGTTCTTTTTTTAACTTTTTTTAAAATGTTTGTTTATTTTTGAGAGAGAGAGAGAGAGAGAGAGAGAGAGAGAGAGACAGAGCATGAGCAAGGGAGGAACAGAGAGAGAGGGAGACACAGAATCCAAAGCAGGCTCCAGGCTCTGAACTGTCAGCACAGAGCCTGACATGGGCCTCAAACTCACGGACCATGAGATCATGACCTGAGCTGAAGTCGGGCGTTTAACCGACTGAGCCACCCAGGCGCCCCCTACAATTGGTTTTCAATTTCAATAGACTAGTAAGGCATTTTTAGTCCAAGTTAGACTTTAAGTAATCCCAAAAGAACTCAATAATTTTACAGTGCATTCAGAGATAAATATAATGGAAAAATACAATTATCTAAATTTTGAAATTTTACAAACCATTCTTTTTTTTTTTTCTTTTTTTTTAGCAAACCATTTCTTAATAGTTACCATACAGATAATTATAGATTCAGCTAGTGCTTCAGTAGAAAGGGAAAAAGCTAAGGATGACCACCAAAAAAGTTTTGTCCCCTACTAAGACCCTATTAATCATTTCACTATTTAGATAAGAAAAGTTATGAAACATTGACATAGCATACCACTTACTTGAGAAAATTAAATCCTAATTTCCTATCCCCTAATTGCTAAACTTGGAGGAATTTATAGCTAGATTTCTAGAAAGTAAGTTTTAAACAAAATATGTGTATACTATTATATATAAAATACTTTAAGTATTCATTTGTTTGCTTCTCATGTTATTGCTTCAAAAACAGAAAAATGAGAAAAATAGTTGCTTTGGGATATCATGTAGTAAACTTGATGTTTCTTAATATAAACGTACTACTTTCTCCTGCAGGGTAGGTATAAGTAATAAATATGTGTCTTAGTCTCTCTCTTTTTTTCTTCTAATTAAAAATATTGTTGGGGCGCCTGGGTGGCGCAGTCGGTTAAGCGTCCGACTTCAGCCAGGTCACGATCTCGCGGTCCGTGAGTTCGAGCCCCGCGTCAGGCTCTGGGCTGATGGCTCAGAGCCTGGAGCCTGTTTCCGATTCTGTGTCTCCCTCTCTCTCTGCCCCTCCCCCGTTCATGCTCTGTCTCTCTCTGTCCCAAAAATAAATAAAAAACGTTAAAAATATGTAAAAAAAAAAAAAAAAATATTGTATGATGGTATTTTCAGAAATTCATAAAAGATGACCATAAATTGCCAAGTGTAATTAGTTGCATGGCTATTATGCATGAAAAATATAGTGATTCTGTTCTAGAACTTCTAAGAATAATCACATTACAGTTAAAACATGTAGATAGTAAATAGAGAAGTTTAGTAGTGTGACAATAGCATAAATGTTATGTTAAATTTACTTGATCTATATTTGCTTTAATAAAAGTATAGAAATTTAGTATGCCTGTGTTTTTCTCTTTTTTCTAGACGGATTCCATTTCTAGGTATGTTTTATATTTTTACTGACTTTTTTCTTATTTTTATTTTTAGATTTTCATTCCATGTTGCTTTTAGATACTTACGGATTTTGTGAGTTGTTAGGATTATCTGAATAATAAAAATCTGTAGATGTTTAGACGACCTAATAACTGTTACCAGCTTTCTTTGTCAAAGCCTTTACTTCTAGTTAAATAGTCCCAGTAACTCACTAAGAAAGAAAATTTTTTCTTAAACCCTTACAACAGTGATAACTTTTTAAGTTTTCTTAATAACAGCAGGGACTGATGAAACCCACCATAAATTTATTTGATGAGGTATTCTGAATCTTCTCTCCAATCCCTGCTTTAAACAAAAGAAAAACCATGAAGACACTAAAAACTGTCATCTAGCTCAAAATTATTTACCTTTTAGAGAACCTCCACAGTGTCCTTGAGTCTAACCTCCATTCCATTTCTCTTGCCCATAATTGTTAACCAAAGCCTTGTAAAACCAAGAACAAATTTTTGTATACTACACATTTCCATTGAAATATGGAGGCAATAGCTTTTATCAAGAAAAGGTAACCTGAATTCAGAACGAGATAATAAGAGAATTCTCATGTACAAATGAGATATGTTCTTTCTGTTTAGGGCAGACCTATTATCTGTTTGGATAGACTAGTTTATCAAATCTAAAATTTTTAGACAACTGTATGCCACTTAAAGGAAAAGTGCTACCAAAAAGTATAATACACCATCAATTATAAGCCATGTTCTATATTCTGATTTCAGAGATTTTAAAATGTAAAAAAAAATGTACAATTTAAAATTGTTGAAATAATTTATCGTGATGTGAAACCAGTTCTGACTTTTGGATATAGATACATTGAATCTCTTCCTCAAATAATGGAAATGAATAATATTATAAATAACTTTCCACTTATTAAATGTATCATAAAAGTTGATTGATAATAGATGAGGGAGAATGTTATCTGCTGTTTTGGAATATCAAGTTCAAATGTAGTAGGATGCATGTTAATGTGAGCTGTAAAAGCGTTTAATAAAGATTTTGACTTTAATTCATCTTTTAAAGATATGAAACCAGTTCCACATCAGCTAGTGATCGGTATGATTCCTTATTGGGTCGCTCTGGATCATACAGTTACTTAGAAGAAAGAAAACCTTATAGTAGCAGGCTAGAAAAGGACGACTCAACTGACTTTAAAAAGGTACTTGGGTTATTCAACTATATTTAATAAAAAAATAATTGTTGGTTGATCTATTGATATATTTGATATATTTGTGTTTGGATATTATTCCTGGAACTCATTATGAAATCAGTATCTTGAAATAACTTAATTTTCAGTTTGGGGCACTAAATGGTAGATAGCCTATAAATAAATAGCTGTTTTGTTGTTTTGTTTTTTTTAAAGGAAAGAGACTTTATTTCACACTTAAGTGTCTCAGGCTAGTATGGTGATACTGTGATTGAGTTGAAAAGAGGCATGGGTATTGGGGATGTTTGCGTGTGCATGCGCACACATTTTTCTTTACCTATTTGTTAATAAGAGGTGGCCAAAAAAAGGGAATAGAGCTTTCCCAGGAGAATAGAGTTTTTCCTAGGTAACTAAAAAACTTGTGGTAGCTTAAGTGCTGTTACAGATTAAGGATGGAAGTATTTAGGAAGTAAGTCTTGGAAACTCAACAATCTAGGATTCTATCATAGTTCTTACATTTTTTGAGCTTAGAATAAACCTGATGAAATTTGTTGGGGGAAAAAGAAGCCTTGTGATACTTGTATGTGTTCCCCAGCTATTTGGCAGCTATTTGTATCACTTTCTTACAAACTAAGTCAGCAAGAGAAGGAAGGTGGGAGGTCGATTTACATTATGAATAAGATTGTCATTCATTCGGTAAAGAATTGAACCCTGAACTGTGCTAAGTGGTGAGTTTCTACTTATCAGCAGTAGATTGAAGATGCTGTCATTACACTTATGGATATCTTCCATATAGTAGAAGAGAGAGAAGTTATCATACAGTCATACTAATAAATGTATAATTTGAAAATAGAAACAATTATCCTGAAGTAAAGGATCTGTGTTCTAAAAGTGTATAACAAAGGAAAGTTACAGGGCCTAGAAACAGATGTTCTGAAGAAGTGAAACTTCAGAAGTGAATCCCAGAAGGGTGATTAGTTAAACTGGCAGAATGGGACAAAAAAGTTTTCTACGTGGAGTGAACTGCAAAGACATTGACCTGATGGTAGAACAGCACAGGATGCATTGAAGTAATTAAATTTTCAGTATGGCTAGTAGAGCAGAAGGGATGGAGGTGTGACATTGCAGTTAGGTGTTCACATCAGGACCAGACCATACCTGTTTTACAGGGTGTTTTAAGGATATCTTCATACTGAGGACCCTGAGAAGATAGTCAAGGGTTTCTAATGTCTGAGGGTTAATGGAATGGTTGGCATATGAAATTGAGATTGTAATTTGGAAAAGTTAATTCTTGCTGCTAATAGAACAAATTAGAAAGAGGTCAGGAAAACAGTTTTAATATTAAAATAGTCTAATAAGAGATGATTTTAGCCATCTATAGTGGTAGTAGTAGAGATGAAGGGGAAAGAAATAGTAGATTCAAGTGTTACAAAAGTATTCAAGAAGTATTTCACTTTCCTTTAAATTTCATTAAAGGAAAAATACATTCATTAAATGATAAATACAACTGATGCTCCGTCTCAGTGTCAGGAATTCAAGAGAGAATGGTAGGCAGAGAAGTTCACAGACCCCAAATGAAGATCACTTGGAAGCTATTCAACCCTTAGCTGTAACTGTCATTGGTCTGTAGATATGTAGTCCCTCTTTATCATATAAATGAATTTTTTTTAATGGAAATAGAAAAGTTAGATTTTTTAGTGATATCTTAAATTTGTAACATGATCTAATTTGTTAAAGAGTTTATATGGACAAACACCTGCATAGCATAACCAAAAATTTCTGCCTTGCAACCACAAAGCATTAAAATACTTTTTAAATGTCTCCTTTAATGGCTTCTATCTCTTATTAATCTCTGTTTCAATATTGCAAATAATCAATGTGAAATCTTAAAATATTAGGAGAGCAGAAAAGTAATTTGTTCTACCCTACTTTTTACAGCTTTATGAACAAATTCTAGCTGAAAATGAAAAGCTGAAAGCACAGCTACATGATACAAATATGGAACTGACAGATCTTAAATTACAATTGGAAAAGGCCACCCAGGTTTGTACCTTTTTCTGTTTGTTACCCTGAAGGTTATAGTTGTGATTTATTCTGTCTAAAAAACTGGACTGAAATATTCTCAGATGTTTCTTTGAAAGATAAGTTTGGTTACTGATAATAGCTTATCAGTAAGAAGGAATCAAGATCATACAGTTTAATGATGACTTCATTTTACTTCTTTCTAGAATGAATTAACAATACAAAAGTATAGGGGTACCTGGGTGGCTCAGTTGGTTAAACATCTGACACTTAGTCTCTGGTCATGATCTCAGTCATGAGATAGAGCCCCGTGTCGGACGCTGTCAGTGCAGAGCCCACTTGGGATTCTCTCTTTCCCTCTCTGTCTCTGCCCCTACACCATGCGTGCACAGCGTGTACACTCTCTTTCTCAAAATAAATAAACTTACACACACACAGATGTATAGCCTTGTAGTGGAAAGTTGAGGTGTTTTTAAGCCTTTTAGTGCTTATGTTGTGATACATACAGGGCTTAAATGCTTATTTCCAGAATATCAAATAGGTTTTAAAAGCATCTATACAGAATCTTCTTAAGGCCGTAAAATAATTTTGTAATCACTGTTTTTTAATTTAATGTTTTATTTTTGAAAGAAACAGAGTGAGAGTGGGGGAGGGGCTGAGAGAGGGAGACACAGAATATGAAACAGGCTCCAGGCTCTGAGCTGTCCACACAGAGCCCAGGGTGTGGGGCTCGAGCTCACGAACTATGAGATCACGACCTGAGCCGAATTCTGGCGCTTAACCAACTGAGCCACCCAGACACCGCTATAATCACTTTTATTCATTATAAATATTTTCTGTTTGTTCCTTAAAAAGTAATTTGATATAATAATGCTGGAATAAGATAGTTTGTCGTTAACGCTTTTTACCTACTATGCAGCAGCCTACACGAGACCATTTTAGACAAGAAAATTGGGATAGCTGAACAAAATTCACAGCTGTATATATGATGTAGGATACATTTGATCTAGGAATTGTTTCCTAAGCTTTTTTCATGGAATACTGTAATTGTGGGAGATAGTGATAGACACATTCCTTCCTCATTCTCTACCTGTCCTCATTCAAAGAGAAAAGTTTTGTAACCCAAGAATCTTCGGAGATACTATACTACATCTTGGAAGTTTTATAGGATACTATTCATGTGTTAAAAGCCTCTAAGGGGTCCCATAATTTTTAAGAAAACAAACTTGTTTAATTTTAACATGAGACCTTCTAGTATAAACAAATTTCTGCAGTACAACTTTTGCAATCCAGTTTGAAGTCACTGATCTAAAAATGGCATCTCCAGTTGTATAAATGAGACTGTATACTTTCATTGGTCATTCTTTTATACTTATCTTTTTTATAATTTTTTAAGTTCTCTATGTGAACTTCTACTTGTTACTAGGTACCTTCTTGTTGTTGTTAACCTCTATTACATTGTGAAGCAATTGGCAATGCACAGTGGAGGCTTTGCTAAAATTCCAGGAGTTAAGATAACCTTATGAGGTTATTCAGCTCTGCAGATTCCATCAGCTGCTGAGGGTTTACTATAAGGATATACAGAGAAGTAAGTCAGAACAAGAATACATTTCACAGTGAGGTGTCATAAAAACTTAGAATGTCATACAAGTTACAACTTGCTGGTTTATGCTTAGGCTTTATGATAAATTGGAAAGTCATCTTTCTTTGGGTTGCATTAGTAGCTTTGTAAACCTCCTCATATAAAAATATCATAACTAGTTTTCTGAAAATAGCTTTAGCTCTAGAGATTTGATCATAATGTTTTCTAAATAAAAATGTTCACTGCTTTAAAAAGAAAAAAAGTTCACTGCTTTCTACAGCAGTGTCCTGTAACTGGTGAGTCAACTAATCTGTGTTTTTACTGCTTACTACCTTCTCTGTTTTTCTGCTCTCTGCGTACCCTGTTGTCATTTCATTCTTCCTATATGTCTCTCATTTGAATTCTACAAGAGAGGAGAACTGATAGAATTAGCCAGTTATTATCAGCATGGAGCAGTCCTGTTACAGCTCACGGTCTTGTTAGTGAAAAGTCCAATTTCATAGGACACTGGACAACCAATAGCAAGTTGCCTTTGGGTCCTGTACCAATTTCTGATCCTGTGGACTGTGGCCAGAAAAGTCACTGGATTAAAAAGTATGACAGCTTCTGCCTTAGCAGACATTCTGAGTACCATGCCCAGTATACTGAATGAATAATGGGAAGGGTAATTCAGAGTTTAAGACATCGGTAAGTATTCAGAGTTACTATCTTAGTTGGGAAACCTATGTAAATGTTATTTGTAAAATTTAAGGATATATGTAAAAGCAGAACTGATAAACATTAAGCTTTTTGTTCAACTCTAGAGTATTTATGCTGAGTATTTAAGTCTACTATGAATCATTCCACCTGATTTTTTAATTTTCTTTTTTGAGCATTACTTCCATAACATAGTGGTGGCAGTTTGATAGTTGCATGGAGTTTTTTCCAAGGGATATCATCCTATTAATCATATGTTTGATAATAGTTGGCCAAGGGACTCTAGAATCTTTAAGTCCCGTCTTAGTCCAGCCACCCTCCTCCATGTAGTCTCCAACAGAGGGAAATAAGCTGATTTACCAAAAGCTGGTTTGATGAATATTTTGTCAAATGTCATTTCACTAGATTTAGTAATTATGATTTTAACAGCTTATTAACTACAAGATTTACCAGAAATATTAACTAATTAATAAAATTGATTTTTAACATAAGAAATTAGCACATAAATCATAAAGTTGCTAAAATGTCCTCATATGAAGAAAACTCCTCAATAAAATGCCAATTTTCCATCTAAACTTTCATATTTGATTTCTAACAATAAGTAAGTAAAATGTCGACTTTTCTTTTTCCAGAAAGAGTAAGCACAAAAGCATAAAACCATTTAAAACAACAGAGAAAGGGAAGGATACCCGACTATGATCAGATCTTTAACTTTTATATACCATAACCACAAAAAAGAAATTGTGATAAAAGGATCAAAAAGTAACGGTTGCAAGTCTGAATAATACTAAAGCATGAATACTGAAAGGGCTGACAGAACAGAAAATTGTATAAAGAAACATTTAGGGGTGCCTGACGTGCTCAGTTAGTAGAGCTTGCAACTCTTGATTTTGGAGTTGTAAATTCAATCCCTGTGTTGAGTGTAGAGATTACTTAAAATCTTTAAAAAGAAAAAAAAACATTTAATGATGAAATATATTTTTAAGTAAATTTTGTAGTTAATAGTCATAAAAGAGCATTCTTGTTAATAAAGTTGCCAAAAAACAGGGCACCTGGGTGGCACAGTCCATTGAGCATCCGACTTCAGCTCAGGTCATGATCTCTCAGTTTGTGGGTTTGAGCCCCATGTCAGTCTCTGTGCTGACAGCTCAGAGCCTGGAGCCTGCTTCGGATTCTGTGTCTCCCTCTCTCCACCCCTCCCCCACTCTCTCACTCTCAAAAATAAACTTTAAAAAAATGTTACTTATAATTCTTTTAAAAAAGGTGTCAAAGGGGCACCTTGGTGGCTCATTTGGTTAGATATCCAACTTCGGCCCAGGTCATGATCTCACTGTGTGTGGGTTTGAGCCCCACATCAGGCTCTCTGCCATTAGCGAAGAGCCTACTTAGATCCTCTGTCTCACTTTCTCTCAGCCCCTCCCCAACTTGCTCTCTTTCTCTCTCTCAAAAATAAACATTTAAAAAAAGTTGTCAAAAACTATTTTGGGAGGCACCTGGTTGGCTCAGTCGATTAAGCAGCTGACTTTGGCTCAGGTCTCTCATGGTTCATGGGTTTGAACCCAACATCAGGCTCTGCACTGACAGTTCAGAACCTGGAGCCTGCTTCAGATTTTGTGTCTCCCTCTCTCTTTCTGCTCCTCCCCTGCTTGTACACTCTCTGTCTCAAAAATAAATGAATAAACATTAAAAAACAAAAAACACTTCTAGTAAATTGGTAAGATTGAGTATTCAGCAAATTCGCTTTTGGGAAGTGAGCCATTTGATGAGTTTTTGGTTGTTTTTTTTTTTCCGGCAAAGTGACCAGGAATCCCAAGGGAGATAAATGTGCAGAAGTCAGTGTAAGTCAGAAAGAACTAGGATAGAACTTGTTTTTTTAACTGGGTCTTTTACTCAGTATTCATATGCAGAGCTTTGTGGTGTTACATGCACCATATGACTTAAAATCCCAAGGGTCCTTTCCATCCCCCATATCTCAGGGGACTTTGTCAACTTTGAGTTGATCACATTGTACAGGAAGCAGGAAAATGAGTCCTAAGTTCACCAGGAGAAGAAAAGCTATATAGCTAGGATTTCTTCTAAGTGACCAGGAGTATGAACCTTACTTACCAATTTTGGAATATGGGTGATTGTTAACAAAAACTCTAGAGAGAGAGAGTGGGCAAGACTAAGCTGGGAGAGAAAACAAAATTTAGGCCAGTTCACTGGTTTGTCTGCATGGATATTTCACTCACTAGTCCGAACTACATTTCAGTCAAGGTCTTATAATTTGACCATTCGGATTAGCCACTCCTCCTGGTGGTGTAGGAAAGGAGAGAGTTTGAGCATTGGAGGAGAAACTGTAGGATCTTTTTGGTGTTGTTCCACAGTTCTCCTCCTTCCTTACCCCGTACTGTACTATGTAAAGACCTGAGGAAAGTGGAATGTAGTCCATGAGAGCTGTGGACACCATTCTGTTTCTAAGCATTCCTTTAACTTTTTATTGTTTCAATACAAAACTGATTTTTATTTATACCTGTGTATTCCTCTACCTGACTAGTATGACTTATTTGAATACCACTAGAGGAGAGCTACTGTGGTCCTCCTCCACTACCAACCCCCACATTTACTGTACTTAGATCCCTTTTATATTTCTTACTTTGTTACAGAGGCAAGAAAGGTTTGCTGATCGGTCACTATTGGAAATGGAAAAAAGGGTAAGTGTCCATTTTATTGAGTAAGTAATCTTTTTCCCCTTTTATTTTATATAAGCAATAGTGGAGGATTTTTTTCTTTCAGTTTTGGCTTTATGGTTGATAGTTTTAATTAGTGTAGATTAATGTTAATTTAATTAGGAATGTTTTCTGGCTTAGCTTCTTTATACAGTTCTGTGGGATCTCTGTAGGTGTGAAATAACCCTGCCTCTGTAGGTGTTAAGACTTAATTTACCATGTTATTCCTTTAATGGATTAAAAAAATCTTTGCCTTCATTCTGAAATATACACATTGTGGTAATGAATCTGATGTTTTTGATATGCCATTTATCTCCTTTGGTTTTCTGTGGTGATATACTTAAAACATTTTGGTCATGTATACATTTAGTTTAATTGTTTGCAAAATTTAAAGTTTATAAAGATTCTAAGAACATCAAATTTTAAAATTCTTTTTAAATTGATGCTTTACTTAATTTTGAATTTAAATATTTAACTTAAATAGGATATTTTAAACAAAAAATGATTATTAGAAAAGCCTTTTTGCTCTTTTTTGTCTTTCTGTAATTTTTTAGCTGGCTGTGATATAGTCACGTGTATTTCTTCATTTATTACTGTTATTGCTCAGGGGTCTTACAGTGGCCATAGGAATAACTCTACAAGTTTAGTTTGAGCAGTTCAGAATGTATAAATGATCAAAAGTTAAAGGAAAATGCCCAAAAAGTATCTGTTAGTTCACGTGAGCTGTGGTTAGAGAAGTTATATCCTGGGTAGCTGTGATCTCTAAGTCAAAGAATAAATAATCAGGAGCAGTTGATAAAACATTTTCTTCCATTCCATTATAAAAATAGCCAATTTAACTTTTTTTTTTTAATTTTTTTTCAACGTTTATTTATTTTTGGGACAGAGAGAGACAGAGCATGAACAGGGGAGGGGCAGAGAGAGAGGGAGACACAGAATCGGAAACAGGCTCCAGGCTCTGAGCCATCAGCCCAGAGCCTGACGCGGGGCTCGAACTCCGGACCGCGAGATCGTGACCTGGCTGAAGTCGGACGCTTAACCGACTGCGCCACCCAGGCGCCCCAAAATAGCCAATTTACCTTTTTGACCAAAAACAAAAAAGAGAGAGAGAGAGAAATGATGTCTGTCCTTTTTTATTCTTGGCTTGCGCATACATGATACATGTATTCATACTCTGACATTCTCATCTGACTCCTTTGCCTGCCTGTCGAACGCAGATAAATTACTGAGTAGCTTATCTACTTCCATTTTAACAGACATTAGTAATCATAGTATTAATAATAACTGCTAGCATTTATTCAGTGTACCAGGCAGGCACTGGGCTAGCACTTTACATACATTTTCTCGTAACCATATTTTTTAATGTTAATAAGTTTGCCAAACAGAAGAAATTGCCTACATCTTTATAATTGCTATTTTGGTGATAAGACAGTTAGATATAGACAAGTATTCTTGTCTTTTTTACCAGAAAATAGTTAAAATCTTGAAGGTACCTAATAAAATTAAGGATGATGGGGTAGAAGGAAATAGGCTATTTATGATATTTCACCAAGTTACAAGGATCAAATATGACACTATATATCCTAGTGTTTCGGGAAATGCAATGGTTTTTATGAATTAGTCATGGCTGTATTACTAACTAGCAGAAAGTCCTATTCATAGGAAATAACATTTTTGTCTATGTAATAGTGTTTAAACAAGTTAAAAATAGAATAACATGGTACTTAAAAGACTATGAGTAGGATCCTATTTTTTTTTTACATCATATAACCTAAAACATTAACATTTACAGTAAATGTACTGCTTTACTAAATATCAACATTAATTATTAATCTGGGAAAGAATGTCTTGGGAATTCATAGTGATTAAACTAAATTTAAATGGTTTGTATCTGAAAGGTGACCGGCAAGAGTCAGTATCTTCTGGGCGGTATGACCTAACCAAAGTTTTACAGCACATTAATTACTGCTGCTTGCTTTTTGCATAACACCCTAGAATGCTTATTGTTTAAGGCAGAATAAAACAGTACACTGCAGTAACGTATTGTATGTTACCTTTGCCTGTCACTCTTTGAAAGGAGGAACATGAAAATACATGCTGCAGCTGCTGCTTCATTAGAGTCACGGCATCAGTGCTGCACACAGTATCAAGCTCAGTACAAAACTGTAAAGCCAACTGGATAAATAATGGCTAGTAGACCTTGCAGGTGGAGGAGATGAACTTCTCTTAGATCCTTTTGAAAGTTTACACATATTTTAGGCATGTTTGCTTCTTGCGTTTCTGCTTCTGTCACTGTAGAATAATTGCATCTATGTGTGGGGTTTTTTTTCCTCTCTACATAATCCTCAGTCTTGAGTATTGGTTTATTCTATGCCTAAGTTTAAATGAACTGAAAAAACAGTTTGAACATGTTATGTAGCATCTTACCTTAAAGTCAAAGCTTTAAAGAAAGAGCTTATAGAAATTAATAAAAATAATAATCTTCATATTTATTTCTTGAAAGACATTTGGAAAGCTCTTTGCACATCACTGGCATCACATCTTTTTCCACACTGCTCCTGATTTGATTTTTGACTCTAAAGTGTCACTATTTCACAACTTAGAGAATTAAGAATATAATAATTATGTGATAAATATTGGTACCTTAAATTGATCTAGGAACGAAGAGCTCTAGAAAGAAGAATATCTGAAATGGAAGAAGAGCTCAAAGTAAGTAAACCATGCTACTACTTATGAGAGACAGTGCTGTTTACGAACTTAAATTTTACAGAACTAATAACATACTGTGTTCATGTTAATTGTTCTCAACACTGATTGTGTAATTTGTGAATTATCCATATGCCGTGCTTCTCTTTATTCCTAAATCCAGGTTTTAGATGAGCTAGGAGAACATTTATAATTCAAATCTTTTTGTTAATCAATTTTTATGGCTGTTTTGATAGTCAGGTGTAGAAGAAATTAGACAATAATGACTGTAAGATTTGGGATTTAGTATTTATTCTTCACATTTCACATACTCTGTTTCTTGGAGAGTAAATGGTGGAGTGGGGATCGATACAAAAGTGTTTTCCTTTGAAAATAAAGGACTTTACGGTAGTGGGCCAGCAGAGCTGTATTTTATGGAATTCTGAATTACCTGTAGAAGTAACAATTTGTTTTGAATGTTGGAAGGAACACTTCTTGCAGGGGGAACAAAAATAGCACAGTTAATTGATTACCTTTTATCATATTGTCTTGCATAAAATATCTTTATCACATTATGAATTAATGAACTGATACTTATGAAAATGTGCCTATAGAATTAGACTGTCAAGATTTAATTATTGTATTGCTGAATTTGGTTCTTTGTTAGAATATTATTATTGAATGACTTTGGAGACAAATTTTTTGGATTTTGTTTATGTATTTTGTTTGATATGGAGTTTTAGGACTACACTATTTACCTTTGTGAATCTCATGGAATATCCTTTTAAGACTCTTAATTTTTTTCCTCTTATATTCATTTATCTGTGATTCTTTGTATTTTTATTGTCCTCTTTTCCATTTTCTTATTTTTTTATTTTCTATTTCTTTATGTTCTAATTCCTGCAGAACCTGCACCAAATAAAGCAAATTCAGACTCTGAGAGAGTTAAATGAACGACTGCTGACTGAGAATAGGGCCTTGACAAGAGTGGTAGCCAAGCGCTCAGGGTTCTGTAGGCAACTGCAGTCTGTGAACCTATAACTTGTAGTTTCATCATTTCTTCTTGGTAGAGCCAGGCAGGTGTTTTTGTATTAGTAAGCGTGTCTTGAGCTCACTTTTACAAATTAATGCCATTGTGTCTGTAGCTTATCATATAACTGTTAATTATGCATGGCTTCTCAGAATGTTAGAAAGTGTCACTAATTGTATATTCTGACTGATAAACTACAGTGAATTTAGAGAACGGTTTAGGGATTTAAAGACTTGTCTGCACTTTTGCAAAAGCTTGTGCACATTTTTGGCTCTACAGATAATTTATGGATTAAAACTATGACCATTTAAAATTCTTGACTAGAAAGAAAAAGGAACGTAAACAATGTAACATGTATTTTACATATAATTAATATGTTGAAGGTGACGATTAAACATGTTTTATCTGTTTTTCAAAATAATGTCATTTTCACTCAGAACCACTTCAGGTAATATTCACTTAGTCCTTTACAGTGGTATCCTGATACATAAACTTCACATTACTGTATTTTATAACCATATATTCTGAAAACAAGAATTGATTCATTCCACATAAATTTAAACTCTTCATAAAGATTTTGCTTAAGGTAATTTTGCCAAGTAGAAGTTTTACTTTTGTCTAATTTTATAATCTAGTACATCTTGAAAGCTGAGGAAAGGTAGTAGAAAACTATTTCCAGTGTCTTGCAAAGTATGTTAGTGTCCAAAGTATAAACTGTTCTACTTCCTAGCAAATCTGGCAGAGCACCTGGAATTTAAGTCATTCTTAGTAGAAAATCCAGTTTACTGCTAACATTTCCATCCCCTCCTTCAGTTTGTCTATAGAACAGAAAATAGATTTCCTTTGAGGACCTGAGCGTGTGTTTTTCTCTTTGTTCCAAATACTGGTTGTTTTTTCAGTGCTTAGATATTCTCATAAATATATTTTGGCTTATAAGTTATTTTATACTATTCCAATAATAGGAATAATTGTTATCGTTTAATGAGCACCTATCTTGGATCAGACACTGTAGTACATGCTTAAGCTTAGTACTACAGTTGAATCCTTTAAGGAATTCTAATAATTTAGAACAAGTCTAACTCCCTCAAAATTTCCCTAAATAGGCTGGTTTTCTTGTGGAATAATATTTAAGGTCCGATGTAAATAAAGTTAAAAGGGTTTGGTTTAGGTGCTGATAGAAGTCTTAGAGGAACTCCCTTTGAGAGCCTATCCTAACAAAAACAGGCTTCATTTTCTTGGCTGCTCTAATACAGTGTGCTTGTGAATCATAATATCAAGTGATTTAGTACATTCCAAATGATAACTTTGGGAAAATAAACTTCTCATTCCATCATTTATTAAACTAATTAGCGTCACAAATCAAGTTTTTTCTTTCTTATACGTTTTAGCCACTAGAAATTTATATAACTGACCGAGCTTGTTCATGTGTCTTGTAGTGAAAATATAAAAACACTAAGGGTAACATTTTTGTCTTCCTATTGAAGTAAAACCTTTTCTTTTATTTTTACCCTCATAGATGTTACCAGACCTAAAAGCAGACAACCAGAGGCTAAAGGATGAAAATGGGGCCTTGATCAGAGTAATAAGCAAACTTTCCAAATAAAAAAAAAGGAAAAAAAAAGCAGCAAGTAATGGAATTGCACATATGAGCAACCCAGTGGACCATATTTGACAGTCACTGGAAGCCTGGGAAGAATCCAGGGAGACTGTCATTTTCGGATATCCTGCCAAATGCCCTCTTATCTAGGAATTTTGTTTTGTTTAATTTTCTGGGTTTTTTGTTTTTTTTTTTTTTTTTTCTTGTATCAAGACCATTGTTTCATGTTAATGCAGCTGCTGAGAAGATTTTTTTTTTTTTTAATGACTGAGAAAACTTGTTTACAGCTCCAGCATTTAAGGAAAGTGTTCAAGGCCAGATATGCCTCAGAGATATTTAACCAGTAAGCCTTAGTTGTACATAAATACTTTTGTGTCAACAAAAACTTTCAGCTCTCACAGAAGACAGTTATTCAACATTTTTTGATGTGCCACAGTTTCCAGTTTTTCGATATTTTTTTGCTTTACATCTAAGTTTGGGTTTGTATTTTTTCCTTCTAACTCTTCATGTGGCAGACTCATCTATGTTTTCACAGCTTTCTCATTTACAGAAAAGAACACCTGTTCTCCTGATATCATTGTCATGTATTAGGCTAATGCTCTGTTGTCTTCCGCCTGGAACTGAATTGCTTGGTGGAACATTTGCTTTCACTGTTTGTGCAATATGCATTTATTTCTTATATGAATGCTTTAAAGTCAATTGAGATTAGATTCTTTTAAGTCCTATTTTCTGCCTTTGTTGGTCACTTTTTTGTTTTTGTTTGTTTTTTATTATTGTAGTATATAATCTTCACATTCATTTTAGCAGGTACTGAGTGATCCTGTATATATAAATAAGTGTATTGTTTTGATTTTTAGACCACCACATGGCATGCTTGACTATTTTCTTAATTGAAATGTCTGTTAATGCAAAGTAGGCTACTCCATAATAGTGTTAAAAACAAAATTTGCTAACAATGTGATATAAAGACTTAAAAAGTAACACATTATGTGGGGCCCTATCTTTACAAAAGTTTTCTACTGTAAAGTGCTTTTACTTTTATTTTCAGTTTTCATTTGATAGTATTCAACCACAACTAAAGTTGCATAAGATAATTGCTTCACATTTCACATACCTATATTTATCTGAGTGCTGTCTAAAACTGTTGTGCTAGCCAAAGTAATGCTATGAAATCATTTGCAGACTTAACCGTGAGTTAATGTTAAATGCACTGTTATTGCCATGTGAAGAGGCATTGACTTTGATACCACCATCATGTTCAGACCATTTTATACATTTCAGTGGCCTTTTAAAAAAAAAAAAAAAAAAAAGCAAAACCAAGTACATAGTGAAGATGGCTTTTATTTGGACAAATAGCTTTTATATTTTCATCAAACCATGCAAAAAAATACCACATCTTTCTGGCACATAACTGTCTCCTTAACCACTGAACAGTTCAGCCATTTGAATAAATTGTACATTGTAAAGCTTATAGTAGCTAATTGTATTATTGATTGTATTGTATACTATATTAAATGTGAATTTGTACCCCTTCATTTTAAAAGGTCATTGTGTTCTACTGCCTATTTTAGATTACTTTGGGGCTGGGAAAGGGTGTTTTGGTAAGCAGGATTTTAAGTCCTTTCTCTCTTGATTGGTTTTATGAAGATATAAGGTTATGCTCTTACTACCAAGCTCAGGATTCTTGATTTTTAAAGGTACAAGGATAGTTATGGGAATTTTATTTTTGGTTATATTTGAACTGTATGAATGGTGGGTCTGAATATAGAGAATTTCCATGGTCTTATGTGGACGTAAAATATACAGATAATTGATCAGTTTGAGTGACTGCAACATGTTCTGGTTGCACAACAGTTAGGCATGCTAAGGATTATATTTGTGAAGTTTGGATGCCTGTGAAGAATGATTAAATACATGTTTCTAATATTTTAGTGTTTTGTATTTAGGTTATTTATTCTTTGTATCTAAAACTGAACAGCTACTGTGCTATATTGATTTTATTGGTAGTATTGAGCAGACCTTGTTTCTGCATGAAACTAGTTGCAAAACCCACTATTTTGGAAATAAAAATGTATTTTGACATATACAAATAAAATGAATAAAACTATTTTAAATGTGTGACCTTTTACTGAAGACACTTAAATTTTGTTCTGAGATATTTAAATTCTGCATGGGTATTTTTTCACTAATTGCTTTACTTGGATTCCAATTTGAATAATTTTCGAAATTGTAATATTGTGATAATTTGCACAACATTGTACATGCACATCTGTAAATGCAATCTTAATTGCCATATTTATGCAATCTGTGTACCAATTTCAACAAATGTTTATATATTTTACATAAAGCTGTCTGTATGCAGAATCTGAGAACTAGTTTTTTTATGATAATAACTGGGTAAAAAATAATAGCAAGTTTCAAGATAGTAGCTTTGTAGCATGAGATTTCATTCACATAGACATTTTGTGGTTTCTAAATTAAACCTGTGCTTTTTCTTAGCTGCAGACATAGGCTTGGGAATACATATAAAGATAATACTCCATTGAAATGTAAAATAACACATCATTCCTCAACCTGGGTTTGTCCCAAGTTCAGCCCCTCATCTACTTACACATCTATAACTACATAAAAGAGACACTTCTAATTTGGGGAACTTGGGTAAAGGACTTGTGGCAAGCCTTTGTTTACATTAATATAAGAATTCAATTCTATTTTTTCTATTTTCAGTACTTGTTTTCCCTAAGCATGCTCACAGAACTAAGAACATTACTGTTGTTTGTCCTGCATAAAAGAATTTCACGTGCACATACTTCAAAGCCAAATGAAAAGCAGCTATAGAACTGTGTCAGAGAGGTCTCATACAAAAAGTAGGTATTTACCAATCCACTCGACTGCTTTACTCTTTTGCTTAGAAGTTTGTTATCACCTAGTCTTTCCTGGCCAATCTGAACAGTCATGACTCTCCATGTCATAAGTTGTCATAAGAAGAAAATCATCCAGAGCCCAGTTCTCTTCAGACCAGGACCATGTGTTTCCCTTAGGACACAATAGTCTTGTAGTTTGCCCTCCACTTCATCACTAGAAGCAGAATACAGCAGACTCCACTAACAACTATGAACTACCCATTGGTGAAAACCTTTGGCCACAAACATGAAGTCTGACTGATGAGCAGTCTTTTCTGTGATGTCCACGTGTTATACTGTATACATGTAATCTCTGTGCGTGACTGCGTGTACACAAGCTGCTGTCCAAAAAGGATTGAGTATAGAATAAAATTGTTTTTCCTGTTGTATATAGCTCTAGATACCTAAATACATTGCTTGACTCATTTTGGAAAGGTTCTCTGGGGTTAAATGCTTTGGAAATGACAGATTGCTCTTTCTCTGAGGTAAGTGACGGAGAGTGACTTATTTCTGTTCTTTGCCTACAAAATGACCAGATTACAAAGCAATAAATTTAGGGCTCCTGGGTGGCTCAGTTAAGCATCTGACTTCGGCTCAGGTCATGATCTCACAGTTGGTGAGTTCGAGCCCTGCTTATCTCTCTTTTGTTCCTTGTTCACTTGCACCCTCTCTCTCTCTCTCAAAATAAAAAATGAAAATAAATAAAAATAGAAGCATCGAGGAGTCAGGAGTTTAAGATTTTATAACAAGGTAACATAATTTGCTTATTACCATAACTTGAAATTTTATGACAAGATGTTTTTGTTTATTTTGGGTTTTGTTTTTTAAGAGACTGAGGAGGAACAGAGAGAGGGAGAGAGAATCCCAAACAGGCTCCGCATTTATCAGCACTGAGCCTAACACAGGACTTGAACTCATGGACCTTGGATGACCTAAGCCAAGACCAAGAGTCAGACAGACACTTACCCAACTGAGCCACCCAGGTGCCCTTATTACAAGTTGTTTAAAGTTTATTATAAGTGAGCTTTTCTGAGCAGGTCTGTCACAACTTGCCACTGCTTGAATTCCAATAAATATATGGGTCACAAAAATTAACTAGGTTTTCATTTTAAAAGGTAAATGAAAGGGATGCCTGAGTGGCTCAGTCAGTCAAGCATCCAACTCTTGGTTTCGGCTCAGGTCCTGATCTCACAGTTCATGAGTTCTAGCCCCAAGTCATGGGGCTCTGTGCTGACAACACAGACCTTGCCTGGGATTCTGTCTGTCCCTCCTCTGCTTGCGTTTCTTTCTCTCTCTCTCTCTCTCTCTCTCAATAAGTAAATAAACTTAAAAAAATAATAAAAGGCTAATGAAAAGGAGGGAGTGTTTAAGAAATTATCACTATTAGTAGATTTTGTTTTAAATAATATACAGCTAATAGGGCCTGTCCTTTGTGCTTCTATTTGTGGGAGACTGAAAGTAGAAAAGAAGAAATTTATCTCCTTTCCCTTTCTCATACAGTATTTCTCACAGGTCTGATTCAATACAAATCTATTTCAATAGGATACCTACAACAGGCTGGGTAAATAAAGTCCATCTCCATCTTCTCAGTGAGAAACCAGAGATAACTGATCTAGCATTCCAAGCTAATACAAAGCAGAGCTCTTACCCAACCTTTGTTGTGGTTGTCCTTGTTCTTCCCAACTCTCAATGCAGGACTTTATCTGCTATATCAGTTAGTCGGTTCGATGGTTTATTTGCATTAAATTGCATAAATTACCTGTGGGTCTATTTTATATGTCTAGGCTTAAAATACTTCAGGGGTAGTGTTTCTTGATTTTTTTTTTTCACATTCTTATTCTAATTCCACATCCTTACCCCGCATCCACTAAATTTCTCTGTCTTTCCTTAGAACTTGTTATTACTAAACCATTTTGTCCTATAGTGGAATTTTTTTAGACTTTTAGGCTTTCATGCTCAAGCAGCTGGTTGATTTCCTGACACGAATTCTGTGTCCAATAGACAGACCATCATAGTTTTAAAAATATTTTCACACACCCACATGCAAAAGAACTTCTGCATTCTTAAAAAATAGACGCTTTTAGACGCACCTGGGTGGTCTAGTCAGTTAAATGTCTGATTTCAGCTCAGGTCAAGATCTTGCAGTTTGTGGGTTCAAACCCCACGTTGAGCTCTGTGCTGACAGCTCAGAGCCTGGAGCCTGCTTTGGATTCTGTGACTCCAGTGTCTCTCCCTCTCTGCTCATACTCTCTGTCTTTCAAAAATAAAGCATGAGCTTTTTTTTGACAGAGCATGAGTGGGGGAGGGGCAGAGAGAGAGGAAGACACACAATCCGAAACAAGCTCCGGGCTCAGAGCTGTCAGCACGGAGCCCGATGTGGGGCTCAAACTCACAGACCGCAAGATCATGACCTGAGCCAAAGTTGGACGCTCAACTGACTGAGCCACCCAGGCGCCCCCCCCAAAAAAATTTTTTAATACACATTTTTATGATTAGAGCTTAATTTCCAAGAACCTTTTTTATTTCCAAATAAGATAGGTGATATTGATAGTGCTATGGTTTTAGCAGCAAATTTTTCTCTCCCAATGAAAATGTGGACTGTCGATATATAACAGGTAAAAATTGTGTTTATGTTAACTCAGTAGATATGGCCTCACCCCAAAAGAAGTTACTCAAGACTTAATAATAAGCCTAAGACAGTAGCATGACAGCAGCATGATTTTCTCACTTGCTGCTTATTCTATATTTTTAAACATGATGAGGAAAGAGCTTTGGATTCAGTCAGATCTAAATGTAAATCTCAGCTTTGTGTGTGCCATTAGTCCAACTACTTAACCATTTGGGCTCAATGTTTTCAGGTAAACAACATATTTGTATAAAATGCCTTGAATGCTTAGAGTTCAGTGGATGCTCAAAATTGCAATTACATTATTGCTTTGAAGAAGTTACATTAATTTGTGATTTTTTTAAGTACTAATTTACTTAGGAATATAATTTATTTTTGTCAATATAATTTCCAAAGAAGCTTGTAGTGTTTATTTAAAAAGTTTCTTTTTAAAATACATTAAAACAAAATTTTGGAATAATTTACCCAGTTCCCATGAACACCTCATTTTTTACTCTAGGATCAGGAAGGGAGAAAGAGAAATAGGTGGATTTCAGAGGACTTCGCTTCCACCATTGCAAAGAAGGAAAAGGTACACCTGTGTAACCATGCCACATCTGTGCCAACAGATTCCAGGGACACTGACTCTGGCGGTGTGACTAATCTACTTATGGACCCCAGTTGCTGTTACCAGAGGAAAGATGGGGAAAGTGGCAGAGAATTTATATATGTGACATAGAATTTATTTGCCATACAGAAGAGGCAAGTGGTAAGTATGGGCTAGTAAATGTTTTCACACTTATAGGTGGTAATTATTACTCAGTATTTCTTGTTTTCATTAAAATTTATGCCTGTTGGAATGTCAGGATTATCACTAGCTTTGGATGCTTTTAAAGGTTACATGATGCTTCTCATAAAATATCCTCAGGTCATCTGGGTTATTTACCAGCCTTCAGTTCGGACTAACCTTGTGACTAATGGTTTTCTGCAGAAGAGCTTTATTATCCTCCCTGTTCTTTTGTCTGAAATTTACAGTCCTGCCTCTCACTCTTGCTCCCTGTCTAGACTGCACCTCTTGTGTCAAGTACCTGCTTTACTGCAATCAGCAGTAGAAAAACCAGACAGAAGGCAGCTAAATTTCACTATTTCCTGTGTACCACATCCTATACATATCTTGGTTTTCTGGTTTAAAAAAAAATTTTTTTAAGCTGTTTGTTTTACTGGGCTCCTTGAAAGAACAGGGTCTTTGTCTTTTTTGTTCTCAGCACTTAGCACAGTGCCTTGCACATAGTAGATGTTTGCTGAATATTTTAAAAAGGAAAGAATAAACCCAAATAATTAAATTGTGATAATTCATTTTGTGGAAGAAGAAATCTCAGCTGGCTTCTAGATTTTTTTTAAGTCTGTTAAGCTATTGAACATAAACATTATGATTCCTGCAGACTTGGTCACTCAACAAGTTCCTGTTAGCCCTTACAAGCCAGACACTGCCCTGCCTGGTAGGTATACACTGAGAAGCAAAGCAGGCAGCAATAAAACCCCTGTCTTGGGGCGCCTGGGTGGCTCAGTCGGGCCAACTTGTCTCAGGTCATGATCTCACGGTTCATGGGTTCAAGCCTCACATCGGGCTCTGTGCTGACAGCTCAGAGCCTGGAGCCTGCTTCAGATTCTGTGTCTCCCTCTCTCTCTGCTCCCCCCCCCCACTTGCACTCTGTCTCTCAAAAATAAACATGAAAACAGAATTTAAAAATAAAAGCTGTATATTAAAAAAAAAAAAAGCCTGCCTTGTGGAGGTTACATTCAAATAGTGAAAAGATTGAAAGTAGGCAAATACACTATTGTAGAAGATAAAGTTCTCTGGAAAAGTAGAGTAGGACAAGAGATTTCAGGGATGAGAGCGAGTTAGAGAAGGCCTCACTGAGAAAGTAACATTTGAGGAGTGTCTAGCTGACTCAGAATGTGTGACTTTTGATCTCTGCATTGTAAGTTCGAGCCCTATATTGGGTGTAGAGACTACTTAAAAAATAAAATCTTTAAAAAATAACATTTGAGCCAAAACTGGAAGGAGGAGAAGGGAAAAATACTGCAGGTATCTGGAGAAGAGCTTTTTCAGAGGGAGCTAGGAAAGCAAAGGACTTGAGATGCAGGTATTCTCGAGTGTCTGACAAACCAGAAGGTTAATGTTACAGCCATGTGAACAAGAAGATTAGGAGAGATCAGAGAAGCAACAGAGAGCTAAATTAGGGACTTCATTTAGGCATGTATTGACCACATACCATGCACTAGCCTTGCTCCTGAGTGATAGACTTGCTTCTTCAACAACCTTACTGTTTTTTTTAAGTATGTATGTATGTACATATGTATTTTGAGAGAGAGAGAAAGTGCAAGCAGGGAAGGGGCAGAGAGAGGGAGAGAGAGAATCCCAAGCAGGCTGCACACTGTCAGTGAGGAGCCTGATGTGGGGCTCGATCTCACAAACAGTGAGATCATGACCTGAGCCGAAATCAAGAGTCAGATGCTTAACCGACTAAGCCACCCAGGTGCGCCAGCAACCTTACTATTTTTATCTATGCCCTTTCCCAATAATAATTTGTAGCTCTTTATAATGAAAACTACAAATACTATTTATTTAAAAATAAGAATTAGATTGTAAATTTTGAATTGAGAAGAATAGGAAACAAGTCTCAGGGGAAAATTAATTAAATGCAAAACATTTGCTAAGACTCCTGACAGCCAAGTTAGAAATGGAAAAACGGGTTATTATACACATCAATACTACCTAAAAGAAGCACACTGGTTCTTTGGGCAAAATTGATATTTTAGATCAGTTCTCAAAAGAATTTTCCCATTGGTTTTACAATTGGTCTGTACACCTAATGCATTGCCTTCATTTATGTCTCTTTTTTGTAGCATTTGTTCAGATGGTCATTTTTTATTTCTGCTTTCAAAAGTAAAATCGAAAATGTAAAATGTGCTTCTATAGTTGCTAAAATGTAGTTCCGAGAAGGATCAGATTACTTTAATCCCGCTGACTAGTAGTATCCACCATCTTTCTTGTCCTAGGAATGTTCCAGGAATAGTTAACTTAATCATTCCTCTAAAACAGTGGTTCTCAGGTATGAGTCACCTGGAGATCTTGGGCTTCACTCCTATTTCTAATTCAGTATTTAGGGTCTGGAATGGGACAGTGAATTTGCATTCCTATCAGGTTAACAGGTGATGCTGATACTGCTGGTTGAGGGATATATGTATTTTGAGACATACAGCATTATAATATCAGTTGTCCATCTCTTGACTGGAAATAGAGAATTTGAAAATGAAATCTCTTCTGAGAACCCCGAATGTGGGTATCCTGTATTAACAGTTAAAAGAGATAATATAGGGGTGCCTGGGTGGCTCAATCAGTTGGGTGTCTGCTCTTGATTTCAGCTCAGGGGGCTAATTGGGGTCTTTTGTGGTTCCATTAGCCAAAGCAAAATTGAGAAAGGAAAACAAAGCTGGAGGCCTCACACTCTCTGATTTCAAACTATATTACAAAGTTATAGTAATCAAAACAGTATGGTACTGACATAAAACCAGACACATACATCAATAGAACAGAACAGAAATCCCAGAAATAGGGGCACCTGAGTGGCTCAGTCAGTTAAGTGTTTGACTCTTGGTTTCAGCTCAGGTCATGAGATCTGACCCTGTGGTGGGCTCTATGCTGGCAATACAGAGCCTGCTTGGGATTCTCTCTCTTTTTCTGCCCCTCCCCCATTCACACTGTCTCTGTCTCTCTCAAATAAATAAACTTAAAAAAAAAAAAAGAAAATAAAAAAGAAAAGGAATCTCAGAAATAAGCCCACATACATATGGTCAGTCAATTTATGAAAAAAAATATGAAAAAATTTATGAAAAATACAGAAAGAACAGTTTCTTCAATAAATAATGTGGGAAAACTGAACAGCCACACGCAAAACAATGAAATTAGAACACTCTATTACACCAACTGCAAATAATAACTCAAAATGTATTAAAGAGTTTTTTAAAAAATATGTTAAAGAGTTGAATGCAAGACCTGAAACTGTAAAACTCCCAGAACATAGGCGGGTGCCCGGGTGGCTGAGTAGGTTAGGTGGCAAGTGGCAGCTCCTTGTTTTGGCACAGGTCATGATCTCACAGTTTGTGATTCAAGCCCCTCATCGGGGATTCTGTATGCCCATTCCCCTGCCCCCCCCCAAAATAAATAAGCCTTTTAAAAAATTTTTTTAAAAGAAGAAAAAAAACGTAGGCAATAAACTCCTTCACACCAGTCTCAGCAATGACTTTTTTTTTTTTGCATCTGACCTCCAAAAGCAAAGGCAACAAAAGCCAAAATAAAATAAGTGGATTATATCAAGCTAAAAAGCTTCTGCACAGCAAAGGAAACCAACAAAATTAAAAGGCAGTGTACTGAATGGGAGAAAATATTTGTAAACCACTTATCCAAAACGTATAACATATATATAACTCAGCACCAAAAAAGTCACCAAACTCCAGTTAAAAAATTAGCAGAGAATCTGAATAGACGGTTTCTTTCTTTCTTTTCTTTTTTTGAGCAAGCTCTACACCCAATGTGGGGCTTGGACTCACAACCCTGAGACGAAGAGTCTCATGCTCTACTGACTGAGTCAGCCTGGCACTCCAAATAGACATTTTTCTACCGAAAACTTACAGATGGCCATCAGATGCATGAGAAGATGCTCCACATCACTAATCATCAAGGAAATACAAATCAAAATCACAATGAGATACCACCTCACACCTACCTATAGAATGGCTAGTGTAAAAAAAAGGAAGAAGTATTAGCAAGGATGTGGAGAAAAGGAGGCCTTCGTGCACTGTTGGTGAGAATGGAAAACAGTATGAAGTTTTCTCAAAAACTTAAGTATAACTGCCATATGATCCAGCAATTCCACTACCAGGTATTTATCCAAAGAAAACAAAAACACTAATTCAAAAAAATACATGCAACCCTATGTTTATTTTAGCATGACAACCAAGCTATGAAAACAACCTAAGTCTCCACTGATGAATAACTGGCTAAAGAACATGTGGTGTGTGCATGTGTGTGTGTGTGTGTGTGTATACACACACACACATATGCAATGGAATATACATAAATGTATATACACATGTGTGTATATATATATATATATATATGCACAATATGTATTCAATGGAATCCTGCTCAGCCATGAAAAAGAGCAAAATCTTGCCATTTGCAACAACACTGATGGACCTTGAGGGAATTTTGCTTGGTGAAATAAGTCAGACAGAAAAATACAAATACCACTTACATGTGGAATCTAAAGAACAAAATAAAACTCAAAGATACAGAGAATAGAACTGTGTTTGCTAGAGGAGAGTTTGGTTTGGAGGTGTGCAAAATGGGTGAAGAGGGTCAAGAGTACAAACTTCCAATTATAAAATAAGTAAGTCAGGAGGGTGTAATGCACAGCATGGTGACTATAGTCAAAAATATCGTAGTGCATACTTGAAAGTTGCCAGGAGAATAAATCCTAAGAGTTCTCATCATATGAAAAAAATTATGACTCTGTATCATGATGAATGGTAAGTAAACTTACTGTGGTGATCATTTCAACAGAGTATACAAATGTTGAATCATTATGCTGTATGCTTGGAAATATTATAATGTTATATGTCAACTATACTTCAATAAAAAAAAATAAATTAAAAATGAACACTGGAGGGGCACCTGGGTGGCTCAGTTGGTTAAGCATCCAACTACAGCTCAGGTCATGATCTCATGGTTTGTGAGTTTGAGCCCTGCGTCGGGCTCTGTGCTGACAGCTCAGAGCCTGGAGCCTGCTTCGGATTCTGTGACTCCCTCTCTCTGCCCCTCCCTCACTTGTGCTCTGTCTCTATCAAAAATAAATAAACGTATAAAAATTAAAAAATAAAATAAAAAAATAAAAAAAATAAAAATGAACACTGGGGCACCTGGCTGGCTCAGTCAGCAGAACACGCAACTCCCAATCTTGGCGTCATGAGTTCAAGCCTCATGTTGGGCATAGAGCTTATTTAAAACACAAATAAATGTAGGGCACCTGGTGGCTCAGTCAGTTAAGCATCCAACGCTTGATTTCAGCTCAGGTCATGATCTCATGGTTTGTGAGTTTGAGCCCTGAATGGGGCTCCAAGCTGACAGTGCAGAGCTTGCTTGGGATTCTCTCTCCCTCTGCCCCTCCCCTGCTCACTCTCTCTGTCTCTCTCTCAAAATAAAAAAACTTTAAAAAAACAAACTTTAACCTGAAAAAATAAAAGTGTAAATGGAAATAATAATGAACAATTATGGTAATGGATAGGAAGAATGCCTTCTAAAGTCATATCAGTAGATTTGACATGGTCAAAGAAAGAAAGAGTGAATTGAAGACAGGTCAATAGTTACCCACAGTGAAGCTAAAAAAAAAAAAAAAAAAGAAAAGAAAAGAAAGAAAAAGAAAACAGCACAACACACAAGAACTATGGAACAATATCATAGTCTCCTATCTGTGTAATTTTAATCCCAGGAGGAAAAGAGAGATAAATGGGACAGAAGAGATAATGGTCAAGAATTTTTCAAAATTAATGAACCACATCAAACCACAGTTGCAAAATGGCAAGGTTTTGTTTGTTTGTTTTTGTTTTTGTTTTTTTTAACCTAGATACACAATCTTTCCAAATTTCCAAATTTCAACTCTAGGAGTTTTTGACACAAGAGTCTCTCTGTAAAGAAAACAGATGCTGTGTCATTAACACCTGGATCTTTTTTTCTTAACAGGAGGCTGCAGCCAGCTGTTGATAGGGCATCATCAGTTCAGATGCCAACACAAGTTCCTTTAAGGTAGACCTTTTGTTGGGTCGCCTGGGTGGCTCAGTTGAGTGTCTAACTTCGGCTCAGGTCATGATCTCACCATCCATGAGTTAGAGCCCCGTGTCAGGCTCTATGCTGACAGCTCAGAGCCTGGAGACTGCTTCAGATTCTGTATCTCCCTCTCTCTCTGCCCCTTCCCCCTCATGCTCTGTCTCTCTCTGTCAAAAATAAATAAACATTAAAAAAATTTTTTTTAAAGACAGACCTTTTGTTTCCAGATATGAAGACAAACGTTTAACACATCTTGGCCTTTGCTTGTTTCAGGCAGTTCATCAAACCATGATCTCCAACAAAACTCTGAGCCACATCTTGTAGAAACCTGGGTTCCATGGAGCCGCAGTGAAGAAACTCTAGGAATTGCAATACGCATCTTTAATTTGTCATAGTCCACTACAAGTTAGTATTATAACACTTTATGTAAAACGGCAGAAACTTGCAACAGTTTATGTCATTTACCACCCTCTATTCCTTGTGCTATTGCTATCATACATTTTATATCTACTTATGTATAAATACCACAGGACTATGTGATAATTTTTACAATAATAATCAGTTGTCCTTTAAATAAGGGGAGAGAGTTGATGTGGTCAGCAGAATGATGGTCTCCAAAATATGTCCATGTCCTAATCCCCAGAATTTGTGAATATGTTAGGTTACATGTCAAAGGGGAATTATGGTAGTAGATGGAATTAATGATGCTAATCAATTGACTTTAAGAAAGGGATATTATCTTAGATTACCCAATTAGGCTCAGAGTAATTACAAGGATCCCTAAAATGGGGAAAGAGAGGCAGAAAAAAAAAAAAAAAACAATAGAAATGGCAGCATGAGAAGGACTCAGCTTGACATTGATGACTTTGAAAATGGTGAAGTGGGTCACAAGCCAAGGAATGCAGGTGGCCTCTAGAAGGTAGAAAAGCAAGGAAATGGATTCTACTCTAAAGCCTCCTTAGGAGAACTGTTAACCCCTTAATTTTAGCTCGGTGAAGCCCATTTCAGACCTCTGACCTCCCGGTTTAAGACAATCCATTTATCTTATTCAACCCACTTTGTGGTAATTTGTTATAGCAGCAATAGGAAACCAATATAGATAGTATTTTGTATTTACTTTTTCAGGTGCTCTTTATTTCTTCCTGTAGATTGAAATTGTCATATCATGTCATTTACTTTTAAAGAACATCTTTTTGCATTCTTTGCAGTAGAGGCCGGCTAGTGATGAATTCTCTCAATTTTTCTTTTATCTTTATTTCTGTATTTACCTTTCATTTATGGAGATTATTTTCATTAGATATAGAATTCTTGTTCAACTTATATTTCCTTCTCTTCAGCTCTTTTTTTATTTTTTTTTTAATTTTTTTTCAATGTTTTTTATTTATTTTTGGGACAGAGAGAGACAGAGCATGAACGGGGGAGGGGCAGAGAGAGAGGGAGACACAGAATCGGAAACAGGCTCCAGGCTCCGAGCCATCAGCCCAGAGCCTGACGCGGGGCTCGAACTCACAGACCGCGAGATCGTGACCTGGCTGAAGTCGGACGCTTAACCGACTGCGCCACCCAGGCGCCCCTCTTCAGCTCTTTAAAGTTGTCATACAATTGTCTTCTGGTCCTCATTGTTTCTCATGAGAGAAATATTTGTTTCATTTCTCCCTACATAATTTTTTCCCTTTAGTTGTTTTAAGATTTTTCTCTCTTTTTTTGTTTTTCAGCATTTTGGTGGTACATGGGTGTGATTTTCTTTGTGCTTTTGCTACAAGGAGTTCACTGAAAGTTTTGGAATTGTAAATTGATGTTTTCACCAAATTTGGGAAATTTTCAGCTATTATTTCTTCTTCCCCATTACATATTTTCCCTCTTTTCCTTTTGGTTTACAATTGCATGCATGTTAGGCTCCTTGATATTGTCTAATAACTTACTAAGGCTTTGTTTTATTCATCTTTTTTCTCTTTTTCTTCAGATTGGACACTTTTGTTGATCTTTCTTCAAATTCACTGATACTTTTGCTATCTCCAATCTGATGTTAGACCCATCCAAAGAATTCTTCATTTCAAATGTTATACTTTTCAGTGCTAGAATTTCATTTTTTTTGGTAGTTTTCATTTTTCGCCTGAAATTCCTCTATCTGCTCACTCACTATGGTTATATTTTCTATAAGTCTTTGAAAATATTTATAACAGTTTTAAAGTCCTTTAAAGTCATATGGATCATCGCAAGGTCTGTTTCTATTGACAACTTTTTCTCTAATCTTAGTCATGTTTTCCTAAGTCTTTACAGGTCTAACTTAAAAAAAAAATTTTTTTTTAATGTTTATTTTTGAGACAGAGAGTATGAGTGGGGAAAGGGAAGAGAAAGAAGGAGACACAGAATCCAAAGCAGGTTCCAGGCTCTGAGCTGTCAGCCTAGAGCCCAACACAGGGCTTAAATCCATGGTCTGTGAGATCATGACCTGAGTCAAAGTTGGACATTAACTGGTTAAGCCACCCAGGCACCCCTAATTTTTAAATTTTTTTTAATTTTTAATTTTTGTAGTAAGCTCCACACCCAAAATGGGTCTTGAATTCATGACCCTGAGATCAAGAGTCACATGCTGTACTGACTGAGCCAGCCAGGTGCCCCACATGTTTAATTCTTTTTTTTCTCTTAAAAATTTTTTTTTTTTTTTTTTTTTTTTT